>NC_141875.1:121356828-121661381 GCF_056163025.1 Triticum urartu
TAGTTACAACAACACGAGGACCGAGAAATGAATGATGATGGTGCGAAGTATCACTGCATCAAGAGTTCATAAGAGATGGTGCAATTCTCACAATATTCTTGACATAAAGTGGGTAATACTTCACGGTAGAACAGAGCAAAAGCTGGATTAGCATTTGATCTATAGAACACAACTACTTTGACCCAATCCTGGATATGGATGAGGTACTAGAGTTTGTTCTCCTAGTCATTCTGAAATAGAATGGCTTAACGGACCACAAGAATAATAGCATCGGTAACATGGATGCACAATTACTCCTGACTATCAATTGATAGATGATGGTCGGAATACAATTGAAGAGGGACAACTCAAGAGGACATATATCTTTCTGAGTTGTGGATGCATAGATTAATATGTCGAACCAAGTTTAACAAGTTTCTTCCAGATAACCCATGCAGAAAGGTAGAACTGGCAGAATCACAATTATGAATGGAGAACTCCTCAAGAGTACTCTGATTGTGATATTTTGGTTCAAAGAACTTCTGCCTTAATGGTTCATGGTATTTGGAAGAAGGAAATACCACAGACCTCGAGGACTGTCGCAAGGTTACTAATATCCTAAAGGAACAAGCAAACACTATCAACAAGAGGTGACTGGAGTGAATCTCGGGTTCAAACCCAGGAATAGAATACCTACTAATTAAATGGCATCACGGGATGCTTTCAAGAATGATGGCCAGAATCATCACACTGGAAACACAAGACATGGCTAGATTACTAGGTGATCCTCTAAAACACCTAGGGTCATCATACTAGGTCCAACCTATATGTCGAGGCAACAGAGTGCCTCAACTCACCGATTAGTGTGGTTAATCTTGCCCAAAAGGATATCAGAAATGGGAAGAAAGGATTTGCAATTGCATCAGACTATTTGGAGACCTGGGATGACTCGGACAGTATAACGGCTATAAATGCTCAAAAGATTTGAGACATCCTGCAAAATGGTGGCATAACCACTCAACAACACAATATCAAGGTTCTGAGGCTAGCTATGAACATATGGAAGTAGTAGGAACTAAACTGAGGCTTAAATCCAACAATCCTAGGCAACTATGGTTTAGTAACACGTGATCCTGATAGAAAGATGAGAAGCATAGTTCTTAATCCCCGTAGAAGAGAAGAGGGTGACTCAGATCAGAGGGCACGAGATATAAGGAATAAAAAGAGCCTTACGTTCCATCCCACAATCAATTCCCTTATATAACTAAAGCATTTCTAGACTCAACTTCGACCAGTCTGGCTTGGTAATCCTACAAGCAGTCAGGCTCTGATACCAACGCTGTCAGAACCCCGCCGCGTCGGCTGTCACCGGAGTTGGCCGGTGGCGACCAAACCCGCGGCGGCAACGCGCCGAACTCGCGCTAAAGGCAACGGGGCGGTGGCTAAGGGCATCGGGGCGTAGCCCGGACTCGCCCGCATCCAGGGAGGTAGGTGGGTGGCCGTGGGGGCGCCGGAGCTCGTCGGAACGGAGCTCGCGGCGGCGGCCGGAGCTCGGGCGTGCTCGGGTTCGGCGCTGGGATGCACAATAGGGGCGTGGAGAGGGGCTACGGCCTCCTGGGAGTGTGGCAAACGTGGTGACGCACTCGGTTTTGAGCCCGCGTGGCTGTGGCCACGACGACGGCGTCGCCGGCGGAGCAGAGTGCTCAGGCTTGATGGAGATGGCGTCTAGGGGGCGCAACCGAGGCATAGAGGAGGGGGTTAGGGGCAGGGGCTCACGGTGGATGCAGAGGTGGCCTCGGCGTTCTCGGGGAAGCACCGGAGCGAGCGGGGCGGCGAGAGGCATCTCCGATGGCCGGCGACGAAGACGATGAAGATGGCGTCGATGCAAGGCCTCCGGCGAGGCGTGGCTGGACGGAGAGGACGAGGGAGGCATGGCGATGCTCGTGGACACGTCGGGGAGGCGAGGGGAGCACGGAGGCCGCATCTACGGCGTACGGCGGCGACGAGCTCCGCTCGGCTTCGGGAGAGCGAGGGGAGGGGAGAGAACTGCGAGGAGGGAGGAGGTGCAGAGGGTCGAGGGAGGGTGCATGGCGCCCTCGGGTGAATACAGCGGCGTGCAGGCAAGCAGGAGGTGGCCGGCGCGTGCGCGCGTGCGTTGGGCACACGCCCTCCTGCCTACTGGCAGGACGTTGAAGACGGTGGCGGCTGCGGTGGGCTGGGCTGCTGCTAGGCTGCACAGTGTTGGGATGCGGATGGGCTGCCAGGAAAGTTAGGTGGGTTTCCTTCCTATTCTATTTTTCTTCTGTTTTCTATTTTTCTGCTGCTGTTTTGGCTTTAGTAAAAATACTAAAGCATTTTGTAAAATGCTGCAATAATTTGTGGTCACTCTATGGATTATTCCAGTGGTCCACATTTAAATTTAGCATTATTTGAGCATTTAAATTATTTATAGTGTTTAAATGCCCAAATTCAAATACGATAAGATTTAATTCAAAAATCCATGAATGACCTTGAAACATGCGCATCATTTTTGTCAGAGGTTTTAATCTTTTCTAAAAATGATGAACATTTTTAAAGGCATTTTGGGTTTATTGAAAAGGCTTAAACCTGACCCTATTTGATTTAATTTTTGGTGCTAGGGTTTGTCATCCCCATTTCAATTTTCTGAGAAATTTAAACATGATGACATGACTGCCTTAATGCAAGTAATGACAAGCAAATTCTAGGGCTGTGACACGCACTACAGCCAAAGTTTCTGTTCTGCACCGCACAAACCAACAAGCAATGTAAACATCCTAAAGGCAAATCTTGGCACATTATTTTTATAATACAATGGAGTTGTGCAAGGGGATAATTATTTTTGTTGAAAAGTTTCTGTAATCAAGATTAACAAAGTTTCCGTGAGCATGAACAAAGTTCAAGGAGCTCCCCCACTTCAACAATGCTTGTCTTTCTCACTTTCACTTTCCTTTTTGAAATTTTTTGGGTTTCCCTCTTTATTTTTTTGTTTTTAAACTATATAAAAGCACTCAACAGAAATAAATGACTCTCTAAAACTTCTGGGTTGTCTCTCTGGCAGCGCTTTCTTTAAAGCCATTAAGCTAGGCATAAGGTGCTCAAGTAATGGATCCACCCGGATCCCAAGGTATATCAAAGCCAATTTTAATTAACAATGATTTATGATTTAGTAGTGAGCACAAGGTAACATATATCATGTAATGACGAAGTCTAAATCTCTTCCTATGCATCGGCATTTAAAGAACAATTCATACACACATAGTAAAGTCCCATGCATAGTATAAACAGTTTCTTGTAATTTTATCATATTGGAAACATGGAGAGGCGGAGATGTAGTTCCTCTCTCATAATAATTGCAAGTAGGAGCAGCAAGAACATGCATATTATATCTATCAAAATAATCATGTGTAGTAGTAAAACGCAATCCATCAATATAATCCTTAATAAGCGCAAACTTCTCCGATATAGTGTAGTCGGGAGAATTCAAAAAGATAATAGGACTATCATGCGTGGGTGCAATAGCAAAAAAAATTCATGTTTAACATAAGGAACTATAGCAAGTTCATCTCCATAAGCATAATTCATATTGGCATCTTGGCCACAAGCATAGCAAGCATCATCAAAAAAGGATATTTCAAAAGAATCAATGGGATCATAACAATCATCATAGCATTCATCCTTCGGTAAGAACGAAGGGACGCTAAATAATGTATGAGTTGGAGAGTTACTCTCATTAGAAGGTGGGCACGAATAGCTAATCCGCTTTTCCTCCTTTTGTTCTTCGCTCTCCTCATCATCTTTTTCATCCAATGAGCTCACAGTTTCATCAATTTCTTCTTCCATAGACTCCTGCAAAATATTAGTCTCTTCTTGGACAGTGGAGGAGTCCTCAATATATGGTTTAACATAGGCATTAGAAGCATAATTATCATAACAATATTTAAGTATGGCAAAATTTTCAGATTTGTAAAGAGTAGCATCATACTTTTCAATCAAAGAAGCAACTTCATAAGCACCCTTAAAAGCAACAAATTCTTCAATTTGTTGAACATCATAGTAATTATAAACACCCTTAGCATATGAAGATACGATTCCATTATCACTAAACTCACATTGGTAGGGAAGGTGTTTCTTAGGGTTTTTAGAACAATAAGTAACATCATATATTTCACATAAATTCCAAGCATAGCATTGCAAACGATGAATGTGATCCAGTAAAAGTTTCCCTTTTTGAGATAAGCTGTGTCGCACATAACAAGCATGCTCATCTAAAGATTTTCCCTCAACTAAGCTAGTTGGTGTTTCAACACGAGCATATAGGGATCAAAGATGATCCAAGTAAAAAGCTTCAGGAGTGTGATAGATTCTGAGTGGTTCTTCAACCATTGGTGTAGTAGGTACAACTAATTTTTTTGGTATTTTGCGTTTCCTACCCATAACTAAAGATAGAAAACAACTAAGAACAACAAATAAAAATTACTTAGTGATAAAGCAAACAAGCACCCACGAGAATATTCACCCCATGCTATTGCTCCCCGGCAACGGCGCCAGAAAAAGGTCTTGATAACCCACAAGTGTAGGGGATCAATTGTAGCCTCTTTCGATAAGTAAGAGTGTCGAACCCAACGAGGAGCTAAAGGTAGAACAAATATTCCCTCAAGTTCTATCGACCACCGATACAACTCTATGCACACTTGACGTTCGCTTTACCTAGAACAAGTATGAAACTAGAAGTACTTTGTAGGTGTTGTGGGATAGGTTTGCAAGATAATAAAGAGCGCGTAAATAAAAAGTAGGGGCTGTTTAGATAAAGACACAACTAAGTTAGGTTTAGTAGAGAGCTTGTTGTCACACCAGAAAGTTATTTTTCCCTAGACAATCGATAACTAGACCGGTAATCATTATTGCAATTTTATTTGAGGGAGAGGCATAAGCTAACATACTTTATCTTCTTGGATCATATGCACTTATGATTGGAACTCTAGAAAACATCCGCAACTACTAAAGATCATTAAGGTAAAACCCAACCATAGCATTATAAGGCATCAAGTCCTCTTTACTCCCATACGCAAACAACCTACTTACTCGGGTCTGTGCTTCTGTCACTCACGCCACCCACCATAAGCAAATCATGAACATATTGCAAACCCTACAGCAGAGATCCCTCATGCTTGCGTGACACGGAGAGCACCATAGGACAACACCAATAATAAAACATGCAACTCAAACCAATCATGATCATCAATTAACCCATAGGATAAAACAGATCTACTCAAACATCATAGGATAGCCATACATCATTGGGAAATAATATATAGAGTTGAGCACCATGTATAAGTAGATATTACAGCTGGTAAAAGAGGGGTTACACCGCTGCATAGAGGGGAGAGAGTTGGTGATGATGGTGGTGAAGTTGTTGGTGTAGATTGCGGTGATGATGATGGCCCTGGCGGTGTTCCGGCGCCACCGGGAGAGAGGGGGAGAGAGCCCCCCTTATTCTTCTTCTTCCTTGACCTTCCCCCTAGATGAAAGAAGGGTTTCCCTCTGGTCCATGGCCTCCATGGCGGCGGAGGAGCGAGAGCCCCTCCGAGATTGGATCTGTCTCTCTGTCTCTCTCTGTTTCTGCGTTCCAGATTCTACCCTTTCACCGTTTCTTAAATTCCCGGAGATCCATAACTCCGATTGGGCTGAATTTTGGACACGATTTTTATCCGGATATTAGATTTCTTGCGGTGAAATAAGGGCACCAACCGCCTTACGGGGTGGCCACGAGGCCCAGGGCGCGCTTGACCCCCTGGGGCGCGCCCCCTGCCTCGTGGCCCCCTCGGGCATCGTCTCGCGTTGATTCTTCTTCCCAAAAATCACATATATTCCAAAAAAAAATCTCTGTCAGTTTTTATCCCGTTTGGAGTCCGTTCGATCTAGATTTTCCGCGAAACAAAAAACATGCAACAAACAGGAACTGGCACTAGGCACTGGATCAATATGTTAGTCCCATAAATAGTATAAAAAGTTGCCAAAAGTATATGAAAGTTGTATAATATTGGCATGAAACAATCAAAAATTATAGACACGACGGAGACGTATCACACCCCCTCCACTCTTCTCCATTCTTGCCCCTCGTCGTCGCCACCGCCGCGTGCTGCCATTGCAGCTGTGCAGTTCGGACGTGCGCTCGCCCAGCCTCCTTTCCCTTGACGCCCCCGAGCTACCCAACCACGGCCTCCTGATTTGCGCACCCGGCGGTCGGATTTGGAGCGGATCCGGTCAAGCTTGAGCTCTCCCGGTTGTGGGAGGCCGCACTGTGCCATGGACTGGCCGGGCACCAGGCCGGAAGGCCTGCACAAGGCCGCAAGGCCGCATGCAGGTATTGGATCCTCCTCTAGCCGCTCGGATCTACACCGTCGGTGGTCTGCCGTCAGATACATGAATGGCGGTCGGCCAGGCTCGGTGCTGGCCCAAAAGCTCATCGGTGCACCGTTGCCACTCATTAAGTGCGATGACTGCCCAAAGAAGGTCTTGCATCGCGTGTCTACAACGCCGGAACATTCCAAATGGGTGTTCATCAGGTACTCAAACGATGGGTTATGTGCTACTTTAGCTTTGGTTGTGCTAACCTAAAAATTTTATTGTGTAGAATGGATGCAAGTTTTGGTATTGGAAAGAAGAGTACATTGATATATTGATAGAGCGCAATTTAGTAGATGTTCGTGCACTTTTAGCTAGCATAGAGGCTAGAGATGAGACTAGTGCACTTGTTACTAGAATAGAGGCTAGACACGAGAGTGGATGTGAGGAAGCAACGTCTAGTTCTTTACACTCGAAGAGGAAAGAAGCACACAAGATCGAGCCTCCATGGATCAACAATTAATGCATCGAGAAGGCACTAATCAAACTTACAAGAGCAGTCATGCAAGTTGGATACCTTCTAAAATGTATTCTTGTGGTTCTTGTTTGGATACCTTACAAGAGTAGTCAAAATTTGGTGATGTATTTCCCATGTATCAAAAATCAATGATGAAAAAAAGATATGGGCTTGCAAAGAAAAATGTACGCAGACAGGATGCGGTTGGGATGCGTCCACGTGTTAGGAGCACGGCCACCGCATCTCAGAAAATGCCTGGACACGACCCCATTGCCCTACCCAAATGGACAGAATCCGGGAAAAACGGACGTCCGGATGGGGTCGCGCGTTGGAGTTGGCCTTACGGCATCACGCCTGAGAGCGTCAGGCAGGACATATGCATCTTGCTCGATCGCATCCACGGTTTCTACAAGGCGGTGCTCGACCGGCTGCCAGCGGAGAGGATACCCTCGTTGGCCACACACCTCCTCAAGGCCGGCGTGTGCTTCGGCTTGCTCGACCCGGTGTCCAACATCATCGCCAACATCATATCCTACACGCCCATCCCCGAGAAGGAGGAGGAAATCGAGGAGGAAGAGGATGATGTGAAGGATTCGATCATCTCTAGGGTGAGGACCAACACAAAATATAGACAAATCTTTGATATACCGTTGTACCGAGAGACGGTTGACTCCATGACCATGGAACGGCGGTCGCTGGAGGGTCTTGTCACCTTCCTTTGCTTCCAGTACCGCTACTTGGAGAAAAAAGAGGCAATGCGCTACCTGTGCCTGGCCGAAGGCGACCCCCTCGGTGCCACGCAGCTCCACGAGCAAGACCGTAACAGGAGCCCGGACGAGGCGGCGTTTAGTATCATCTCCCTCGCGATGCAAGTAGCCCTGGAGTGTGTCGCCGTTTTCGCGAGGCACCCCGAACCGGCCACCTTGGTGTGCGTGTCGTTGGCGTCTCCGCCGGTCAAGGTGTCCAGGATCCTTCGGGCGCACTACGGCATATGCCCTGCAGCCGTCAAGCGCCTGCCAAGCTTCTCAGGGCCTCCATTGGTCTTGCTACCCCACGTGTCGATGATAGGAAGAAGAAGAAGAAGAAGAATAAGAAGAAAAGAAAGAGGGACGATCTGACACCGGTGAACACAGAATCCACGGACTGGAAGCCAGGCATGCACGTAGCATTCGGGCACACGCTGACTCTGAAGCTCCTGGTCCTCGGCAAGATCCATCTCATCGCGACTGAATGGGCCAGAGACATGGGAGGGTCTTCTAATGTGGAGAGATGGCAAAACAAAATTAGGCATCTGCGCCAATTTTTGAGAGGCTGGGCCAAACACCAAAGTGGTTTATATAAAGTGGAAAAGGAAAGATTGATAAGAATTATTAATGAACTTGGTGTGAAAGCAGAATCGATCCTTCTTAATACTTCCGAGAGAGATATTAAGAATGAGGCCGAGAAGAAGTTGCAAACCCTCATGAGAGAAAAGGAGATGAAATGGGCGCTTCGAGCAAAAGTGTCTAAAATCGTCCAAGGGGATGATAATACACAATTCTTTCACATGATTGCTAATGGGAAGTGTCGTGGAATTGTCACGGCAGATGTCCTCGTGAAAGGACTTAGTTGTGGAGCCATCGCTACGGGTTAGCTTAAAGGGGTTAAAGCGGACAAGGGACGCAAGGAGTTATACTGGTTCGGCCCCTTACGGTGAAGGTAAAAGTCTACGTCCAGTTGTGATGGAATTGCTTGGGGCTCGATGACCAGGGAGCGAATCCGCTTTGCATGGCTCTCAAGTTATTGTTTGTTGTCCCTAAACTGCCGCCGGGTCGTCCCTTTATATACATAGGTTTACGCCCGTCGGTTTACAGAATCCCGAGGCCAGCTCATAAACGTGTTCGGCTCGGTCTCTACTCTTTCTATCTTACATCACAAGTTTACATATCAATGTGGGTTTATGTCTATAGGCCTTAATCCGCCTTTGGGCCCTGGGTCTTCATAAAGCGCCACCATCTTTGTCTTCATGGGCTTCAAATACAATAACTCATTATAGGGATAATCCGGCCTCTCCTAGCCAGTTTATGCCCAGCAGTAATATCCCCAACATTAGGCCCCAGATTGATTTGAACTGGTTCATGTCAGTCTTCAATACTTAGGAAAATTTCTTCTTCAGCACCTTCACGTAAGTCTCATAAACCACCATGACTTCATCTTCCAGGATCATGATAAACTGCCATGGCATCATCTGTTTATTAAAACCGAAGATACCCTTCATTAATGATCCTCCAACAATCGAGGCAACAACCTTGTTGTATACCCATTTTTTGGGCTCCTCAGTTTCCGCGCCTATCGCTTATCCATTCGCCTTATAAATAAGGACTAGGGGTCCTTTTCATTTTTCCCCTTCATGCCCCTTCACATCGTCTTCTTCCTCGCATCGCCCAAACGTTGGAGCTCTGCCGCCGCCGTCGACCTTCGCATCTGCCCCAACAACGGCCCTGCATCACCCTGATCGTACCAGAAAGTTGCGGCGCCTCTCCGCTGTTCCTTTGACACTGGTAAGCCTTCTCTCCTTCCACCCTAGATCTTATCATTAGGGTTTGCACTCATCGGAGCTCTTTGAAGTTCTAGAGTTGTTCTTCTCAGTAGCGCAAATGGCAAGCTAGATCTGATATTTTTCGGTGCCTTTTTAGTCGGCACTACTTTTTCTTAATTAGAGCATCCCCTTCATATAGAAAGACTCATCTGATCCTGATGAACTGCTTAAGTACCTGAAGTTTAGGTCTGAATATATTCTAGTTTTCTGTCGCACCGCAGATCTAAAATTATCATACCAATTTGTGAAAACTTGTTTTACCCTTACTTAGGTATTTTAGATCTGTGCCTTTCATACCAATATAGGCGGTTTAGCTTTTTGAAAGATGATAATCCGATAGGTACCATTAGTCCCCTCTTAAACCGTTGATTCATTTATCTTTGCACCTCCTCCATTGTCAGACTCCGGTTTAACAATTTTGCATGCTTGAATGCTTTTTCCTTAACCTGCTATGCTTTATGCTTGCTAATCATGAGTCTTAAACCGGCATCAATCTTTTCCAGCTCCTTATTCAAAATGGCCAAACAGTTCTATGCTTGTAACTGGGTCCCTTCCCGGGTTACTGAGGAGCAGCTAGATGGATGTGTCAGAACTGGCGCTTTACCAAAACAAAGCAAAATCCACTAGCGAGTTCCTGGTCCAGAGAATCCTCCTACCCCCAAGGATGGCGAGATAGTGGTATTCGTTGATCACATGAGCCTTGGTTTTAAACTGCTCAGGTCCAAGTTTTTCCGTGATGTGCTTGCCAGCTTCCAGATCCACTCAAGACATTGGACCTAACTTTGTGTCCAATATTTGCCATTTTCAAGTGTTCTCTGAGGCCTATTTACAAGAAGAGCCAACTGTTGAACTGCTCTGGGATTTTTTCTATTTAAACCGTCGTACTGAATTTGTAGACGGGCCCAACACTGAACTTGGTGGTGTCTCCATTCAGAAAAGGAAGGACGTCAGCTTTCCTCACGCCAAACTTCACAGTCATCCTAAGGATTGGAACCAGACTTGGTTCTACTACAACGATACTTCCCCTGAAGATGAGAACCCTCTGCCGGGTTACCGTGCTCACCGTCTTACCAACACGCACCCACTTCCACAACGGCTGACTACCAAGGAATGGTCCACATATGCTCCACAACTCGCCAAGCTCAGAGCCTTTATGGCTAACAGTCTGACAGGAGTTGATTTTGCTCGTTGCTGGATAACTTGGAGTATTTTACCGTTAAGCCGTCCCTCCAGTTTAATGTGTCAGTACACAGGGGACTTAAAAGATCCTCAATGACACATTGATATTCAGCTAACAGAGGCTGAAGTTACTGAATCTGTTAAGAAGATGTTGGATGAACCAGTGGCTGTCTGCAGCAAAACAGGGCTTAGTCCCTTCTGCGTTTCCAATAAACCGCCGGCTGTAAGACTTACCTTACTCCTGCTTGTACTTGATATTCTTATTCGTGTAATATTTTATATCTTCTGTTAATCTCTTAACAGGGTGACGACCCATTCTAGAAGAAGAAACCACAGGAAAAACCGGCCAAGACCCCTCGACCAAAGACGAAGGTTGTTAAAAGACCTGCCAAGAAAAAGGCAGCTGAACCCATCGGGTTAAACCTTGATGACAACCTTGATGACTCGGACGCAGAGGTAGAACTTGACTCTCTTGGTTCATTTTTCATACACCTCATTGACAATAATCATTATCAGGATGACGCCGAAGGCAGCCAAGCTGATGATGCAGAGGTAATTATCCTTTCCTCTGGTTCAGATCCTCTGCCAACACAAAAAATCCATAAAGCAATCCAGAAAGTAAGATTTTCTCACCCCCTAGCTCACTTGGACCCAAACTTTCTTTTGAAGAAGCAGCAACACGAAGCTCGCCGCACAACCCGACATGGTGGCCAAGTAGTCACTTTGACCGGTTAACGAACACGCCGGAAGCGTCGATCTGAGGTCTCAAACACTTCCGATACTTCTTATCCCAAGGCGGGTTATTTCCGACAGCCTCTTAATCCATCCGATTCAAATTATCAGGGAACACCTCTTTCATCATCCGGCGAGTCTACAGCCACACAGCTTCCCCCACTTAAAACTGTTCCTGGGTAAACACTGTAAACCTACTCCTTTTGACGCCTTATATTTACATGTTATACTGACCTTTATATCTTTTTCTTTCAGAGCCAAGGCCAGACCTAGCAAGAAGGCTCGTGTAGATAAACCGTCTGACGACCATGTGGTTGTTGAACTGGAGGGAACTTCAGAATTGGAAAGAACCAATGTTGATGCCATGCCTGATGATCCACCCCTTCAGGACCATGATTTTGTTGAACCAGCAGAAGTTGATGCAACAGGTCATATTGATAAACCGGCAAGCCCGGTCCCAACTGATAATAGACCGTCAAGTCCCTTTAAGGCTGCTCATGCGTCGACTCCGGTAAAGGCTATTGGTGACAAGGAAGATGATGTTATAATTACTGGTGTTGGCCACACCACCCCTGGCAATCATGTTGCATTGTCAAAACATAGTGCCAAGGAGGAACTCTCTGCTATGGGCAAAGGAAAGTGGAGCACAGACTTGTCAAGCTACGCCCACCTCAACGCCCAAGAACTTCATTCTGGTTTCTTAAACCGTCTATACACAAACCGTGACTACGAAGCCAGTTTAGTGAATCTGATGAAGGAGCGATATGAGGTAACTTCATAACTGTTTCTCTTTTATGTCCAAATTTTTAGTACCAACTCCAGTAGCCCCCAAGGGCTGATTTATGGCGCCCATCTAAACCGGGACTTTGCAATATCACAACTCTTCATGCTTATATTCCAAGGGCCGGTTTATCTTTTGGGATGAACTTGTACTTTTAACTTTATAATATTGAAACTTTCATCAGTGTAGTCCCCAAGGGCTGATTTATCTTTCCAAGCTGAACCGGCACTTTTAACCAGTGTTACTTTGAGCAAACATACATTAGCCCCCGAGTGTCAAGAATAATACTTGTATTGTGCTTGGGACTTGTTAAAAAAATTCTGAGAATCAAGCAAATAGGCATTAGCCCCCAAGTGCCAAGTGTATAACTTGTTATGCGCTTGGGACTTCCAAATTTCATTGCCATCGCATAACATGTTTGTCTCTTATAGGCTAAGCTGAGCAAAAAGGAAGCCCAAACCGCTGACCTGCAAGAAAATATCAAAACCCAGCAAGCAGAGACCTCCAAAGCCAAAGAAGAACTGGCCAGTGCCTTAGCAACCATGGAGAAGCTGAAAGAATCTTTGAAGAAGGAACAGGCAGACTGGGACATAGAGAAAACCACTTTACAAAAGAGAGCCGAAGACGTGGAGGCAGCTCTTAAACCGGTGGTGGAAGAGCTGACCGGTTTAAAGCGGCAGATCAATGCCATGACGGCTGCTGTTTTTGGTAAGTACCTCACCTGAAGCTTTTTCAATATACATTATCTCATCGGTTGCCGATTACTGATGCTTGTAATGACACAGGAACTTGCATTACCCATCTGGTCTCTGACATGCGGATGAAGCTGAAGGCTGCCTATACACTGATAGAGCAGCTATATTCCAGAGCTCAACGGGCCATTTGCACCGCTGTGCATAATAAACCGCCTCCAACCTTAATAAAAGAGATCATTGAGAAGCTTTCTATGTTGCCTGCCCGGTTGGACGAACTAAAAAGATCAGCTGCCAGGTCAGGTGCGCTGACCGCACTAATCCGGGCGAAGGCACGGATACCAGATCTTAAACTGTTAGATATAGGCCGCGGCTACCCTAGCATGAAGGAAGATGGCTCAGAATTTAACAATGATGATCTTCGAAGGCTGACGAGGGAAATGCGCCCCATAGCGAGAAAATTGGCTGATGAAACAGATCTCTCTCATTATCAGCCGGTTTATGATTCTGATCAGAAAAGATATCCTGCGCCGACACATGATGTAGAAGATCTTATTCCGCCAATCCGTAAGCACACCTATGCCCCTGATGTTGACCCCTCAAACCTTATAAGTGACGAAGCTGTGTTCCAAGCCTTAACTGGAATCAATTGGGCAACCATTGACTTCCAGCCACTAGGTAGAGGGGAGGAAGATGCACCAGCGCAGGACGATCCGCAGCCGTCAACTCAGCCTGGTGACGAGTCGTAATCTGGAGACCGGTTTAGCATTCGGCGTACTGCCACCTTTGCCGAAAACAATTATTCTGTTGGGCATTAAAACGCCTTGTAATAGGCTAGTTGAAAACACTTGGTCTGCTATGCCATCATGCATACTTTTTTTGCCTGATATTGTGAATCCACCATGCTTTAGGAGATATTATGTTCATAATCCGTAGCGGTGCTATTTAAATTGTTCCTGCATATAAGAAATTTGAAAGTGTCTGGGCGGTTTATCACCGGACGGGTCATGATGCCCAAACATATGTCCTATGGATTGATAACCAAGGCTATAAAAAGATAATCAAATATGAAAATAAATGTTACCTGTGACATTGAATCACAATGCTGGTTGACCAACTTTTGTAGTGATGGCAACAACCCCAATCATGAGTACTGATAACTCCTTCCACATTGTGTCGGTTTATGATAAAACTGTACTGATTTATGAAAAACACCGGATTATCCGTATGTAACACTGGCGATTTGTAATCGAAAACCAGACCGTGTTAATAAGCACCGGATTTATGCTTGATCATGCACTGACAACTTGTATTTGAAAATTGAACCGGGTCAAGGAACGCCGGTTTATCAAAACCATAATAAATCTCATCAAAAGAGAATTTTTTTTGCAAATAAAAGCATATGAAAACTTTGTACTCGAGGCTTTTCACGGGCTTCCAGGCCCCAAATTCAAGGCTTTTCATGGGCTACAGGCCGCTGAGTTAAACCATTTTACAAAGCCTTTTAAGATGGACCTCAATCTTTAACCAATCGTCGTTTTAACTTTGACAAGTTTAGGGTCTATGAGATTGACTTGTCAAAAGTTTGACGGGTCATACCAGGTTTACCTGGACGTAGTGGCTTACTTAAAAAGGCAGGCTAACCCGGGGTTTTAGGTGTATACACCAGGCTTCCAAGCCATGGCTTGATAGCCTATTACAAGTGTAGATTCTGTGTTCATTGCGAAGCAAAGAATCCCCAAGCAATTTTTTGAGTTGTGCTCAGTGGGTGCCTATGTTTGAGTTGTTCTTTTGCAACACTCTCTTTGGCCCCTAAGTAATTTTCCTTTTGGCTTTGAGCCGATCAAGAGGTGTAGCTATGGTTCGAATATGACCAAGCCCCCAAGTGATTTTTTATATAAAGCTGTATAAGCTGAATCAAGGGGTAAACCGGACTCCGCTTTATGAACAAAAGCCCCCATGTAGCCACACATGATATAAGAAGACAACGGATACCCCGCTTTAGCTGAGGCGTCGGTTTATTATATTGATCATAATATATACATTATCATAACTATGTACATAAGAAGAGCCTGTGGCTCAAGTAATGTAAGGCCGAAGATGAGCTATATTTACGTGAGTCTTTATGCTCTCGAACATCGATAAGGTAGTTGTCGGGTTTCGGGTTCTGGCAGACCCTTGAGGTTCGAACACTGGGGTGTGCGCGGAGATTTCGTCTTCTACCTACCTGCACCCCACCGCCTCACTAAGATCTAAGCTATGGAAAGAACAACACAAGAGACACAGGGTTTATACTGGTTCGGGCCACCGTTGTGGTGTAATACCCTAATCCAGTGTGGTTTGGTGGATTGCCTCTTGGGCTGATGATGATGATCAATACAAGGAAGAACAGCCTCGCGAGGGTCTGTTCTTGGCTGGGGGGATGAACTGCTAGGAGGAGTTCAGTCACCCTTCTCTCTCTCTCTTGCCGCTATGATCTTATCCCTGGTCTCATCTACCTGATCTCATCTCATCCCCCCTCCTCTGGGGGTGGCTAGTCCTATTTATAGGCAAAGTCCCTGGGCCTCTTCCCAAATATTGAGCGGGAAGGGCGCCAAAAATTGGTCCTCGCCTGCCAAAGACTCTGGTGGTGACGCTGGCTTGGGATCCACAATGACTTCCTCCCTGCCGTTGGGTTGGTCTTGGTCTCGTTGCACCGAAACGGGTGCCTTTGCTTGATGCTCTCGCCTGCGCTTGCTCCCTTTGCACCAAAGAGGAAAGGAGGACACTGCGCGGGCTGGCGCCCGCCTGGCACCCTTGGTCGTCATGGCTTGCGTCATGGGCACCTCGTGAGGTACCCCGCCTTGATTTCTCCGCCTCCTCGCGAGCTAGCCTGATGAGGCCGTGCCTGAGGAAGCTCCGTGTCGTCCGCCCCGCGAGGCTTGGCCCCTCGCGAGGGTCTTGGGTCCGTGTTGATGAAGATGGGCCGTGCTGGGCCCCCTTTGAGCCACGCCGCAGGCTGCAGGCAGGCAAGTCTGGGGACCCCCGTTCCCAGAACGCCGACAGTAGCCCCTGGGCCCAAGGCGCGCCCGGACTTGGCCGTGCTGGGAGGCGAAAGGGCAAGAGTGAAGCGCCGCGGGCCCTAACAGCCTGCGGCCTTGGGCGCTGCGTGGCGGTTGATTGGACGTGGGCGTCTCCACTTCCCCACGGCGCCTCGGCAACTGCATGGATCGGACAAGTCCCTGCATGCAAAGCGAGTCATGATTACCTGCGATCGTGGAGGTCGACGATTGGCCTTCGCCGGCTATAAGTACGGAAAGGCACGCGCCCTTCCAGTTCATCCCCCCTTGCCTCTCCTTCTTCTTCAGGCGGCGACTCTTCTAGCGGTGGCCGCGGTCAACCTCCACGCCGTCATACCTACCTGGAAGGTGGTAGCGCGTCTGCCCGTCGTCGCGCCTCGGTGAAGCACGAGAGGGAGTCTGACTGAGCCCCGGAGGCAGCCCGAGTCTTCCTTGCAGGCCGGTGTGAGGCGAGCTGTGCCTGATTTGCTCTTTCTTTTCCTTTTTCCTGCGTAAAAAGACAGTAGCGTGGAGCCCCGCGGGGGCGTGTTTGGGTTATTGCTGTTAATCATCGCTTTGCTTCCGTTATCGTAACTTCAGCTACGTGGCGCGCGTAGATAGTTCCCGGCCCCAGCCATGGGGGGGCGACCGACCCAGGCCCTTTGATCGTGTCGCGGTGCCCGTGGGGCACAGACTGGAGGGGTGCTCCTGTAATGGACCCAGGTCGCGAAACCTTTGAATGACTAGGACGGAAACACTCACGAGGGCGCTCGGCTGCCCCCCTCGCGAGGCCTTGCATAAGAGAAATCGAGGCAGGAGAGTGAAAAGTCAAAGAACCACAAGTCAAAGACGGCGACAGCTTCAACAAAACTTCGAATGAGAATGAACAAGCCAACTGCGGAAAGCAAATGAAAAAGCCGCGTCCAGCACCTAATCTAGTCTTCGACGTCTTCTCACCAGCGCGGAGCTAAGTGCTGCCACTGGGCGTGGGAGGGAGCCCCAGGGCCTGAGGCCAGCGCACCTGAGACTCCAGGGCGTGTACAGCCCCAACTCATTATTACGTGAGAGTGTCACGGGCGGCGAGCTTCACAGGCGTTGGCCTTCTTCACAGGCTCCGGGCCTTTTCCAAAATGTGACAGCTTCACAGGCATTCGCCTTCTTCACAGGCTCCGGGCCTTTTCCAAAACGCGACAGCTTCACAGGCATTCGCCTTCTTCACAGGCTCTGGGCCTTTTCCAAAACGTGACAGCTTCATAGGCATTCGCCTTCTTCACAGGCTCTGGGCCTTTTCCAAGACGCGACAGCTTCACAGGCATTCGCCTTCTTCACAGGCTCTGGGCCTTTTCCAAGATGCGACAGCTTCACAGGCATTCGCCTTCTTCACAGGCTCTGGGCCTTTTTAAGGGTAGAACCTCCGGAGGTGTTGGATGTTCCATGCGTTCTGAACCGGCACCCCCTCCTGAGTCTCCAAGCGCGCGGAGCCAGGCCTGGAAACATGAACAACCTTGAACGGGCCCTCCCACATGGGAGATAGCTTGTGCAGTCCCTCCCTGAGAGAACCCGCCTAAGCACGAGGTCTCCTACCTCGAGAGTTTTGGGGCGGATGTTGCGGCAGTGGTATCGTCGCAGTGCTTGCTGGTACCTCGCCGCTCGCAGCGCGGCTTCTCGGCGACGTTCCTCCCCCAGCACGAGGTCCATCCCCCGCATGGCGTCCTGCTGCGCCTCGTCGAATGCTAGGACCCGTGCGGAGCAACGTCTGACCTCGTGAGGGAGGACCGCTTCGGCTCCGTAGACCAGGAAGAACGGGGTCTCTCCAGTCGGCTTGGTCGCGGTTGTGCGGATGGACCACAGCACGGACTGAAGCTCATCGTACCAACCTCTGCCGCAGGCCTCCAGCTTCTTCTTGAATGTCCTGGTCTTAAGGCCCCTCAGGACCTCTGCGTTGGCTCGCTCGGCCTGGCCGTTGCTTCGGGGGTGCGCCACCGAAGCGTAGCATATCTGCGTTCCAAGGTTAGCACAATATGTTTTGAAGAGGTTACTGGTGAATTGCGAACCGTTGTCTGTGATGATGCGGTTCGGCACCCCGAACCGGCTCACGATGCCCCTGATGAACTTGACCGCGGAACCCGCGGGGATGGTGCGGACGGCTTCTACTTCAGCCCACTTGGTGAACTTGTCCACGGTGACGTAGAGGTAGCGGTAGCCCCCGGGCGCCCGAAGAAACGGGCCCAGGATGTCCAGCCCCCAGACTGCGAACGACCATGAAAGGGGTATAGTCTGCAGGCCTCCTGGCGGCCGATGGATCTGCTTGGCATGGAACTGGCGGGCCTCACAAGCCTTCACCAGTTCGACGGCGTCATTGAGTGCGATGGGCCAGTAAAACCCACTGCGGAACGCCTTGCCGACCAGGGTCCGTGATGATGAATGACGTCCACAGTCTCCTCCGTGTATGTCTTCCAGCAGCTCCTTTCCTTGCTCCCTGGAGATGCAGTGCAGGGATACATCGTTTGGTCGCTTCCGGTAGAGCTCTCCATCCTTGATGCAATATGTCGTGGCCAGCCGTGCCGCACGCTCCGCCTCCTCCTCCTTCTCCGGCAGGGTCCCTTGTGTTAAGTAACTCCGGAGTTCCGTGATCTAGTCCCCCTCCTGAGGCTCCATCATCAGGAGCAGGCATGCTCCTGAGGCCGGGCCACAGACCGGGGCTCCTGAGGCAGGTGGCTGGGGGAGCTCCTCCCGAGGCTGAGCCGTGTTTGACAATGACGGCAGGGTCGAGGGCCTGAAGAGTCACTCCTCGAGGACGCCAGGCTCCTAAGGAAACCGCCTGGACGCCCATTTGGCGATGTCGTCGGCCTCCTGATTGGTGCCACGGGGCACATGCTGCAACTCCAACCCCCAGAACTGCTTCTCCATCATGCGGACCTCCGCAAGGTAGGCTTCCATGTGCTCATCTTTCGGCTCGTACACCTTGTTGGAGAAATTAACAAGGAGCTGCGAATCGCCCTTGATGGTGAGGCGTTTCACCCCCAGGGCAGCTGCGGCCTTCAAGCCCGCTATTAGACCTTCATACTCCGCTATGTTGTTGGAGACCTTTTCACCTTGTTGGAAACAGAGCTGTACAGCGTAGTAGAGCTTGTCCTGAGTGGGCGATATAAGCACCACCCTAGCTCCAGCGCCATGCCTGGAGAACGCCCCATCGAAGTACATGACCCAGCCTTCTGGCGCCTCGCTTCCCGGGGAGAGGGACCGATCCTCGTCGGCCTTGAGGCCTGGTGCCTCCGTCCATTCTGCCACAAAATCAGCTAATGCTGCTCCCTTGATGACTCTGGTCGTGCTGAATTCAAGCTGAAACGCTTGCAGTTCTATGTTCCACTCAGCGACCCTTTCGGCTGAGTTAGGGCTCCTGATCACTCTCTCCAAGGGGTATGACGAGACGACCTTGATGGGGTGACCCTAAAAATAGTGCCGCAGCTTGCGCGAGGCCACCAGTAGCGCGAGGAGGAGCTTCTGAGGCATGGGGTACCGTGCCCTCGCATCCCGCTACACCATGCTGACGAAGTACACTGGGTGCTCAATGAGGTTGGGTGTGTCAGTGCTGGTGGCGCCCTCCGGAGACCATGGCGCCTCCTGAGGCGATGAGGCCTTCGGCGGATGGCTATCTGGGATAGGGGCCTCTTTCACCTCCGGTGCACTCCTCTGCGGCGGCTGATCCTCCTCAGCCGCGGTGGCGGTTTCTGTGGGCCTTCCTTGTCCCTGTTTTGCCTTGTCCCGGGCTGCTGCTGTGGTTTTGATTCGACGCTCCTCCCTAACCGCCACCAGGGCTGCGCTGGCGGAGTAGGGAGTGGCGGCGAGGTAAAGCACCAGGGGCTCTTGAGGGCGCGGAGCCACCATGACCGTAGGGCTGGTCAGGTATCTCTTGAGATCTTGGAAAGCCTTGTCGGCCTCTTCGGTCCATTCAAGGGGCCCCTTTTTCTTCATTAGCTGGAAGAAGGGCAGCGCTCACTCCCCCAACTTGGAGATGAATCGCCCTAGCACGGTCACGCGCCCAGTGAGCTTCTGCATTTCTCTGAGGGTCTTTGGCGGGCTCATGTCCTCGACCGCCTTGACCTTTTCCGGGTTAGCCTCGATGCCTCGGTGGGACACGAGGAAACCCAAGAGCTTGCCTGAGGGGACTCCGAACACACACTTCTCTGGGTTGAGCCGCAGGTTCACTCGTTGAGGCTCGCGAAGGTTTCCTCCAGGTCTTGTATCAGGGTCCTGGCCTCCCGAGACTTCACCACAATGTCATCGACGTAAGCCTCAACATTCTTCCTGAGCTGGGGCCCAAGGTGATGTGCATCAGCCGCTGAAAGGTCGCCCCGGTGTTACGCAGCCCAAAGGGCATGCATGTGTAGCAGTACACCCCACACGGGGTTAGTAAGGCTGTCTTTTCGACGTCTTCTATCGCCATCTTGATCTGGTGATACCCAGAGAAGGCATCCAGGAAGCATAGCAGGTCGCATTCTGCGGTTGAATCGACGATCTGGTCGATGCGGGGGAGCGGGAACGGATCTTGCGGGCATGCCTTGTTGAGGTTGGTGAAGTCGACACACATGCGCTCCTTCCCTCCCTTCTTTGGCACAACGACAGGGTTGGACAACCAATCCGGGTATCGGACCTCGCGAATGACCCCAGCGGCTTCTAGTTTGCGGGTCTCTCGGACGATGAAGGCCTGCTTTTCTGTGGACTGCCGCCTTGCCTTATGCTTCACAGGGCGCACGTTGGGGCACACATTGAGGTGATGCTCGATTACGCTCCTAGGGATCCCCGCCAACTGGTCAGGCTCCCAAGCGAATACCTTCTTGTTCGCGCGCAGGAACTTGACCAGGGTCTTCTCCTGCTCGGGCTCGAGGTTGGCGCCTATGGTGAAAGTGGCGTTGGTGGACCCGTCCTCATCGACGGGTATCTGCTTGGTTTCTGCCTTGTCTTGGGTGAACAACTGTTTCTTCTTGGCGGGTGCAGCCCCCTTGGGCTCGGGGGTCTCCGAGTCGGCGGGCTGTGCCGACGCCGCCGTCTTGTAGGCGAGCTTGAGCACTCGCAGCGCGTCTCCGGTGTCCCCGTGCATGGTGAGGACACCGCTGCTCCCGGGCATCTTCATGAGGTTGTACGCCGGGTGCGTCGCGGCCATGAACTGGGCCAGTGCTGGATAGCCGAGGATGGCATTGTAGGGGAGGCCGATGGGGGCGATGTCGAAGTCGATCGGCTCCGTGCGGAAGTTGTCGTAGGTGCCGAAGGTTACTGGGAGCCGGATCTGTCCCAAGGAGCTAGATGACCCGCCCCCAATGCCTGAGAAGGGCCGGTTGGGTTGCAGCCGTTCCAGGGGTATGCAGAGGAGGCTGAAGGCCTCAACCAAGAGCACGCTGAGGCCCGCGCCGCCATCGATGAGAGTTCTGGTGACGGCCACCTGGCAGATGGTGGGGGTGCACAGCATGGGGAGCGCACCCGAGCAGGCCGAGTTGGAGGGGTGGTCCTCCGATCTGAAGGTCAGACTAGCCTTAGGCGCCGCCCGATCCGGGAGATCCCCCTGCCGCGTCGAAGCGGTGCTGACCCGGCGGATGAACGACTTGATGTGGTGACTTGTAGGCGGCGCCTGCGAGCCGCCCAGGAGGGCCTCGACGACCGGGGGTGTTGGTGTAGCATGGTGGGCGAGGAAGAGGCCGCGGAGCTCCTCCCAAGAGGCCACGGAGGCTACCGGTAGGTGGAGCAGCCATGCGCGCGGAGCGCCAGTCAGGGCCATGGGAAGCTAGTTGGCCATGACCCTATCATCACCTCCGGTTTCGAGGATGGTCTCCTTGTACGCCAGCAAGAAGGCCAGCGGACCAGTCGCGCCGCTGTAGCGCGGCGGCGTCGTTGGCTTGAACTTGTCCGGCCACCGTACTCGTTGCAGAGCTGGGGCCAGGGCTCGGAGCCCCCTGGCCCCCCATGCTGGCGCCGGCGGCCGGAGCGGGCGACGCGCTACTCATCGCGGGGCAGGTCGTGGTGGTGGCGGAAGGGGAAACTCCGGTGCACCCCTACCTGGTGCGCCAAATGTCGGGTTTCGGGTTCCGACAGACCCTTGAGGTTCGAACACTGGGGTGCGCGCGGAGATTTCGCCTTCTACCTACCTGCACCCCACCGCCTCGCTAAGATCTAAGCTATGGAAAGAACAACACAAGAGACACAGGGTTTATACTGGTTCGGGCCACCGTTGTGGTGTAATACCCTACTCCAGTGTGGTTTGGTGGATTGCCTCTTGGGCTGATGATGATGAGCAATACAAGGAAGAACAGCCTCGCGAGGGTCTGTTCTTGGCTGGGGGGATGAACTGCTAGGAGGAGTTCAGTCACCCTTCTCTCTCTCTCTTGCTGCTATGATCTTATCCCTGGTCTCATCTACCTGATCTCATCTCATCCCCCCTCCTCTGGGGGTGGCTAGTCCTATTTATAGGCAAAGGCCCTGGGCCTCTTTCCAAATATTGAGCGGGAAGGGCGCCAACAATTGGCCATTTTGAAGGGGAACATCGGGTACACTTATCCTGACTAAAGTTGGTCCTCGCCTGCCAAAGACTCCGGTGGTGACGCTGGCTTGGGCTCCACAATGACTTCCTCACTGCCGTTGGGTTGGTCTTGGTCTCGTTGCACCGAAACGGGTGCCTTTGCTTGATGCTCTCGCCTGCGCTTGCTCCCTTTGCACCAAAGAGGAAAGGAGGACACTGCGCGGCCTGGCGCCCGCTTGGCACCCTTGGTCGTCATGGCTTGCGTCATGGGCACCTCGTGAGGTACCCCGCCTTGATTTCTCCGCCTCCTCGCGAGCTAGCCTGATGAGGCCGTGCCTGAGGAAGCTCCGTGTCGCCCGCCCCGCGAGGCTTGGCCCCTCGCGAGGGTCTTGGGTCCGTGTTGATGAAGATGGGCCGTGCTGGGCCCCCTTTGAGCCACGCCGCAGGCCGCAGGCAGGCAAGTCTGGGGACCCCCGTTCCCAGAATGCCGACAGTAGTATGATCCGTTGTGCAGATTTTTGCTGACCACAAAAGGTCCTTCCCAAGGTGGGGACAACTTGTGCATATCAATCTGATCCTGGATGAGCCGGAGCACCAAATCACCTTCTTGAAAAGTTCTGGTCTTAACCCAACGGTTGTGATAACGTCGCAGATCTTGTTGATAAATCGCCGAACGTGCCGCTGCAAGATCACGCTCCTCATCTAACAGGTCCAGTGAGTCCTGACGTGCTTTCTCATTATCAACTTCAACATAAGCCGCCACACGGGGCGAGTTATGACGGATGTCACTAGGGAGAACCGCCTCTGCTCCGTAAACCATGAGGAAGGGCGTGTAACCCATAGATCTATTCGGTGTGGTGTTGATGCTCCATAACATGGAAGGTAACTCCTCCACCCAACAGCCCGGCGTCCGCTTTAAAGGAACCATAAGCCGGGGCTTGATGCCTCTCAAAATCTCTTGATTGGCTCTCTCTGCTTGACCATTAGATTGGGGGTGAGCCACTGATGATACGTCAAGCCGGATGTGCTCACGTTGAAAAAATTCTTCCATAGCACCCTTGGACAGATTAGTACCATTATCAGTGATGATGCTGTGTGGAAAACCAAAACGGAAGATCACCTTTTTGATGAATTGAACTGCCGTGGCCGCATCACACTTACTGATTGGCTCTGCCTCTACCCACTTGGTAAACTTATCAACCGCCACCAGCAGGTGGGTCTTCTTGTCCTTGGACATATTAAAGGGCCCAACCATATCCAGCCCCCAAGTTGCAAATGGCCAAGTAATTGGAATCATCCTTAATTCTTGAGCCGGAACATGGGCGCGGCGTGCAAACTTCTGACAACCGTCACATCTCTTTACCAAATCCTCAGCATCAACATGAGCCATCAACCAGTAAAAACCATGACGGAATGCCTTAGCTACCAAGGATTTTGAACTGGCGTGGTGACCACAATCTCCTTCGTGGATCTCACGCAAAATCTCACAGCCCTCTTGAGGAGACACACAACACTGAAACGCCCCTGTTACGCTAGAGTGGTGCAACTCCCCATTGATAATGGTCATTGACTTGGATCGCTGGATTATCTGCTGGGCCAAAGTTTCATCGTCTGGTAACTCGCCCCAGTTCATGTACGCCAGGTATGGGACTATCCAATCCGGGATAACGTGAAGAGCCACCACCAATTGAGCCTCCGGATCAGGAACAACCAAATCCTCCTCTGTAGGTATCTTGACGGATGGATTATGCAGCACATCCAGGAAGACATTGGGCGGCACCGGTTTACGTTGAGAGCCTAAGCGACTTCAAGCGTCCACCACTTCATTTTTTTGCCGGTCTATATGGTCCACCTGATAACCCTTGAAATGACCAGCTACTATGTCCACCTCTCGTTGATACTACGCCATGAGTGGATCCTTGGAATCCCAAGTGCCAGACACCCGTTGAGCCACCAGGTACGATTCACCAAAGCATTTAACCCGGCTTAAATTCATCTCCTTAGCCATCCTAAGACCATGGAGCAGGGCCTCATATCCAGCTGCATTGTTAGTGCAAGGGAACATTAAACGAAGAACATAACAAAACTTATCATCTCGTGGGGAAGTTAATATGACTCCAGCCCCCGAGCCTTCCAGCTGTCTGGACCCATCAAAATGAATAGTCCAATAAGTGTTATCTGGTTTTTCCTCTGGTGCCTGCAACTCTGTCCAATCATTGATGAAGTCCACAAGTGCTTGGGATTTGATTGTTGTGCGAGGCGTATATTTTAACCCGTGAGGTCCAAGCTCAATAGCCCATTTGGCAATCCGGCTAGTTGCTTCTCTATTTTGGATGATATCCCCCAAAGGGGCAGAACTGACCACAGTGATAGGATGACCCAGAAAATAGTGCTTGAGCTTCCGGCTCGCCATGAAGACCCCATACACCAGCTTCTGCCAATGTGGGTACCTCTTCTTAGACTCAATAAGCACCTCACTGATGTAATAAACCAGTCGTTGAACCGGACACTCCTTTCCAGCCTCCTTGCGCTCCACAACAATAGCCACACTAACAGCCCAGGCATTAGCAGCCACATATAACAATAAGGGCTCTTTATCAACGGGAGCAGCAAGGACAGGAGGCTCAGCTAGCTGTCGCTTTAGACTCTCAAAGGCTGCATTGTGGCCTCACTCCAAACAAAGTCGTCCATCTTTTTTAGCATCTGATATAAGGGGATGGCCTTCTCCCCAAGGCGATTGATAAACTTGCTCAAAGCTGCAATCCGGCCTGCCAGGCATTGAACATCATTGATACACTTTGGCTTAGCCAAAGAGGTTATGGCCTTGATTTTCTCCGGATTAGCTTCAATGCCCCTGTTAGACACCAGAAAGCCCAAGAGCATTCATGCTGGTACACCAAAGACACACTTGGCTGGATTAAGCATCATTTTATAAACCCGGAGGTTATAAAAGGTCTCCTTCAAGTCATCTATCATTGTCTTCTCTTTCTGGATTTCACCACAATATCATCCACATAAGCATAAACATTGCGGCCAATCTGATTATGAAGACAATTCTGCACATAGCGCTGATAAGTTGCCTGGGCACTCTTGAGCCCAAAAGGCATAGATACATAGAAGAAGGCTCCAAAAGGAGTTATAAAAGTTGTCTTCTCCTGGTCCTTAACTGCCATTTTGATCTGATGGTAACCAGAGTATGCATCCAAAAAACTCAAACGCTCACAACCCGCCGTAGCATCAATGATTTGATCAATACGAGGGAGAGCAAAAGGATATGCCGGACAAGCCTTGTTCAAATCTGTGTAGTCCTCACACATACGCCAAGTGCCGTTCTTCTTAAGTACCAGCACCAGATTACCTAACCACTCAGGATGAAATACTTCAATGATAAACCCAACCGCCAAGAGCCTGGCTACCTCCTCACCAATGGCCTTGCGTCTTTCTTCATTGAACCGGCGGAGAAATTGCTTAATTGGTTTAAACTTGGGGTCAATATTAAGAGTGTGCTCAGCGAGTTCCCTTGGTACACCTGTCATGTCAGAGGGTTTCCACGCAAAGATGTCCCAGTTCTCACGGATGAACTCGATGAGCGCGCTTTCCTATTTCGGATCCAAGTTAGCACTGATACTAAACTGCTGAGATGAATTGCCAGGAACAAAGTCAACCAGCTTAGTCTCGTCAGCCGATTTAAACTTTAAGGCCAGATCGTGCTCTGTAGTTGGTTTCTTCAACGAAGTCATATCTGTCGGATCAACATTGTCCTTGTAGAACTTCAACTCTTCTGTTGCACAAATTGACTCAGCATAAGCCGCATCACCTTCTTCACATTCCAAAGCAATCTTATGGCTTCCATGTACCATGATGGTTCCCTTGTGTCCCGGCATCTTGAGTTGCAGATAAACATAACAGGGCCTTGCCATGAACTTGGCATAAGCCGGCCGTCCAAATAGGGCATGATATGGGCTCTTGATCTTTACTACTTCAAAGGTAAATGTTTCTGATCTCGAGTTATGCTCATCTCCAAAAGCCACCTCCAGAGCTATCTTACCAACTGGGTACGCCGATTTACTAGGCACCACGCCATGAAAGACGGTGTTCGACGGTTTAGGATTCTTATTATCTGTCAACCCCATGCGACGGAAGGTTTCATAATAAAGGATATTGATACTGCTCCCTCCGTCCATGAGTACCTTGGTGAACTTGTACCCCCAACCTGAGGTGCCACCACTAAGGCTAGATGACCCGGATTATCGACCCGGGTAGGATGATCCTCTCGACTCCACATGATGGGTTGTTCAGACCAGCGCAGATAACAGGGCACTGCCAGTTCAACGGAATTCACTGCCCTTTTATGAAGCTTCTGATCGCGCCTGCATAGACTTGTGGTGAAGACATGGTACTGCCCACTATTCAATTTCTTCGAGTTGCTTTGGTAACCCGACTGCTGCTGTTGCTGCTGATTCCCCTGATGTTTATAACCACCTTGGTTGCCCTGATTGCCTTGATTGCCATGTCTGCTCTGATTACCGTGAAAACCTGAACCAGAACTGCCTCCACCGTAACCCGGCCCATGAGATTCGGGGCCTGAACCGCCGCCAGGTCCATGATCATACTGAATAAAATCTGAATTTTTGAATTCCTGCATAATATAACAATCCTTCCAGAGGTGCGTGGCCGGCTTATCCCGCGATCCTTGCTTCGGGCAAGGCTGGTTTAACAGGTGAGACAGGCGCTCCGGATTGGGACTTGGTACTCCACCACGCGGGGGAGGTTTGCCCTTATGACGTTGGCCTTTGTCCTGCGCGTTGGTATTAGCCACAAAATCTAGACTACTATCCGCTTTACGCTTACCGTTGTTTCCGTGACCCGCCGGGTTATGCTGCTGCCCCTTGGTGCTGCTGCTCTTCTTTCCCTTCCCTGTCTTGTCGTCGTCAGACTCAGGGTCCTTGGTACTATCAAAATCGGCATACTTCACCAGAGCTGACATAAGCGTTCCCATGTCATTGCAATGACGTTTGAGCCGTCCCAACTTCAACTTTAGAGGTGCAAACCGGCAGTTGCCTTCCAATGTTAAAACTGCTGTATCAGTGTTGATGCGGTCTGATGAATGCAAAATCTCCAAAACCCGGCGCACCCAACGGGTTGTTGACTCTCTTTCCTCCTGGACACATGCAGCTAAATCCACAACTGACATGGGCTGCTTGCACGTATCCTTGAAATTCTGGATAAACCGGGCCCTTAACTCGGGCCACGAACCAATGGAGTTGGCCGGCAGGTTTTTCAACCATGTGAGAGCTGTTCCCTCCAACATCATGGTAAAGTATTTGGCACACGCCGCATCATCCACATCCAGCATCTCCATTGCCATCTCATAGCTTTCAACCCATGACTCGGGGGATAAATCGGCAGTGTCATTCGGCACCTTACGTGGGCCTTTGAAATCCTTGGGCAGCCGTACATTGCGCAGTGCTGGGACGAGACACGGTACCCCTAAAGAACTGGAGGTAACCCTTGGTTCCACCGACGTTGTTGGACGAACCGGAGTAAGTTGGCGGGCTTCATGCTGCGCCGCTAACTCGGCCTCTCGACGTGCCCTAGCGCGATCCACCACATCCTGAGCATCACCACCGCCACCCGCCGGGTTATGACCACGGGGCGGATTACGATTCCATGCACTGCTTGATACGACCGGTTCATCCATAAGTCTGCTATAACTCTGGCTCGGGTCGGGAGTAGAATGAATCCTTTGGCGGCTATATGAATAAGCCTGCTGCTGAGTCAAGGCCGTCTGAAGGAGCTCCCTAGCCCGTCGTGTTTCAACTGCTACTGGGGACTCGCCATCGACCGGGAGAGCTGCCAATCGCAAAGTGGCGGCAATGATGTTATCCAACGGGTTAGAGTAATGACCCGGAGGCGTTGAGACGCGCGTGATGGGACATCGTTCTGATGAGGCTGAGGGGGCGGATCCATCGCGCGCGGCTGAACCGAAGCCCCTGCTCCAGGTGGCTCCGCCCGGTTTACCACGGGCTGGTTGCTGGTGCCCGCCCCTGGCGTGTTAAAGAGGTTTCTTCCCTCATAAACTGGCGGCAGGTGAGATCGGTACCGTCTCCTCATGACATCATCTGACGCACTTTGGTCCAGCATAAGCCGATAGGCTTGTGCCTCTAATCCGGCCCGCTCAACGGCCATCCTGGTATTCTCTGCTGCTAGATCCACCTTAGCTTGAGCTATCTGATCTTTTACCTTTGCAATCTCCGCGTTATACTGATCCTGGTTTGCCGCGTCAACCTCTGCCGCTAGCAATGTTGCCAAAGCATCGAACAAATCAGATAAAACCTGAGCCGGTGGTGGCGCAGAACCCCCTGCTCCTGCTGGTGTTGCCGCTGCTGAACCAGAAATCACCGTTGCGGCGGTAGAAGAATGCTGCACCGATTGCGTATCGGCCATGAAGATCGCAACTCGGCTCGGCGGTTCAAGGAGGTCCGGAATACTGTCGCCATCGGAACCACCGCTAATCCGGCCATCATGCAACTGATACAGTGACTCGGTTTCTTCGGTTGAAGATTCGTCATCAGAGTAAACGACGGTTTCACCACCAGATACCGATCTACCCTCGGATTCTGCTCCGTGGATGACTCCCACGAAGGCACGTTTCACGGCAGGCCAAATGCGAGCAGGTCTCACACGCTGAGCCGTCTCGATGATGTCGGTGCAGATGTCCGGCTCAGGGACTGGTTCACCGATATTGCCAATGAAGACGTGTATTCCGCCAAAGGGGACCCGGTACCCGTACTCGATCGAGCCAGCCTCGGGGCCCCAGCCTGCGTCATCGATGTAGAGCTTGCCGCGACGACTCTTGGTCATCCGGCCCATAGTGTATCCCTTGAGTCCTTCGAAGCTGCCCTTCAAGAACTCGAAACCATCGTGCGATAGCCCCACGGTGGGCGCCAACTGTCGTGGAATTGTCACGGCAGATGTCCTCGTGAAAGGACTTAGTCATGGAGTCATCGCTACGGGTTAGCTTAAAGGGGTTAAAGCAGACAAGGGATGCAAGGAGTTATATTGGTTCGGCCCCTTACGGTGAAGGTAAAAGCCTACGTCCAGTTGTGATGGAATTGCTTGGGGTTCGATGACCAGGGAGCGAATCCGCTTTGCCTGGCTCTCGAGTTATTGTTTGTTGTCCCTAAACCGCCGCCGGGTCGTCCCTTTATATACATAGGTTGACACCCGTTGGTTTACAGAATCCCGAGGCCGACTCATAAACGTGTCCAGCTCGGTCTCTACTCTTTCTATCTTACATCACAAGTTTACATATCAATGTCGGTTTAGGTCTATAGACCTTAATCCGCCTTTGGTCCCTAGGTCTTCATAAAGCGCCACCATCTTTGTCTTCATGGGCTTCAAATACAATAACTCATTATGGGGATAATCCGGCCTCTCTTAGCCGGTTTATGCCCAGCAGTAATATCCCCAACAGGAAGCATAGGAAGAAAAAGATAATGCAACTAGAACAAGATGAGGGTACAATTGTAGGATAGGAGAATCTAAAACTATACATTACTGAATATTACCAGAAACTTTTCTGAGCACCCGAAGAAAGTTTGGTCTCTCTTGATGAGAATGTGATCAGGGACATACCACAACTCGACTTAGAAGACAATGAGGTGTTGTCTGCCCCGTTCACTAAGAAAGAGGTGTTCGATGCCATAACACAAATGAAACGTAATAAAGCGTTCGGGCCAGATGGGTTCCTGGACGAATTCTATCAATGATGTTGGAATATCATAAAGCGTGATCTCATGCCTATGTTCCATGATTTATTTGAAGGCCACCTAAATTTGTTCCACCTCAATTTTGGAACAGTAACGTTGTTGCAAAAGAAGGTGGAAGCTGTTCGCATTAGGCAATTTAGACCAATATGTCTTCTCAATGTAAGCTTTAAGATCTTTACAAAGGTTGGCACGAATAGGTTGATGCAGGTTGCGCATTCGGTTGTGCAACCCACTCAAGCTGCTTTCATGCCAGGACGACAAATCCTAGAAGGGGTGGTAGTCCTACATGAAACATTGCACGAAATCCACTTGAAGAAACTCGATGGGGTTGTCTTCAAAGTGGATTTTGAAAAAGCCTATGATAAGGTCAAATGGCCCTTCCTACAAGCCTTACGTATGAAGGGACTCAATGATACCTGGAGGTCTCAAGTGGATTCATTCATACAGAAAGGCAGTGCCGAGATAAAGGTCAATGATGACACCGGTCATTATTTCCAGACTCGTAAGGGACTAAGACAGGGAGACTCCATGTCTCTGATACGTCTCCAACGTATCTATAATTTTTGATTGTTCCATGCTGTTATATTATTAATCTTGGATGTTTTATAATCATTTTATAGTCATTTTATATCATTTTTTGGTACTAAGTACTAACCTATTGACATAGTGCCAAGTGCCAGTTCCTGTTTTTTCCTTGTTTTTTACATCGCAGAAAATCAATATCAGACGGAGTCCAAATGCCATGAAACTTAACAAAGAATTTTTATGGGCCAAAAGGAACACAACGGGCCTTGGCTGCGCCTGGGGGGGTGCCCCGAGGGGGGCACAACCCACCAGTGCGCGCCAGGAGGCCCAGGCGCGCCCTGGTGGGTTGTGCCCACCTCGGGTGCCCCCCGGACCGTCTCTTTGCTCTATAACTACCCTAATATTCCCAAAACCCTAGGGGAGTCGACGAAATATTCATCCAGCCGCCGTAGATTCCAGAACCACCAGATCCAATCTAGTCACCATCACGGAGGGGTTCACCACTTTCATTGGTGCCTCTCCGATGATGCGTGAGTAGTTATTTGTAGACCTCCGGGTCCATATTTAGTAGCTAGATGGCTTCATCTCTCTCTCTTGATTCTCAATACAATGGTCTCTTGGAGATCCATATGATGTAACTCTTTTGTGGTGTGTTTGTTGGGATCGATGAACTTTGAGTTTATGATCAGATCTATCTTTTTATATCCATGAAAGTATTTGAGTTTCTTTTATCCCTTTTATGCATGATCTCTTATAGTCTCGTATTTCTTCCCCAATATTTGGGTTTTGTCTGGCCAACTTGATCTATTTATCTTGCAATGGGAAGAGGTGCCCGGTAGTGGGTTCGATCTTACGGTGCTTGATCCCAGTGATAGAAAGGGAACCGACATGTATGTATCATTGCTACTAAGGATAAAAATATGGGATCTATATCTACCACCAGAGATAAACGGATCTCGTCTACATCATGACATCGTTCTTATTGCATTACTCCGTTTTCCCATGAACTTAATACATTAGATGCATGCTGGATAGTGGTCGATGTGTGGAGTAATATTAGTAGATGTAGGCAGGAGTCGGTCTACTAATCTTGGACGTGATGCCTATGTAATGATCATTGCCTGGATATTGTCATAATTATTTGAGGTTCTATCAATTGCCCAACAGTAATTTGTTTCCCACTGTTTGCTATTTTTCTCGAGAGATGCCACTAGTGAAACCTACGGCCCTCGGGTCTCTTTCTCATATTATTTGCCTTCGCGATCTATTTTTATCTGCCTTTATTTTCAGATCTATTAAACCAAAAATCCAAAAATACCATGCAATTTATTTTATTTTGCGTTCGATCTATCAATATTTACAACTCTCTCCCGTCCACATGCCATTTCTGGCGCCGTTACCCGAAAGGGATTGACAACCCCTTTAACACGTCGGGTTGCGAGTGGTTGTTGCTGAAGGAAATATCCCCTAGAGGCAATAATAAAGTTATTATTTATTTCCTTATATCATGATAAATGTTTATTATTCATGCTAGAATTGTATTAACCGGAAACATAATACATGTGTGAATACATAGACAAACAGAGTGTCACTAGTATGCCTCTACTTGACTAGCTCGTTGATCAAAGATGGTTATGTTTCCTAACCATAGACATCAGTTATCATTTGATAAACGAGATCACATCATTAGGAGAATGATGTGATTGACTTGACCCATTCCATTAGCTTAGCACTTGATCGTTTTAGTTTACTGCTATTGCTTTCTTCATGACTTATACATGTTCCTATGACTATGAGATTATGCAATTACCGATCACCGGAGGAACACTTTGTGTGCTACCAAACGTCACAACGTAACTGGATGATTATAAAGGTGCTCTATAGGTGTCTCCGATGGTACTTGTTGAGTTGGCATAGATCGAGATTAGGATTTGTCACTCCGATTGTCAGAGAGGTATCTCTGGGTCCTCTCGGTAATGCACATCACTATAAGCCTTGCAAGCAATGTAAGTAATGAGTTAGCTGCGGGATGATGCATTACGGAACGAGTAAAGAGACTTGCCGGTAACGAGATTGAACTAGGTATTGAGATACCTACGATCGAACCTTGGGCAAGTAACATACCGATGACAAAGGTAACAATATATGTTGTTATGCGGTTTGAACGATAAAGATCTTCGTAGAATATGCAGGAACCAAAATGAGCATCTAGGTTCCGCTATTGGTTATTGACCGGAGACGAGTCTCGGTCATGTCTACATAGTTCTCGAACCCGTAGGGGCCGCACGCTTAAAGTTCGGTGTCGATCGGTATTATGAGTTTATGTGTTTTGATGTACCGAAGGTAGTTCGGAGTCCCAGATGAGATCGGGGACATGACGAGGAGTCTCAAATGGTCGAGACATAAAGATCGATATATTGGATGACTATATTCGGACATCGAAAAGGTTCCGAGTGATTCGGGTATTTTTCGGAGTACGGGAGAGTTACGGGAATTCGCCGAGGAGTATATGGGCCTTATTGGGCTTTAGGGAAAAGAGAGATGGGAGGCTGCGCACCCCCCCTCAAGGCTTAGTCCGAATTGGACTAGGGGGGGGGGCGGCGCCCCCTCCTTCCTTCTCTTCTCTTTTCCCTTTCCTTCTCTCCTACTCCTACTACTTGGAAGGGCTCCTAGTTCTACTAGGAAAGGGGGAATCCTACTCCCAGTGGGAGTAGGACTCCCCTAGGGCGCCCATAGAGAGGGCCGGCCCTCCCCCTCCTCCACTCCTTTATATACGGGGGAAGGGGGCACCCCATAGACACACAAGTTGATCATTGATCCCTTAGCCATGTGCGGTGCCCCCCACCACCATAATCCACCTCGATCATATCGTAGCGGTGCTGACGGAACTCTTCCGTGAAGCTCTGCTGGATCGGAGTTCATGGGACGTCATCGAGCTGAACGTGTGCTGAACTCGGAGGTGCCATGCGTTCGGTACTTGGATCGGTCGGATCGTGAAGACGTTCGACTACATCAACCGCGTTCCCATAACACGTCCGCTTATGGTCTACGAGGGTACGTGGATGATACTCTTCCCTCTCGTTGCTATGCATCACCATGATCTTGTGTGTGCGTAGGATTTTTTTTTGAAATTACTACGTTCCCCAACAGTGGCATCCGAGCCAGGTTTATGCGTAGATATTATATGCACGAGTAGAACACAAGTGAGTTGTGGGCGATACAAGTCATACTGCTTACCAGCATGTCATACTTTGGTTCGGCGGTATTGTTGGATGAAGCGGCCCGGACCGACATTACGCGTACGCTTATGCGAGGCTGGTTCTACCGACGTGCTTTGCACACAGGTGGCTGGTGGGTGTCAGTTTCTCCAACTTTAGTTGAACCAAGTGTGGCTACGCCCGGTCCTTGAGAAGGTTAAAACAACACTAACTTGACGAACTATCGTTCTGGTTATGGTTGTCTCTTTATTGTATAAGATGCAAGTGCCATGTAATTGCTTTACTTTATCACTATGCGATAGCAATAGTTGCAAAAGGAATAGTTAGCGAGACGACCATGTGACGACACATTGATAAAGATCAAGATGATGGAGATCATGGTGTCATGCCGGTGATGATAGAGATCATGACGGTACTTTGGAGATGGAGATCAAAGGCGCAAGATGATCATGGCCATATCATGTCACATATTTTGATTGAATGTGATGTTTATGCTTTATGCTTCTTAGTCTGTTTGATTGACGGTAGCATTATAAGATGATCTCTCACTAAAAATTTCAAGGTAAAAGTGTTCTCCCTAAGTATGCACCGTTGCCAAAGTTCGTCGTGTCGAGACACCACGTGATGATCGGGTGTGATAAGCTCAACGTTCATCTACAACAGGTGTAAGACAGTTTTGCACATGCAGAATACTCGGGTTAAACTTGACGGGCCTAGCATATGCAGATATGACCTCGGAACATTGATACCGAAAGGTCGAGCGTGAATCTATAGTAGATATGATCAACATAGAGATGTTCACCATTGAAAACTACTCCATCTCACGTGATGATCGGTTATGGTTTAGTTGATATGGATCACGTAATCACTTAGATGATTAGAGGGATGTCTATCTAAGTGGGAGTTCTTAAGTAATATGATTAATTGAACTTTAATTTATCATGAACTTAGTCCTGATAGTATTTGCATGACTATGTTGTAGATCAATAGCTCGCGATGTAGCTCCCTGTTTATTTTGATATGTTCCTAGAGAAAAACTAAGTTGAAAAGACGTTAGTAGCAATGATGCAGATTGGATCTGTGATCTGAGGATTATCCTCATTGCTGCACAGAAGAATTATGTCCTTGATGCACCGCTAGGTGACAGACCGATTGCAGGAGCAGAAGACATTATGAACGTTTGGCGAGCTTGATATGATGACTACTTGATAGTTTAGTGCACCATGCTTTAGGCTTAGAGTCTGGGCTTCAAAGACGTTTTGAATGCCATGGAGCATATGAGATGTTCCAAGAGTTGAAATTAGTATTTCAGACTCATGCCCGTGTCAAGAGGTATGAGACCTCTGACAAGTACTTTGCCTACAAGATGGGGGAGAATAGCTCAGCTAGTGAGCATGTGCTCAGAATGTCTGAATACTACAATCACTTGAATCAAGTGGGAGTTAATCTTCCAGATAAGATAGTGATTGACAGAGTTCTCTAGTCACTATCACCAAGTTACTGGAACTTCGTGATGAACTATAATATGCAAGGGATAACAGAAACGATTCCCAAGCCCTTCGTGATGCTGAAATCGACGAAGGTAGAAATCAAGAAAAGCATCAAGTGTTGATGGTTGACAAGACCACTAGTTCAAGAAAAGGGCAAAGGGAAGAAGGGGAACTTCAAGAAGAACGGAAAGCAAGTTGCTGCTCAAGTGAAGAAGCCCAAATCTAGACCTAAGCCTGAGACTAAGTGCTTCTACTGCAAAGGGACTAGTCACTTGAAGCAGAACTGCCCCAAGTATTTGGCGGATAAGAAGGATGGAAAGTGAACAAAGGTATATTTGATATACATGTTACTGATGTGTACTTTACTAGTGTTTATAGCAACCCCTCAGTATTTGATACTATTTCAGTTGCTGAGATTAGTAACTCGAAACAGGAGTTGTAGAATGAACAGAGACTAGTCAAGGGTGAAGTGACGATGTATGTTGGAAGTGGTTCCAAGATTGATATGATCATCATCGCACACTACCTATACTTTCGGGATTAGTGTTGAACCTAAATAAATGTTATTTGGTGTTTGCGTTAAGCATGAATACGATTTGATCATGCTTATTGCAATACAGTTATTCATTTAAAGTCAGAGAATAATTGTTGTTCTATTTACATGAATAAAACCTTCAATGGTCATACACCCAAGGTGAATGGTTTATTGAATCTCGATCATAGTGATACACATATTCATAATATTGAAGCCAAAAGATGCAAAGCTAATAATGATAGTGCAACTTATTTGTGGCACTGCCGTTTAGGTCATATTGGTGTAAGGCGCATGAAGAAAATCCATGTTGATGGGCTTTTGGAATCACTTGATTATGAATCAGTTGATGCTTGCGAACCATGCCTCATGGGAAAGATGACTAAGACTCCATTCTCTGGAACAATGGAGCGAGAAACAGACTTGTTGGAAATAATACATACTGATGTATGTAGTTCGATGAGTGTTGAGGCTCGCGGCAGGTATCGTTATTTTCTGACCTTCACGGATGATTTGAGTAAGATATGGGTATATCTTCTTGATGAAACATAAATCTGAAACATTGGAAAAGTTCAAAAATTTCAGAGTAAAGTGGAAAATCATCGCAACAAGAAAATAAAGTTTCTACGATCTGAACGTGGATGAGAATATTTGAGTTACGAGTTTGGTCTTCATTTGAAACCAAGCGAAATAGTTTCGCAACTCACGCCACCTAGAACACCACAGCGTAATGGTGTGTCCGAACAACGTAGCCATACTTTATAAGATATGGTGCGATCTATGATGTCTCTTACTGATTTACCTCTATTGTTTTGGGGTTATGCATTAGAGACAGCCAGTGCCGTAGCCAGAATATCTACACGCCCCGGGACATCTTCGTTGCTACAGTGTTTACTGTAGCTACAATACGCGACTGTAGCTACAGTCAACGAACGTTTTCACCACCACGCCCCAGGCCACGACCCAGGTAGCCTGGGGCCTGGCAGCGCCCCTGGAGACAGATGCATTCATGTTAAATAGGGCACCATCTAAATCCGTTGAGATGACACCTTATGAACTATGGTTTGGCAAGAAACCAAAGTTGTCATTTCTTAAAGTTTGGGGTTACGATGCTTATGTGAAATAGTTTCATCCTGATAAGCTCAAACCCAAATCAGAGAAATGTGTCTTCATAGGATACCCAAAGGAGAAAGTTGGGTACACCTTCTATCACAGATCCAAAGGCAAGACATTCGTTGCTAAGAATGGATCCTTTCTAGAGAAGGAGTTTCTCTCGAAAGAAGTGAGTGGGAGGAAAGTAGAACTTGATGAGGTAACTGTACCTTCTCCCTGATTGGAAAGTAGTTCATCATAGAAATCTGTTCCTGTGACTCCTACACCAATTAGTAAGGAAGCTAATGATGATGATCATGTAACTTCAGATCAAGTTACTACCGAACCTTGTAGGTCAACCAGAGTGAGATTCGCACCAGAGTGGTACAGTAATCCTGTTCTGGAGGTCATGTTACCTGACCATGATGAACCTACGAACTATGAGGAAGCGATGATGAGCCCAGATTCCATGAAATGGCTTGAGGCCATGAAATCTAAGATGGGATCCATGTATGAGAACAAAGTATGGACTTTGATTGACTTGCCCGATGATCGGTGAGTCATTGAGAATAAATGGATCTTCAAGAGGAAGACAGATGCTGATAGTAGTGTTACTATCTAAAAAGCTCGAATTGTCACAAAATGTTCTCGACAGGTTCAAGGTGTTGACTACGATGAGATTTTCTCACTCATATCGATGCTTAAAGCTCTGTCCAAATCATGTTAGCAGTTGCCGCATTTTATGAAATCTGGCAAATGGATGTCAAAACTGCATTCCTTAATGGATTTCTTAAAGAAGAGTTGTATATGATGCAACAAGAAGGTTTTATCAGTCCTAAAGGTGCTAACAAAGTGTGCAAGCTCCAGCAATCCATCTATGGACTGGTGCAAGCATCTCAGAGTTGGAATATATACTTTGATAAAGTGATCAAAGCATATGGTTTTATACAGACTTGCGGTGAAGCCTGTATTTACAAGAAAGTGAGTAGGAGCACGACAGCATTTCTGATAAGCATATGTGTTGACCAGAAATAATGTAGAATTTTCTGGAAAGCATAAAGGAGTATCTGAAAAGAGTTCTCCAAAGAAAGACCTCGATGAAGCTACTTACACATTGAGCATCAAGATCTATAGAGATAGATCAAGACGCTTGATAAGATTTTTCAATGAGTACATACCTTGACAAGTTTTTTGAAGTAGTTCAAAATGGAACAGTCAAAGAAGGAGTTCTTGCCTATGTTGCAAGGTGTGAAGTTGAGTAAAGACTCAAAACCCAACCACAGCAGAAAATAGAAATAGAATGAAAGGTCATTCCCTATGCCTCAGTCATAGGTTCTAGAAAGTATGCTATGATGTTTACCAGTCCTATTGTATACCTTAGCATGATTCTGGCAAGGGAGTACAATAACGATCTAGGAGTAGATCACTGGACAGCGGTCAAAATTTATCCTTAGAGGACTAAGGAAATATTTCTCGGTTATGGAGATGATAAAAGAGTTCGTCGTAAAGAGTTACGTCGATGCAAGCTTTTCACATCGATCTAGATGACTCTAAGTCTCGATCTGGATACATATTGAAAGTGGGAGCAATTAGCTAGAGTAGCTCCGTGCAGAGCATTGTAGACATAGAAATTTGCGAAATACATACAGATCTGAATGTTGCAGACCCGTAGACTAAACTTCTCTCACAAGAAATACATGGTCACTCTTTGGGTGTTAATCACATAGCGATGTGAACTAGATTATTGACTCTAGTAAACCCTTTGGGTATTAGTCACATGGAGATGTGAACTAATCACATAAAGATGTGAACTAGATTACTGACTCTAGTGCAAGTGGGAGACTGAAGGAAATATGCCCTAGAGGCAATAATAAAGTTATTATTAATGTTTATTATTCATGCTAGAATTGTATTAACCGGAAACATAATACATGTGTGAATACATAGACAAACAGAGTGTCACTAGTATGCCTCTACTTGACTAGCTCGTTAATCAAAGATGGTTATGTTTCCTAACCATGAACAAAGAGTTGTTATTTGATTAACGAGGTCACATCATTAGGAGAATGATGTGATTAACTTGACCCATTCCATTAGCTTAGCACTTGATCGTTTTAGTTTACTGCTATTGCTTTCTTCATGACTTATACATGTTCCTATGTCTATGAGATTATGCAATTCCCGATCACCAGAGGAACACTTTGTGTGCTACCAAACGTCACAACGTAACTGGGTGATTATAAAGCTGCTCTATAGGTGTCTCCGATGGTACTTGTTGAGTTGGCATAGATCGAGATTAGGATTTGTCACTCCGATTGTCGGAGAGGTATCTCTGGGCCCTCTCGGTAATGCACATCACTATAAGCCTTGCAAGCAATGTAACTAATGAGTTAGCTGCGGGATGATGCATTACGGAACGAGTAAAGAGACTTGCCGGTAACAAGATTGAACTAGGTATTGAGATACCGACGATCGAATCTCGGGCAAGTAACATACCGATGACAAAGGGAACAACGTATGTTGTTATGCGGTTTGATCAATAAAGATCTTCGTAGAATATGTAGGAACCAATATGAGCATCCAGGTTCCGCTATTGGTTATTGACCAGAGACGAGTCTCGGTCATGTCTACATAGTTCTCAAACCTGTAGGGTCCGCACGCTTAAAGTTCGGTGACGATCGGTATTATGAGTTTATGTGATTTGATGTACCGAAGGTAGTTTGGAGTCCCGGATGAGATCGGGGACATGACGAGGAGTCTCGAAATGTTCGAGACATAAAGATCGATATATTGGAAGACTATATTCGAACATCGGAAAGGTTCCGAGTGATTCGGGTATTTTTCGGAGTACCGGAGAGTTACGGGAATTCGCCGGGGAGTATATCGGCCTTACTGGGCTTTAGGGAAAAGAGAGATGGGAGGCTGCGTGCCCCCCAAGGCTTAGTCCAAATTGGACTAGGGGGAGGGGCGGCGCCCCCTCGTTCCTTCTCTTCTCTTTTCCCTTTCCTTCTCTCCTACTCCTACTACTTGGAAGGGCTCCTAGTTCTACTAGGAAAGGGGGAATCCTACTCCTCGTGGGAGTATGACTCCCCTAGGGCGCGCCATAGAGAGGGTCGGCTCTCCCCCTCCTCCACTCCTTTATATACGGGGGAAGGGGGCACCCTATAGACACACAAGTTGATCATTGATCCCTTAGCCGTGTGCGGTGCCCCCCTCCACCATAATCCACCTCGATCATATTGTAGCGGTGCTTAGGCGAAGCCCTGCGTCGGTAGCAACATCATCACCGTCATCATGTCGTCGTGCTGACGGAACTCTTCCGTGAAGCTCTGCTGGATCGGAGTTCATGGGACGTCATCGAGCTGAACGTGTGCTGAACTCGGAGGTGCCGTGCGTTCGGTACTTGGATCGATCGGATCGTGAAGACGTTCGACTACATCAACCGCGTTCCCATAACACATCTGCTTATGGTCTATGAGGGTACGTGGATGATACTCTTCCCTCTCGTTGCTATGCATCACCATGGTCTTGCGTGTGCGTACAATTTTTTTTGAAATTACTACATTCCCCAATAGTTGCTTGGTTCTCCTACTGGTTCGATAACCTTGGTTTCATATCTAAGGGAAATACCTACCGCTGATGTGCTGCATCATCCCTTCCTCTTTGGGGAAAAAACCGACGTAGCTTCAAGTGACATCAAAAGGAATTTCTGGCACCGTTGCCGGGGAGGATCTTCAACATAACCAGGTTCCTAGTCACAAATCTCATCTCCTTGCAATTTACATCATTTGCCATTTGCCTCTCATTTTCCTCTGCCCCACTTCACAAAATTTTGCCGTTTTATTCGCCTCTCTTTCCCGTTCGCCGTTTTCTCGTCAGATCTATTCTTTGCTTGCAATCATGAGTGATTTCGTTATGGCACCAACAAATGATGGGTTGACTCCTAAGATTGGACATATAGGCAATTTGGATGGTAAAACTTTTATCTTGGGGCAAGGGGACATTATGGGAAAAGAACGTATCCAAGAATTTTTCAATTGTGTTGGAAACCTAAGTCTTGATGATAGTACTCCTATACTTAAAACTACTAGACCTTATGCAGATGTTGTTTCAGCACAAGTTCTAAAAATTGAAAGTAAATTTATTCGTACTCATCCTACCTGGCAAAGATTGTTTTTTGAGCTTCCGGAAATAAAGAATCCTAAGGTTTAAAAAGCTGGCCACTCTCGTTGTTATGAACGTGTTTGACTACATAATTCGGGAAGCTTGGGAAATCTTTGATTTTTATGGTATGAATCGTGAAAAACCCGTGATAGATGAAATTCTTTACAATAGTGACTACGCACTAAGGCATTTGTTTGGGGACAATAATATCTTTGATGAGAATCTTAAAAAGGAAGTCCCCGTTCTAGATATAATCCAACAAGTTTTTAATAATGTTAATCAACACTACTCTTGGATTGTTGCGGGAAATCAAAGGGGCTATGATGAAAACCAATTGAGGAATGCTAGAGTTTCCATGGATAATATTTTTTATGTTTTGTTTACAAAACCTCATGACGGAAACACCTCTAAGAAAACTAAGAAGAAGAAGGATGACAAAACTTAGATCCTTGCTTTATGCCTAGCTAAGGGCGTAAAATTATAGCGCTTGTTGGGAGGCAACCCAATGAATAAATTTTATTTTTGCTTTTTTGCTTCCTGTTTTTGAGTGTTAGCACAATTATGCTACTGTTATGATTGTGTTTTTTATGTTTTAATTAGTGTTTGTGCCAAGTAAAGCCTTTAGGATCTTATTGGGTGATAGTTGTTTGATCTTGCTGAAAAACAGAAACTTTTACGCTCACGAAATTAATTTTCATTTCTTACCAAAAAGCGATAAAATACCCATTCCACTTGCGGTTGATCAATATACAGATTACTCAGGTATCCCTAGTTTTTCAGAGTTTTTGGAGTTACATAAGTATTCAAAATAATCAGATTGCTGCAGACTGTTCTATTTTGATAGATTCTGTTTTCTTTGTGTTGTGTGCTTATTTTGATGTCTCTATGGTTTTCTTTGATGAGTTTTTGCCATAGAAAAGTTGGAATACAATAGATATAATACAAAAACAAAATATGAATTGGTTTGATACAACACTTATAGTAGTAGTTTATTATTCTTATACTAACGGATATCACGAAGGCTTTTTTGAGTTTTGTGTGATTGAAGTTTTCAAATTTTGGGTTATCTTACGATGGATGAAGGAAGGATGTAAGAGCCTAAGCTTGGGGATGTGATACGTCCATTTTGCATCATGATTTCATATCAATATTTATTGCATTATGAGTTGTTATTACACATTATATCACAATACTTATGCCTATTCTCTCTTATTTTACAAGGTTTACATGAAGAGAGGGAATGCCGACAGCTGGAATTCTGGGCTGGAAAAGGAGCAAATATTAGAGACCTATTCTGCACAACTCCAAAATTCCTGAAACTTCACGGGAGCACGTTTCAGAATATATAAAAAACATTGGGCGAAAGAAGTACCAGAGGGGGCCACCCACCATCCATGAGGGTGGGGGCGCGCCCTACCCCCCTGGGCGCGCCCCCTGCCTCGTGGGCCCCCTGGCAGCCCTCTGATGCCCATCTTTGGCTATATGGAGTATTTCGTCCAGGAAAAAATAATAAGCAAGCTCACGGGACGAAACTCCGCCGCCACGAGGCGGAACCTTGGCAGAACCAATCTAGGGCTTCGGCGAAGCTGTTCTGCCGGGGAAACTTCCCTCCGGGAGGGGGAAATCATCACCATCGATCCTCTCATCGGGAGGGGTCAATCTCCATCAACATCTTCACCAGAACCATCTTATCTCAAACCCTAGTTCATCTCTTCTATCCAATCTTTGTCTCAAAACCTCAGATTGGTACCTGTGGGTTGCTAGTAGTGTTGATTACTCCTTGTAGTTGATGCTAGTTGGTTTAATTGGTGGAAGATCGTACGTTCAGATCCATTATGCATATTAATACCCCTCTAATTATGAACATGAATATTATTTGTGAGTAGTTATGTTTGTTCCTGAGGACATGGGAGAAGTCTTGCTATAAGTAGTCATGTGAATTTGGTATTCGTTCGATATTTTGATGAGATGTACGTTGTCTTTCCTCTAGTGGTGCCATGTGAACGTTGACTACATGACACTTTATCATTGTTTGGGCCTAGCGGAAGGCATTGGGAAGTAATAAGTAGATGATGGGTTGCTAGAGTGACAGAAGCTTAAACCCTAGTTTATGCGTTGCTTCGTAAGGGGCTGATTTGGATCCATATGTTTCATGCTATGGTTAGGTTTACCTTAATACTTCTATTGTAGTTGTGGATGCTTGCAATAGGGGTTAATCATAAGTGGGATGCTTGTCCAAGGAAGTGCAGTACCCAAGCACCGGTCCACCCACATATCAAATTATCAAAGTATCGAACGTGAATCATATGAACGTGATGAAAACTAGCTTGATGATAATTCCCACGTGTCCTCGGGAGCATTTTCCTTTATGTAAGAGTTTGTCCAGGCTTGTCCTTTGCTAAAAAAGGATTGGGCCATCTTGCTGCACCTTATTTACTTTCATTACTTGTTACCCGTTACAAATCACCTTATGACAAAACTATCTGTTACCAATAATTTCAGTGCTTGCAGAGAATACCTTACTGAAAATTGCTTATCATTTCCTTCTGCTCCTCGTTGGGTTCGACACTCTTACTTATCGAAAGGATTATGATAGATCCCCTATACTTGTGGGTCATCAAGACTCTTTTCTGGCGCCGTTGCCGGGGAGTGAAGCGCCTTTGGTGAGTGGAATTTGGTAAGAAAAAATTTATATAGGGTGCTGAAATTTACTGTCACTTGTTACTATGGAACATAATCCTTTGAGGGGCTTGTTCGGGGTATCTTCACCCCGACCAGTAGAGTAAAGAGTTGCTCCTCAACCTACTGAACCTACTATTTTTTTTACTTTGAAATTCCTTCGGTTATGATAGAGAAACTGCTAGCTAATCCTTTTACAGGAGATGGAACATTGCATCCTGATTTGCACCTAATCTATATAGATGAATTTTGTGGATTATTTAAGCTTGCAGGTATGCCCGAGGATGTTATCAAGAACAAGGTTTTCCCTTTATCTTTGAAGTTAAAGGCATTGACATGATTTAGGCTATGTGATGATATGGGATCATGGAACTACAACCGATTCAAATTGGAATTTCATCAGAAGTTTTATCCTATGCATCTTGTTCATCATGATCGTAATTATATATATAATTTTTTCCCTCGCAAAGAAGAAAGCATCGCTCAAGCTTGGGGGAGGCTTAAGTCAATGTTATATTCACCCCCCAATCATGAGCTCTTAAGAGAAATTATTATTCAAAATTTTTATGCTCGGCTTTCTCTCGATAATCGCTCCATGCTCGATACTTCTTGTACTAGTTCTTTTATGATGAAGACTATTGAATTCAAATGGGATTTATTGGAAAGAATTAAGCGCGACTCTGAAGATTGGGACCTCGACGAAGCTAAGGAGTCAGGTATAACACCTAAGTTTGATTGTGTTAAATCCTTTATGGATACCGATGCTTTCCGTGAATTTAGCAGTAAATATGGACTTGACTCTGAGATAGTAACTTATTTCTATGAATCCTTTGCTACTCATGTTGATCTCCCTAAGGAGAAGTGGTTTAAATATAAGTAGTTGCACCAATTAAAGTTGAAGAAAAGACTATCACTTATAATGATCCTACTGTTCCTACTACTTATATTGAGAAACCACCCTTCCCTGCTAGAATAAAGAATCATGCTAAAGCTTCAACTGTAGTTCGTAAGACTAATACTAGAACACCTACTCCCTCTGAGCAAATGAAAGTTGAACCAAGTGTTGCTATGGTTAAAGATCTCTTGGCCGATAAGATTGATGGGCATGTTATTTACTTATGTGATGAAGCTGCTAGAATTGCTAGACCCGATACCAAAATTAAATATAGACCTGTTGTAGGCATGCCTGTTATTTCTGTTAAAATAGGAGATCATTGCTATCATGGCTTATGTGATATGGGTGCTAGTGCAAGTGCAATACCTCATTCCTTATATAAAGAAATTATGCATGATATTGCACCTGCTGAGATAGAGGAAATTGATGTTACTATTATACTTGCCAATAGAGACACTATTTCACTAGTTGGGATTGTTAGAGATGTTAAAGTCTTGTGTGGGAAAGTTAAATATCCTACTGATTTTCTTCTTCTTGGTTCCCCACAAGATATCTTTTGTCCCATTATTTTTCTTGGACCCTTCTTGAATACTGTTAATGCTAAGATAGATTGCAATAAGGATATCGTTTCTGTTGGTTTAGGGGATATGTCTCATGAATTTAACTTTGCTAAAATTCGTAGACAACCCCATGATAAAGAATTGCTCAGTGAAGATGAAATTATTGGTCTTGCTTCTATTGCCGTGCCTCCTAGTGATCCTTTAGAACAATATTTGCTAGACCATGAAAATGATATGTTTATGAATGAAAGAAGGGAAGTAGATGAAGTATTCTTTAAACAGGGACCTATTTTGAAACACAATTTGTCTATTGAAATTCTAGGGGATCCTCCTCCACCCAAGGGTGATCCCGTGTTTGAGCTTAAAACTTTACCTGATACTCTTAAATATGCTTATCTTGATGAGAAGGAGATATATCTTGTTATTATTAGTGCTAACCTTTCAGAGGATGAGGAAAAGAAATTATTGAAAACTTTGAAGAAGCACCATCCCGCTATTGGATATACTCTTGATGATCTTAAGGGCATTAGTCCCACTCTATGCCAGCACAAAATAAAATTGGAGAAAGACGCGAAACCGGTTGTTGATCACCAATGACGGTTAAATCCTAAGATGAAAGAAGTGGTAAGAAAAGAAATACTAAAGCTTCTGGAGGTAGGTATAATTTATCCCGTTGCTGACAGTCAGTGGGTAAGTCATGTCCATTGTGTCCCTAAGAAGGGAGGTATTATTGTTGTTCCTAATGATAAAGATGAATTAATCCCACAAAGAATTGTTACAGGTTATAGAATGGTAATTGATTTCCGCAAATTAAAGAAAGCTACTAAAAAGGATCACTACATGTTACCTTTTATTGATCAAATGCTAGAAAGAATATCCAAACATACACATTTTTGCTTTCTAGATGGTTATTCTGGTTTCTTTCAAATACCTGTGTCAAAAGAGGATCAAGAAAAGACAACTTTTACTTGCCCTTTCGGTACCTTTGCTTATAGACGTATGCCTTTTGGTTTATGCAATGCACCTGCTACCTTTCAAAGATGTATGACTGCTATATTCTCTGACTTTTGTGAAAAGATTGTTGAGGTATTCATGGATGATTTTTTGTATATGGAACTTCTTTTGATGGTTGCTTAAGCAACCTTGATCGAGTTTTGCATAGATGTGAAGAAACTAATCTTGTCTTGAATTGGGAGAAGTGCCACTTTATGGTTAATGAAGGCATTGTCTTGGGGCATAAAATTTCTGAAAGAGGTATTGAAGTTGATAAAGCTAAAGTTGATGCTATTGAAAAGATGACGTGTCCTAAGGACATTAAAGGTATAAGAAGTTTTCTTGGTCATGTCGGTTTTTATAGGAGGTTCATTAAGGACTTTTCTAAAATTTCTAGGCCTCTGACTAATCTCTTACAAAAAGATGTTCCATTTGTCTTTGATGATGATTGTGTAGAAGCATTTGAAATACTTAAGAAAGCTTTGATTTCTGCACCTATTGTTCAGCCTCCTGATTGGAATTTACCATTTGAAATTATGGGTGATGCTAGTGATTATGTTGTAGGGGCTGTTCTAGGGCAAAGAGTTGATAAGAAATTAAATGATATCCAATATGCTAGTAAAACTCTAGACAGTGCCCAGAGAAATTATGCTACTACTGAAAAAGAATTTTTAGTAGTTGTATTTGCTTGTGATAAGTTCAGACCTTATATTGTTGATTCTAATGTAACTATTCACACTGATCATGCTACTATTAAATATCTTATGGAAAAGAAACATGCTAAACCTAGACTTATTAGATGGGTTCTCTTGCTTCAAGAATTTGATTTGCATATTATTGATAGAAAGGGAGCTAAGAACCCCGTTGCAGACAACTTGTCTAGGTTAGAGAATGTTCTTGATGACCCACTACCTATTGATGATAGCTTTCCTGATGAACAACTAGCTGTCATAAATGCTTCTCGTACTGCTCCATGGTATGCTGATTGTGCTAATTATATTGTTGCTAAATTTTTACCACCTAGTTTCACATACCAGTAAAAGAAAAAGTTCTTCTATGATTTAAGACATTACTTTTGGGATGACTGACACCTTTATAAAGAAGGAGTAGATGGTGTTATTGTACGTTGTGTACCTGAGCATGAACAGGAACAGATCCTGCGCAAGTGTCACTCTGAGGCTTATGGAGGACACCACGCTGGAGATAGAACTGCACATAAGGTATTGCAATCCGGTTTTTATTGGCCTACTCTCTTCAAAGATGCCCGTAAGTTTGTCTTGTCTTGTGATGAATGTCAAAGAATTTGTAATATTAGTAGATGTCAAGAAATGCCTACGAATTATTCACTTGTTATTGAACCATTTGATGTTTGGGGCTTTGATTATATGGGACCGTTTCCTTCCTCTAATGGGTATAAACATATTTTAGTTGTTGTTGATTACGTTACCAAGTGGGTAGAAGCTATTCCAACTAGTAGTGCTGATCATAACACCTCTATTAAGATGCTTAAAGAAGTTATTTTTCCGAGGTTTGGAGTCCCTAGATATTTAATGACTGATGGTGGTTCACATTCTATTCATGGTGCTTTTCGTAATATGCTTGCTAAGTATGATGTTAATCATAGAATTGCATCTCCATATCATCCACAGTCTAGTGGTCAAGTAGAATTGAGTAATAGAGAGCTTAAATTAATTTTGCAAAATATTGTTAATAGATCTAGGAAGAATTGGTCCAAGAAACTTGATGATGCATTATGGGCCTATAGAACTGCATATAAGAATCCTATGGGTATGTCTCCGTATAAAATGGTTTATGGAAATGCATGTCACTTACCTCTCGAACTAGAACATAAGGCATATTGGGCCATTAAAGAGCTCAATTACGATTTCAAACTTGCCGGCGAGAAGAGGCTTTTTGACATTAGCTCACTTGATGAATGGAGAACCCAGGCTTATGAGAATGCCAAACTGTTTAAAGAAAAAGTTAAAAGATGGCATGACAAAAGGATACAAAAGCGTGAGTTTAATATAGGTGATTATGTATTGTTATACAACTCTTGTTTAAGATTTTTTGCAGGAAAACTCCTCTCTAAATGGGAAGGTCCTTACGTCATTGAGGAGGTCTGCCGTTCCGATGCCATAAAAATCAACAACTTCGAAGGCACAAATCCGAGGGTGGTGAACGGTCAAAGAACCAAACATTCCATCTCAGGTAATCCCATAAATGTTGAAACTAATGTTATTGAAACTATAACCCTGGAGGAATACATAAGGGACACTTTCCTGAATGTTTCAGACTCCGAAAAGGAATAGGTATGTGGTACGGTAAGTAAACCGACTCCAAAACAGTTCCAATAGCATTTTCCCCCGTTTTGGAATATTTAAGAAAATAGGAAAATAAAAGGCAGTCCGGGAAGGACACGAGGCATCCACGAGGGTGGAGGGAGCGCCCCCTGCCTCGTGGGCACCTCGTGTGCTCTCCGGACTCCGTTTTCTTGCACGATACTTCTTTTGGTCAGTAAAAAATCATTGTATAATCTCCCGAAGGTTTTGACCATTGTACCACGCAAAAATCTCCTATTTTTGTTTCGAGCTGTTTTCTGCTAGGGTTGTTAAGGCCAGGCATCATGTCGTCTCCCTCCTCCCCCAACAATGAGGGCAACGATGCTTGGCTAATGCAGATAGAGTTGAAGAGATAAGAGATCGAAGAGATCAACAAGGTTGACGGGATCAAGAAGGTCGTGGGGGATCAAGTTCCGGCAGTAGTAGAACAAGACATCCTTCAACCTCATCATAATCTCTTTACCCCAACGGAGATTGAAGTTTTCAAGATGATTGAGTTAGCTCGCATTCAAAACAAGTATCTCATGAGTGAAAATATTTTTTTGAAGGATCATATCATCGCACTCAAGGGCATTATCCCCAAATTGGAGGACCTCCTACGCTCGATGTGCGACTATCCATCATCACCAACACCTTCTTCACCAATAAAGGAGAACTGAGTATCGGGTATGGGCACTCCCCTTGGCAACTGCCAAGCTTGGGGGAGTGCCCCGGTATCGTATCACCGTTACACTTTTATCTTTGCCATTTTTCTTAGTTCGATCCTTTTGGTAATATCTTGATCTAGTAGAATAAAGTTTTAGTATGATCTAGTTTTGAGTTTTGCTTTATGATCCTTCTGTGTAATCGAGTCCGTGATCTATATATAATAAAGATTAGTGTTGAGTCAAGGGCTTGATTATCTTGCTATGATCTTGAGGGAATAAAAATAAAAGATAAAGAATAAAAAGAAATAAAGAGATCATATGGATCTTATGGAGAGTAATGACTTCACATATAAAGAGTATGATGAATAAAAGTTGTTGAGAGTTGACAAACAAAGTTTTGGTCATCGTTGCAATTAATAGGAAGTAATAAAGAAAGAGAGGTTTTCACATATAAATATAGTATCTTGGACATCTTTTATGATTGTGAGCACTCATTAAAATATGACATGCTAAAGAGTTGATGTTGGACAAGGAAGACAACGTAATGGGTTATGTTTTCTTACATCTGAAATAAATTATATTGTCATGGATCATCCAACATGTTGAGCTTGCCTTTCCCTCTCATGCTAGCCAAATTCTTTGCACCAAGTTGAGATACTACCTGTGCTTCCAAATATCCTTAAACCTAGTTTTGCCATGAGAGTCCACCATATCTACCTATGGATTGAGTAAGATCCTTCAAGTAAGTTGTCATCGTTGCAAGCAATAAAAATTGCTCTCTAAATATGTAGGATTTATTAGTGTGGAGAAAATAAGCTTTATACGATCTTGTGATGTGGAAGAAATAAAAGCGACGGACTACCTAATAAAGGTCTGAGGGAGTCCTGGATTAGGGGGTCTCTGGACAGCCGGATTATATCCTTTGGCCGGACTGTTGGATTATGAAGATACAAGGTTGAAGACTTCGTCTCGTGTCCGTATGGGACTCAACTTGGCGTGGAAGGCAAGCTAGGCAATACGGATATGTATATCTCCTCCTTTGTAACCGACCTTGTGTAACCCTAGACCTTTCCGGTGTCTATATAAACCGGAGGGTTTTAGTCCGTAGGACAACATACAATCATACCATAGGCTAGCTTCTAGGGTTTAGCCTCTCTGATATCGTGGTAGATCTACTCTTGTACTACCCATATCATCAATATTAATCAAGCAGGACGTAGAGTTTTACCTCCATCAAGAGGGCCCGAACCTGGGTAAAACATCGTGTCCCCTGCCTCCTGTAACCATCCGCCTTAGACGCACAGTTCGGGACCCCCTACCCGAGATCCGCCGGTTTTGACACCGACATTGGTGCTTTCATTGAGAGTTCCTCTGTGTCGTCGCCATTAGGCTTGATGGCTCCTTCCATCATCAATAGCGATGCAGTCCAGGGTGAGACTTTTCTCCCCGGACAGATCTTTGTGTTTGGCAGCTTCGCACTGCGGGCCAACTCGCTTGGCCATCTGGAGCAGATCGAAATTTACGCATGTGGCCACCAGGTCATATTTGGAAGCTTAAACTACACGGCCGATATCCGCAGAGACTTGATCTTCGACGGATTCGAGCCTCTGCCTTGTGCGCCATGCGGTCACGATGAGTACGATTTAGCTCTACCATCAGATAGTGTTCAAGAGATCGCACCGGCAGCCGCTCCGACCCTCAATTCGGAGCCAGTTGTGCCGTCCATGGATGGGTTGATGGACCCCGCCACGGAGGCCTTACCCTCAGCGGCGATCGAGCCGAACATCGACCTTACCCTGCATGAGAGCCGTGTTGTCAAACTGTCAGATCCTTCTCCGGTCACGGACTCCGAACCGCCTGCGCCCGTTCCTAGCGAATCCGATTGGGCGCCGATCATGGAGTTTACCTCCATGGATATTTTTCAGCACTCACCCTTTGGCGACATGCTGAACTCATTAAGGTCTCTCTCCTTGTCAGGAGGATCCTGGCCAAACTATGTCCGGCAGGATTGGGATGCGGATGACGAAGAAATTCGCTGCCCACCCACCACCCACTTAGTAGCCATTGTCGATGACTTAACCGACATGCTCGACTTCGACTCTGAAGACATCGACGGTATGGACGGCGATGTGGGAGACGAAGAGGAACCACTACCCACAGGGCACTGGACAGCCACCTCATCATACGATATATACATGGTGGACACACCCAAAGAAGGCAATGGCGACGAGACAGCGGAGGATGACCCCTCCAAGAAGCAACCCAAGCGCCGACGTCAGCGGCGCCGCTATAAGTCCCACCAAAGCAAAAGTGGTGATACCGACACAAGAGATAATAACACTCCGGATAGTGCCGAAGACAACAACAATCCCCTCCAGCAAGATTTAGAGCAGGAGGATGGAGGAGCCAGCCCTCCTGAGAGAGCGGCTGATGGAGAGGCGGAGGATGATAATTACATGCCCCCCTCCGAAGACGAGGCAAGCCTCGGCGATGACGAATTCACTGTGCCAGAGGATCCCGTCGAACAAGAGCGCTTCAAGCGCCGACTTATAGCCACGGCAAATAGCCTTAAAAAAGCAGCAGCAGCTTCAAGCTGATCAAGATCTACTAGCGGACAGATGGACTGAAGTCCTCGCGGCCGAGGAATATTGATACGTCTCCAACGTATCTATAATTTTTGATTGCTCCATGCTATATTATCTACTGTTTTGGGCAATATTGGGCTCTATTATCCACTTTTATATTACTTTTGGGACTAACCTATTAACCGGAGGCCCAGCCCAGATTTGTTGTTTTATGCCTATTTCAGTGTTTCGAAGAAAAGGAATATCAGACGGAGTCGAAACGAAACGAAATCAACTAGAGAAGTTATTCTCGGAAGGAAACACACCTGATGGACTTGGACCCCACGTCAGGGGAGACACAAGGTGCTCACGAGGGTGGGGGCGCCCCCCCTAGGGCGTGCCCCCCTGTCTCGTGGGACCCCCGTGGCTCCTCCGACGTCCTCCCTGCACCCATATATACCCACGTGACCTAAAACTTCCAGAACGCAACATAGATCGGGTGTTCCGCCGCTAGAAGCCTCCGTAGCCACCGAAAACCAATCTAGACCCGTTCCGGCACCCTGCCGGAGGGGGCAATCCCTCTCCGGTGGCCATCTTCATCATCCCGGTGCTCTCCATGACGAGGAGGGAGTAGTTCTCCCTCGGGGCTGAGGGTATGTACCAGTAGCTATGTGTTTGATCTCTCTCTCTCTCTTGTGTTCTTGAGGTGATACGATCTTGATGTATCGCGAGCTTTGCTATTATAGTTGGATCCTATGTTTTTCCTCTCCCTCTTCTCTCTTGTAATGAATTGAGTTTCCCCTTTGAAGTAATCTTATCGGATTGAGTGTTTAAAGATTTGAGAACACTTGATGTATGTCTTGCCGTGGATATCTGTGGTGACAATGGGATATCATGTAATTCACTTGATGTATGCTTTGGTGATCAACTTGCGGGTTCCGCCCATGAACCTATGCATAGGGGTTGGCACACGTTTTCATCGTGATTCTCCGGTAGAACTTTGGGGCACTCTTTGAGGTCCTTTGTGTTGGTTGAATAGATGAATCTGAGATTGTGTGACGCATATCGTATAATCATACCCACGGATACTTGAGGTGACATTGGAGTATCTAGGTGACATTAGGGTTTTGGTTGATTTGTGTCTTAAGGTGTTATTCTAGTACGAACTCTAGGGCTGGTTGTGACACTTATAGGAATAGCCCAACGGATTGATTGGAAAGAATAACTTTGAGGTGGTTTAGTACCCTACCATAATCTCTTCGTTCGTTCTCCGCTATTAGTGACTTTGGAGTGACTCTTTGTTGCATGTTGAGGGATAGTTATGTGATCCAATTATGTTAGTATTGTTGAGGGAACTTACACTAGCGAAAGTATGAACCCTAGGCTTTATTTCCACACATTGCAATACCGTTTACGCTCACTTTTATCATTCGTTACCTTGCTGTTTTTATTATTTCAGATTACAAATACCTTTATCTACTATCCATATACCACTTGTTTCACCATGTCTTCGCCGAACTAGTGCACCTATACAATTTACCATTGTATTGGGTGTGTTGGGGACACAAGAGACTCTTTGCTATTTGGTTGCAGGGTTGCTTGAGAGAGACCATCTTCATCCTATGCCTCCTACGGATTGATAAACCTTAGGTCATCCACTTGAGGGAAATTCGCTACTGTCCTACAAACCTCTGCACTTGGAGGCCCAACAACGTCTACAAGAAGAAGGTTGTGTAGTAGACATCAAGCTCTTTTCTGGCGCCGTTGCCGGGGAGGTTAGCGCTTGAAGGTATATCTTTAGATCTTGCAATCGAGTCTTTTAGTTTCTTGTTTTCATCACTAGTTTAGTTTATCAAAGAAAACTATAAAAAATGGAATTAAGTTTGTCTCATACGCTTCACCTTTTTAATATCTTTCGTGAGTATGATGGAAAGGATAATTGTGCTCAAGTGCTAGAAGAAGAGATATCTAAAATGTTTGGCACTAAATATTTGAATGATGAGCATGATTGCAATGTTGTTAGTACGAATTCTTTGAATATCCATGATGCTAATGATGATTGCACTAGTTATGATGAAAATGCCTCCTATAAACATGTCAATTTTTGTGGAGTAGACTGGGTTTGCAAGTACACACCAAATAGGGAAGATAGATATTGCAAGAGGCATAAGTACTTAGAAACCAAATTGTTTCAAGATAGTCTTGATGTGAGTGCTGAAAATTTAAAATATCTTTACCGTACTTGTGAACTTTGCAATGAACATGGTCATTTAAATATCAAATGCAAATTGTTTCATGACCGAATCGTGTCCAAAAATTGTGATGACTTGATTTCCCTTGCGCATTATAATGAACTAAGTTTGCTTTTGGGTTATGAAGAATTGAAACGTCAAACTAAGCATATTCCAGAATATAACCTTGAGAAATTCCTCGATATTGATCTAGAGAAGGTTTATATGTATTGTGTGGTGAATTGCATTGAAAATCCTTATATTGCCAATTACATAAAGAAAATAAAACAAATAGAAGATGAAGAGAATGCTAATGAAAGGGAAGAGACTTCCCAATATCCTCCTTTTATTTCTTATGATGAATCAGGTAACGAGGAGGAGCCTTCTACTCAACTAATCTCATTAATAAGGAGCTCCAAAAAGAGGATTGAACCCCCACAGGATGTGGTGAAGAGGAAGAAAAGAAAAAGGAAGAGAGGTAAAAAGGTATCTCTCCCAAATAAAGTTGCTCCTATTATTGTTGTGCCTCATGAAAATGAAGATGATACATTTGATGATGATCTAGTTATGCCTATTGCTTGTTGTGATGATTATGATTGGGCAGATAATGATACTTCTATGATCTTGAAAAATCTTTTTGGCACTTGCTTGGAAGGATATAATAATTGCTATACTATTGGTGCTATCCATACTATTAATGATGAGAGTGATTATGCTTATGATATGAAAAGGCCCAAGATTGGGGAAGCTATGTTTGATGAGGATGACATATTTGATAATATATTTGCTGCAATTAATGTTTGTCCCAAGCTTGGGGATGCTATGTTTAATAATGATGATATTTTTAGCCTCTCAAGTTTTGATATGCAAAGTTGTTATGATGAGAACAAAGTTGCTACTTATGATGATTATTGTGATAAAACTTATGCTATAAAAATTAGTGATTATATTTATAAAATTTGTCATGATTATGATTACCCCTTCTCTGAACATTACTCTTTTAATGTGGAACCAATTTATAGTATCCAAGTCTCTTATGATACTTCCACTATCCCGAATGAGAAGAATTTTGCTTATATGGAGAGTAATAAAATTTCTATGCTTGTAGATCACGAAAAGAATGCTTTAGGTGATGGTTATATTGTTGAATTCATTCATGATGCTACTGAAAATTATTATGAGGGAGGAACATATGCTTGTAGGAATTGCAATAATATCCAGTTTCCTCTCTATGTGCTTAAAGTTTTGAAGTTATGCTTGTTTTACCTTCCTATGCTAGTTGATTACTGTTCTCATAAGTTGTTTTATCACAAAATCCCTATGCATAGGAAGTATGTTAGACTTAAGTGTGCTAGTCATATTCTTCATGATGCTCTCTTTATGTTTCAATTTGTATCCTTTATGTGAGCATCATTGAAATCATCATGCCTAGCTAGGGGCATTAAACGATAGCGCTCGTTGGGAGGCAACCCAATTTTATTTTAGTTCCTTGCTTTTTGTTCCTGTTTAGTAATAAATAATTCATATAGCCTCTGTTTATATGTGGTTTTATGCTTTCAATTAGTGTTTGTGCCAAGTAGAACCTTTGGGAAGACTTGGGCAAAGTCTTGTTGATCATGCTGTAAAAAACAGAAACTTTAGCGCTCACGAGACTTGCTTCCATTTTTATTTGGAGAGTGTTATTTAGTTAATTCTTTTTGCAGATGATTAATAGATAAATTCCTCAGGTCCAGCAATTTATTTGAGAATTTTATGAGTTCCAGAAGTATGCGTTTGATCCAGATTACTACAGACTGTTCTGTTTTTGACAGATTCTGTTTTTCATGTGTTGTTTACTTATTTTGATGAATCTATGGCTAGTAAAATAGTTTATAAACCATAGAGAAGTTGGAATACAGTAGGTTTAACACCAATATAAATAAATAATGAGTTCATTACAGTACCTTGAAGTTGTGATTTACTTTCTTATACTAACGGAGCTTACGAGTTTTCTGTTAAATTTTGTGTTGTGAAGTTTTCAAGTTTTGGGTAAGGATTCGATGGACTATGGAATAAGGAGTGGCAAGATCCTAATCTTGGGGATGCCCAAGGCACCCCAAGGTAATATTCAAGGATAGCCAAGAGCCTAAGCTTGGGGATGCCCCGGAAGGCATCCCCTCTTTCGTCTTCGTTCATCGGTAACTTTACTTGGGGCTATATTTTTATTCACCACATGATATGTGTTTTGCTTGGAGCGTCAATTTATTTTGTTAGTATTTGCTTGCTGTTATTTAGAACCATGTTTTGCATCTTTTATTTCAATAAAAGTGGAATTGATAGCCTTTACTATGCCTATGTTACAAGTATACATGTTGCTGTTTGAAAACAGAAAGTTTACCGCTGTTGCAATAATTCCCTAGAAAAGTCAGAATGTGATAAAATGTTGAAACCTTTTGCATATTAAACTCTGATAAATTTACTACAGTGGGAATTTTCTTTCATATTTTTTGGAGCTAGGGAAGTATGAATGTTGCAGCATTCTTTACAGACTATCCTGTTTAGGCAGATTGCTGTTATGTTTGCATTGTTTGCATATGTTTGCTTCTTTAATGATTCTATTTGAGGATAGGACTATTAAATATGCAGAGGCATTTAGTATGCAATGTTGAATAATAATTTTAGTTATTTTCTACAGTAGAGTATGATAAGGTTTTGGCAATGGTTTATACTAACTTACCTCACGAGTCCTTGTTGAGTTTTGTGTGGATGAAGCTTTTGAGATTTAGGGAGACCGTGATATGAGAGGAATTAAGGAGACACAAAAGCTCAAGATTGGGGATGCCCAGGGCACCCCAAGATAATATTTCGAGAAGTATCAAGCATCTAAGCTTGGGGATGCCCCGGTTGGCATCCCACCTTTCTTCTTCAACAATTATCGGTTAGTATCGGTTGATCCTAAGTTTTTGCTTCTTCACATGATGTTTGCTATTCTTAGATGTCATTTTATTTTGCTTTGCTTGCTGTTTGAATAGAGTACCAAGATCTGAAATTATTAAATGTTAGAGAGTCTTCACATAGTTGCATAATTATTCGACTACTCATTGATCTTCACTTATATCTTTCGGAGTAGTTTGTCATTTGCCCTAGTGCTTCACTTATATCTTTTAGAGCATGGTGGTAGTTTTATTTTGAAGAAATAGATGAACTCTCATGCTTCACTTATATTATTTTGAGAGTCTTAAATAGCATGGTAATTTGCTTAAAATCCTAATATGCTAGGTATTCAAGAATAATAAAATTCTCTTATGAGTGTGTTGAATACTAAGAGAAGTTTGATACTTGATGATTGTTTTGAGATATGAGGATGGTAATATTAGAGTCATGCTAGTTGATTAGTTGTGAATTTGAGAAATACTTGTGTTGAAGTTTGTGATTCCCGTAGCATGCACGTATGGTGAACCGTTATGTGATGAAGTCAGAGCATGATTTATTTATTGATTGCCTTCCTTATGAGTGGCGGTCGGGGACGAGCGATGGTCTTTTCCTACCAATATATCCCCCTAGGAGCATGCGCGTAGTACTTTGTTTCGATAACTAATAGATTTTTGCAATAATTATGTGAGTTCTTTATGACTAATGTTGAGGATTATACGCACTCTCACCCTCCCACCATTGCTAGCCTCTCTAGTACCGCGCAACTTTCGTCGGTACCATAAACCCACCATATACCTTCCTCAAAACAGCCACCATACCTACCTATTATGGCATTTCCATAGCCATTCCGAGATATATTGCCATGCAACTTTCCACCATTCCATTTATGACACGCTTCATCATTGTCATATTGCTTTGCATGATCATGTGGTTGACATCGCATTTGTGGCAAAGCCACCGTTCATAATTCTTCATACATGTCACTCATGCATCATTGCACATCCCGGTACACCGCCGGAGGCATTCATATAGAGTCATATCTTGTTTTAAGTATCGAGTTGTAATTCTTGAGTTGTAAGAAAAATAGAAGTGTGATGATCATCATTATTAGAGCATTGTCCCAGTGAGGAAAGGATGATGGAGACTATGATTCCCCCACAAGTCGGGATGAGACTCCGGACGAAAAATAAAAAAGAGAGGCCAAAGAAGCCCAAATAAAAAAAAAGAGGTCATAAAAAAGAGAAGGCCCAAATAAAAAATAAAAATAAAAAAACGAGAGAAAAAGAGAGAAGGGGCAATGCTACTATCCTTTTACCACACTTGTGCTTCAAAGTACCACCATGATCTTCATGATAGAGAGTCTCCTATGTTGTCACTTTCATATACTAGTGGAAATATTTCATTATAGAACTTGGCTTGTATATTCCAATGATGGGCTTCCTCAAAATGCCCTAGGTCTTCATGAGCAAGCAAGTTGGATGCACACCCACTAGTTTCTTTTGTTGAGATTTCATACACTTATAGCTCTAGTGCATCCGTTGCATGGCAATCCCTACTCACTCACATTGATATCTATTGATGGGCATCTCCATAGCCCGTTGATACGCCTAGTTGATGTGAGACTATCTTCTCCCTTTTTGTCTTCTCCACAACCACCATTCTATTCCACCTATAGTGCTATATCCATGGCTCACACTCATGTATTGCGTGAAGATTGAAAAAGTTTGAGAACATCAAAAGTATGAAACAATTGCTTGGCTTGTCATCGGGGTTGTGCATGATTTAAATATTTTGTGTGGTGAAGATGGAGCATAGCCAGACTATATGATTTTGTAGGGATAGCTCTCTTTGGCCATGTTATTTTGAGAAGACATGATTGCTTTATTTAGTATGCTTGAATTATTATTATTTTCTATGTCAATATGAACTTTTGTCTTGAATCTTATGGATCTGAATATTCATGCCACAATTAAGAAGAATTACATTGGAATTATGCCAACTAGCATTCCACATCAAAAAATATCTTTTTATCATTTACCTACTCGAGGACGAGCATGAATTAAGCTTGGGGATGCTTGATATGTCTCCAACGTATCTATAATTTTTGATTGCTCCATGCTATATTATCTACTGTTTTGGGCAATATTGGGCTCTATTATCCACTTTTATATTACTTTTGGGACTAACCTATTAACCGGAGGCCCAGCCCAGATTTGCTGTTTTATGCCTATTTCAGTGTTTCGAAGAAAAGGAATATCAGACGGAGTCGAAACGGAACAAAATCAACTGGAGAAGTTATTTTTGGAAGGAAACACACCTGATGGACTTGGACCCCACGTCAGGGGAGACACGAGGTGCTCACGAGGGTGGGGGGCGCCCCCCCCCTAGGGCGCGCCCCCTGTCTCGTGGGACCCCCGTGGCTCCTCCGACGTCCTCCCTGCACCCATATATACCCACGTGACCTAAAACTTCCAGAACGGAACATAGAACGGGAGTTCCACCGCCAGAAGCCTCCGTAGCCACCGAAAACCAATCTAGACCCGTTCCGGCACCCTGCCAGAGGGGGCAATCCCTCTCCGGTGGCCATCTTCATCTTCCCGGTGCTCTCCATGACGAGGAGGGAGTAGTTCTCCCTCGAGACTGAGGGTATGTACCAGTAGCTATGTGTTTGATCTCTCTCTCTCTCTCTCTCTCTCGTGTTCTTGAGGTGATACGATCTTGATGTATCACGAGCTTTGCTATTATAGTTGGATCCTATGTTTTTCCTCCCCCTCTTCTCTCTTGTAATGAATTGAGTTTCCCCTTTGAAGTAATCTTATCGGATTGAGTCTTTAAAGATTTGAGCACCCTTGATGTATGTCTTGCCATGGATATCTGTGGTGACAATGGGATATCAGGTGATTCACTTGATGTATGTTTTGGTGATCAACTTGCGGGTTCCGCCCATGAACCTATGCATAGGGGTTGGCACACGTTTTCGTCGTGATTCTCCAGTAGAACTTTGGGGCACTCTTTGAGGTCCTTTGTGCTGGTTGAATAGATGAATCTGAGATTGTGTGACGCATATCGTATAATCATACCCACGGATACTTGAGGTGACATTGGAGTATCTAGGTGACATTAGGGTTTTGGTTGATCTGTGTCTTAAGGTGTTATTCTAGTACGAACTCTAGGGCTGTTTGTGACACTTATAGGAATAGCCCAACGGATTGATTGGAAAGAATAACTCTGAGGTGGTTTCGTACCCTACCATAATCTCTTCGTTCGTTCTCCGCTATTAGTGACTTTGGAGTGACTCTTTGTTGCATGTTGAGGGATAGTTATGTGATCCAATTATGTTAGTATTGTTGAGGGAACTTACACTAGCGAAAGTATGAACCCTAGGCCTTATTTCCACACATTGCAATACCGTTTACGCTCACTTTTATCATTCGTTACTTTCCTGTTTTTATTATTTCAGATTACAAATACCTTTATCTATTATCCATATACCACTTGTTTCACCATCTCTTCGCCGAACTAGTGCACCTATACAATTTACCATTGTATTGGGTGTGTTGGGGACACAAGAGACTCTTTGTTATTTGGTTGCAGGGTTGCTTGAGAGAGACCATCTTCATCCTACGCCTCCTACGGATTGATAAACCTTAGGTCATCCACTTGAGGGAAATTTGCTACTGTCCTACAAACCTCTGCACTTGGAGGCCCAACAACGTCTACAAGAAGAAGGTTGTGTGGTAGACATCAAATATAAACTCGAACGCCCCTCCAAGAGTTACCCAAAATGCAGGTTGCTACCCCGACTAGAGGAAGAAGCGTATGACGCGGCTGATCGGCCACCTCGTGGCCGTGATAGAGAGGCATTCCAGCCAAAAACTCAGCCCGCACCCCGACATCATTCAAATAAAAAGGCATGGGGAAATACGCCAGACCTGCGAGACGTATTGGAGGACAAAGCAAAGCATGCAAGATCGATCTACGGATTACGAGGGCGCGCCACTATGCGAGACAATAAACATTACGCCGGATACAGTAAAAGTAAATCCGGCCGGGCCGAACACAGCGGGCAAGACTCATTCAAGCTGCGTCGCGATATAGCCCAATACAGAGGCGTCACGCACCCCCTATGCTTCACAGACGAAGTAATGGATCATCAAATCCCAGAGGGTTTCAAACCCGTAAATATTGAATCATACGACGGCACAACAGATCCTGCGGTATGGATCGAGGATTTCCTCCTCCACATCCACATGGCCCGCGGTGATGACTTACACGCCATCAAATACCTCCCACTAAAGCTCAAAGGACCAGCGCGACATTGGCTTAATAGCTGGCCAGCAGAGTCCATTAGCTGTTGGGAAGATCTGGAGGCCGCATTCCTCGACAACTTTCTGGGCACTTATGTGTGACCACCAGATGCCGATGACTTGAGCCACATAATTCAGCAGCCAGAAGAATCGGCCAGGCAATTCTGGACTCGGTTCCTAACAAAGAAAAATCAAAGCGTCGATTGTCCGGATGCAGAGGCCCTAGCAGCTTTCAAACACAACATGCAACGAGTGGCTATCCTGGCACCTTGGTCAGGAAAAGCCGAAATCTATGGCAGCCCTCACGACACTCATGGCCCGCTTTTGTGTGGGAGAAGACAGCTGGCTGGCTCGCAGTAATAACATATCAAAGAACCATGGTACTTCGGATACCAAGGACGGCAATAGCAGGTCACGTCGCAACAAACATAAGCGCCGCATTAACAGCGACAATACCGAGGATACGGCAGTCAATGCTGGATTCAAAGGCTCTAAACCCGGTCAACGGAAAAAGCCATTCAAAAGAAGCACTCCGGGCCCGTCCAGTTAGGACCGTATACTCGACCGCTCGTGTCAAATACACGGTACCCCCGACAAGCCAGCCAACCACACCAACAGGGATTGTTGGATGTTCCAGCAGGCCGGCAAGTTAATTGCCGAAGACAAAGATAAGGGGTCACACAGCGATGACGAAGAGGAGCCCCGGCAGCCGAACACCGGAGGACAGAAGAGGTTCCCCCCACAAGTGCGGACGGTGAACATGATATATGCAACCCACATCCCCAAGAGGGAGCGGAAGCGTGCGCTCAGGGACGTATATGCGTTGGAGCCAGTCGCCCCAAAGTTCAACCCATGGTCCTCCTGTCCGATCACCTTCGATCGCAGGGACCACCCCACTAGTATCCGTCATGGCGGATTCGCCGCACTGGTCCTAGACCCAATCATTGACGGGTTTCACCTCACTCGAGTCCTTATGGATGGCGGCAGCAGCCTGAACCTGCTTTATCAGGACACAGTGCGCAAAATGGGTATAGACCCCTCAAGGATCAAACCCACGAAAATGACCTTTAAAGGCGTCATACCAGGTGTAGAGGCCCATTGCACATGCTCAATTACACTAGAAGTGGTCTTTGGATCACCGGATAACTTCCGAAGCGAAGAATTAATCTTTGATATGGTCCCGTTCCGCAGTGGCTATCATGCACTGCTCGGGCGAACCGCATTTGCGAAATTCAATGCGGTACCACATTATGCATACCTCAAGCTCAAGATGCCAGGACCTCGGGGGGTTATTACAATTAATGGAAACACAGAGCGCTCTCTCCGAACGGAGGAGCACACTGCGGCCCTCGCAGCGGAACCGCAAAGCGGCCTCTCAAGGCAATCCACCAGTTCGGTGTTTCAAGACCCGGACACCTTCAAGCGCGCTCGGAGTAATCGGCAACTAGACCGCCTGGCACGATCTGAGCTCGCGTAGCAATGCGGCCCCCACCCCAGTCCTAGCCAAACGGCGAAATCCGTGACACGCGTACATAATTACGCATTAAAAATACAATGGGCACAGGTGGGGAGGGGGGCACAACTACGGCACGCCCCAATACGTGGCTTAAACCGCACTAGGGGCTTCCCGCTTTGTTATTTTTCTCTTTAGGACTTTAATCTCTGGAAACCCTGTCCGGCAGCATGTTTGCCGAACACATGATGCAACAACCAAGGGGGCAGAAAGCTACATCACACCACGGAACTCCCAGGTGGATTACGATAACGAGTGAAATATTTGCTTTAATACTATTCCTCAGCTTGCCCTTGGAAAGGACATAGTCCTACTTTTTTCTTATCGCACTATATGTATCATTCTGCTTTAACGCACCTTTTTGAATAAACAATGCATAACATTACGACTATTATTGCATTCTTGTTATATATATATGTGTGTGTTCATTAATGACGCCTTGCAACCGTACACTTTGGTACGGCCAATACACCAGGGGCTTAAGTACACCACAATATGGTGTGAGAAGTCCGAACACTTTCACCAGTGCGGCACCCCGAACTTATAGCATTATATGCATCAGCTCCAAATCATGTCTTTGGTCAAATGTTGGGTTTGCCCGGCTCCTATGTTTTGGTACCCTACGATCCGCTCTATCGGCTAAGGTAGCACTAGGAGAACTACTGCGATTGTGCCCCGGTTCTGCTGGGCTAAGCACCTCAGTAGAGAAAGCTAAAACTGACTGTCATGATAAGACGAGAGACTGGTTGCTGTTCGGCGAGGTTTTGAGTCCCTAAAGACTTATGCCACTTAGAGCGAGGAGCCAGTCCTGTCTGGCTTAAAGGCGTGTATCGCGCCCCGAATTCGGCCTTCGAATACTAGGGGCTTCACCGAAATTTAAAATTATAGAATTCTATGGCTAAGTGAGAGTGATAAAGCATTATTAGTCCGGTTGCCTTGTTCGCTGTGCTGAGCACCTCCCTCGAAGGACCCAAAAATGGGAACAAGAGTGCTCAGGTTTATCCCGAATACCCCAGCACTCGCAACATGGGGGCAAAAGCCGAGGACTAGCCATCTCTCAGATTGGATAAACAGCCAAACAGAAGGTAATATTTTAAATTCAAACAAGCTTTGCATAGCGCATATGAAATAAGTTTTCATCATACAGGATCACACGAGCAAGTTTACTCAAATATTACATCATTTGGACATTCGTCCGCTACAAGACGGGCACCATTCAGGACACCCTCATAATAAATTTCGAGGGTGCGATGCTCCTTGCCCTGCGGCGGTCCTTCCTTGATCAGCTTCACGACGTCTAGCTTGGCCCATTGCACCTTCACACGGGCGAAAGCCCGGCGTGCACCTTCGATGCAGACGGACCGCTTGACGACTTCCAGCCGAGGGCAGGCATCCACAAGCCGCCTCACCAGGCCGAAGTAGCTGTTCGGAAGGGCGTCGCCAGGCCACAGCCGGACTATAAGGCCCTTCATGGCCTATTCGGCCGCCTTGTGTAGCTCGACCAACTGCTTTAGCTGGTCGCTCAGAGGCATCGGGTGTTGGGTCCCAGTATACTGAGACCAGAACAGCTTCTCCGTTGAGCTTCCCTCCTCGGCCTGGTAAAACTGTGCCGCATCCGACACGCTGCAGGGCAAATCTGCGAATGCTCCTGGAGAGCTCCGGATTCGGGTAAGTAATAGGTAATTTACTTTCACATGCTTGCTTTGCATATAGAATGCCTTACCCGCCACTATTTTCTTCATCGCGTCAATCTCCTGGAGGGCCTTTTGGGCTTCGGCCTTGGCACTCTTTGCGCTCTCGAGGGCCACGGCAAGCTCAGACTCTCGCGTCTTCGAGTCAAGCTCCAACGCCTCGTGCTTCGTCATGAGAGCCTGGAGCTCTTGCTGCACCTCGCCCACCCGAGCCTCTTGCCTTTCCCGCTCAGTGCGCTCCTTGGCCGCTTTATCTTCGCCCTCGGACAGCGCTTGCTTTAGGGTTGCCACTTCGGTCGTGGCCCCTGGCAAATTCATGATGATCCTGTCATTTTGCAATTGCTTTCTTTTTATACATATCCATAGACTAGGTACTACTTACCTTTGTTCTCCTCGAGCTGCCTCTTGGCAAGGCCGAGCTCATCCTTGGACCCTTTAAGGTCCTGCTTCAGTGCGGCGACCTCCGCAGTCAGTGCGGCAGATGCCAGCAGTGAAGCCTGCATATGCATACTGACATACTTATATTAGACTCCTGCACTATTGTTTGATCCTCTGTTCAGATTTTCTTTGTGAACACCGAACAGAGCATCAGGGGCTACTGTCTATGCGGTAATATTTTTCCTATATTTTAAACACTTACCTCAAAGCCTGTTAGAAGGCTGGCACAGGCTTCAGTCAGTCCGCTCTTGGCAGACTGAACCTTCTGGACCACCGCACTCATAATAGTACGGTGCTCCTCGTCGATGGAAGTGCTGCGAAGCGCTCCCAGCAGATTGTCCGGCGCCTCTGGATGGACAGAGGTCACCGGCACAGGCGTCTTGCCCCTCTTGGAAGGAGGCTGCCTGCCCGAGTCCGGAACCACTGGAGGCTCTGGCGCAGTGTTCGGCTGAGGGCCAAACTCGGAGCCCTCAGGGGCCTTGTTCCTTCTGCTCCCGGAGTCCGGAAGGTCGCCTTGAGGCGCCTCCGGGACTGTCTCCCCTCGACCTGGTGCCTCATGAGACAATACCTCGGCGTCGTCCGCAGGGCAAGGGGAGGTGGAGGTCGGAAGTGGATCGCTATCCATATCCGACGAGCCCAGGGAGCCGTCCGACGATACATCGATACGGGCTCGTGGCGGCCTACATAATCATATTCGGCGTTAGGGGAAGCAGTGCGACAAAGGAATGCTATGAGTTACTCTGGTAGCCGAATACTTATGACTTCGCCAGGGGCTTGGCCCTGAGCAGCCACTCGTCTTCGCCTTCAGTGGTGGTGGTGGAACTGTCCGGAAGGAGAGTCCTTCCCTTCTTGGACCCTTCGCCCCCCCCCCCCGGTTGGGGCAGCCTTCCTTTTCTTTTCTCCCTCAACTGAAGGGGGAGCATCTTCTTCTCCCTCCTCGTCTTCGATGGAGGAATGTGTCATGGAGTTATCGGATGATGAGTCCGATGACGCCTGGCGTCGGGAACTCTTTCGGGTTCCCTTGGCCTTCTTGGTCTTCTCCGGCACCTTGTAAGGAGCCAGAGTCAGCATCTTCGTCAGGAGAGCGTCTGCTGGGCCTTCGGGCAAAGGAGCCGGACAGTCGATCTGTCTGGCCGTCTCCTGCCAGTCCTGTCAAAGGTACGGGAGCTTAGATCCCGCATAGAGTCAAACTATGAAAAACAAGTATCATGTGAGAGGTAAAATAGCTTACCGCGCTGGCTTAGCGCTTCGCGCAGAATCCACGATCCTCGGTAGTGGGAGGGGGAACCTCGGCACCCTTGAATAGCACCTTCCAGGCATCCTCGTGAGTTGTGTCGAAGAGCCTGTTCAGAGTTCGGTGCTGGGCCGGGTCAAACTCCCACAAGTTGAAAGCCCGTTGTTGGCACGGGAGGATCCGGCGGATGAGCATGACCTGGACTACATTGACGAGTTTGAGCTTCTTGTTCACCATGTTTTGAATACATGTTTGGAGTCCGGTCAGCTCTCCCGAACTACCCCAAGACAGGCCCTTCTCTTTCCAGGAGGTGAGCCGCGTGGGGATGCCAGATTGGAACTCGGGGGCCGCTGCCCATTTAGGGTCACGCGGCTCGGTGATGTAGAACCACCCCGATTGCCACCCCTTTATGGTCTCCACGAAGGAGCCCTCGAGCCATGTGACATTGGGCATCTTGCCCACCATGGCGCCTCCCCACTCCGCCTGGCGGCCGCTCACTACCTTCGGCCTGACATTGAAGGTCTTCAGCCATAAGCCGAAGTGGGGCTTGATGCGGAGGAAGGCCTCGCACACGACGATAAACGTCGAGATGTTGAGGATGAAGTTCGGGGCCAGATCGTGGAAATCCAGGCCGTAGTAGAACATGAGCCCCCGTACGAATGGGTGGAGAGGAAATCCAGTCCGCGGAGGAAAAGGGTAAGGAACACTACCCTCTTATGGGGCCTGGGGATGGGGATGAATTGCCCCTCATCTGGGAGCCGGTGCACGATGTCGTCAGGCAGGTATCCGGCTCTCCTCAGCTTCTTGATGTGTCTCTCTGTGATGGAGGAGACCATCCACCTGCCTCCCACTCCGGACATGGTTGGAAAAGGTTGAGGTGGGAAGTGCGGACTTGGGCGCTGGAGCTCGAGTGTGGAAAAATGGATGAGCAAAGGAGGAAGAAGGCGTGGATGAAAAGGTGAATCCTTATCCCTTTATATGGGCGGATGAAACTATGCGTCCCCACTAGCCTGGTAAAACTCGCTTATCCCCCAAGCGACGTAATCGATGGCGAAGTTGGGTTACCCACGCTCGTATTGATGAGAATCCGGTGATAAGGGGACACGATCTCTGCTTTGACAAGACGTGTCAAAAAACTGCCTCGAGTTATGTGCGGGGCTAGTTAAAGGAAACGGTTCGAATAATCACCGGGCCATGACATAATGTCGTGTTGCCGAAACAAGTCGGCAAATTAGATTTGTGGAAATATTATTCTCTCTACGGTGGTATGCGGAACTTATTTTGCAGGGTCGGACACTATCCTTGTATTCAAATTCTTCCGTGATGTATTTGGAGGAGGAACCCGCCTTGCAATGCCGAAGAAAACACTGCGCGCCGGACTCATCGTCATTGAAGCCCGGTTCAGGGGCTACTAAGGGAGTCCTGGATTAGGGGGTCTCCGGACAGCCAGATTATATCCTTTGGCCAGACTGTTGGATTATGAAGATACAAGATTGAAGACTTCGTCTCGTGTCCGGATGGGACTCAACTTGGCGTGGAAGGCAAGCTAGGCAATACGGATATGTATATCTCCTCCTTTGTAACCGACCTTGTGTAACCCTAGCCCTTTCCAGTGTCTATATAAACCAGAGGGTTTTAGTCCATAGGACAACATACAATCATACCATAGGCTAGCTTCTAGGGTTTAGCCTCTCTGATCTCGTGGTAGATCTACTCTTGTACTACCCATATCATCAATATTAATCAAGCAGGACGTAGGGTTTTACCTCCATCAAGAGGGCCCGAACTTGGGTAAAACATCGTGTCCCCTGCCTCCTGTAACCATCCGCCTTAGACGCACAGTTCGGGACCCCCTACCCGAGATCAGCCGGTTTTGACACCGACAAGGTCCATATCACAAGTGGCAATATAAAGTGACGTTCTTTCGCATTAAGATTTTGTGCATCCAACCATAAAATCACATGACAACCTCTGCTTCCATCTCCAAAGGGCCTATATTTTATTCTTGTCTTATACTTCATACAAGAGTCATGATGATCTTCACCTTTCCTTTTTACATTTTATCTTTGGCAAGCACAATGTGTCGGAAAGATCCTGATATATATGGCTAATAGGATGTGAGTTTTCATGAACTATTATTGTTGACATTACCCTTGAGGTAAAAGGTTGGGAGGCAAAACTATAAGCCCCTATCTTTCTCTTTGTCTGATTAAAACTTCATAACCATAAATATCACATGAGTGTTAGCAATTGTGAAAGACTAAATGATAGTTGAGTATGTGGACTTGCTGAAAAGCTCTTATATTGACTCTTTTCTATGTTATGATAAATTGCAATTGCTTCAGTGACTGAGATTATAGTTTGTTGGTTCGATAAAGTTTCTAATTCATACTTGAAATTGTGATTGAATTGTTACTTTAGCATAAGAGATCATATGACAATATATATATAGTGTTACTATTCATCACCCAGGCTGCAGAATAAGTTATTTTTCATCCAAGGTAATCTTACGATCATTTCATAATTAAATTACATTTCAAATTCAAATAGTTACATTCCTATTGATTCACTACGTAAAATTTGACATAAGAAAATAAAAATATAGTTTATAAGACAAGAAAATTTACAGTTTATGTGTATGTTAGACTATGTTTTTATGTTTGTAATTTTACATAACATAAAATATTTTTTACGGCGATTATATATTTTCTTATGGTCCCTTTTTGCGTTGGAAATAAGACAAAACTTACGGAACGTAAAATTACGGTGCATTGATAGTAAAATAGAGGGGGGTGAAGAATAACTATTCCTCACCCAGGGTGACGAATAGCGCGACCCTATATATAAGGGCCCGACGGGATGTCCTGAACTTCCGAACCGGGCAGCGACAAACAAAAGAAAAGAAAAAACCCACCCCACCTCCCTCAATCCCGATCCACCACCTACATCCCGCACCTCCTGCCCCAAACCAGCCGATGCCCGCCACCCGCCCAGATCGATGCCCACCACCCGCCCAGATCGATGCCCACCACCCGCCCCAGATCGATTCGCCCCCTGCACCCCCCCCCCCCGCCCCATCCGGCGTTGCCGGCCCTGCGCCGTCGGCACCCCATCCCAACTGACGCCACCGCCCGCACCCCGCCCCAACTGACGCCACCGCCCGCACCCCGCCCCAACTGCCCCGCCGCAATCGGCGCCGCCGCCCCCGTGCTGCCCCAACCGGTGCCGCCGGGACCTAGCAACCCTGCACACCGCCGGACACCTTCCTCGCAGCCACCTCCCCTCCTCCCCAATGGTGGCGTGGCCCCCTCCCCTCCTCCCCAATGGCGGCGCGGCCCCGAAACCCGCCCTTGCTTTCGCCGGTCTACCCTGGTTCCCGAGTGCCATCGCCGGTCCTCAGATTGCACGAGCAGCCGCCGCCTCCGATCCCTCCCCCTGAATCCACCGTAGTGGTGGACTCTCTCCCCCTGAATCTCCCACACTCCTCGACAAGCTCCCCTGCCTCCCAGTTCCCGCTGATGGAACTCCACGCACCCAGATGCAGTCCGAGAACGACGTCGTTGTAGCCCAAATCCATGTGCGGGGAGATGCTACAAGTTCACCATCCGTCGATCTGCCGAGAAGCCTCGCCATCGTGCCTTCTTTTCTTTGCAATCGCGTAGCTTCAACATGATACGCTTGACTGATGCATCTCTTTCTTTTTGTTTCGTTTTTGCAAACATCTTGCTTTTCATACCTCGACTTGTGTTAGATATTTTTGCAATACCGACACAGAGAAGTCTGCACTTCCAACTGACATTCAAAAGTTCAGCTTGAAGCCATGCAGGACACTACAGAGCTGTTGTGGTGTCGATCGAGGCACTGAAGTCCAGGACTGCTACATGCTGCATGCTCTTTCTTGCTGAGGTCGAGGAGCTGGAGTGCAGTGGTGTCCATGCTTTCCACCCTTCTAGAGTTCGGCGCTACTGCGGGCTTTCTCTTGCTACCTTTTGTCTTACCGTGAGAGGGAGAACAAATTATTTAATGTACTTTTTCTCCTTTACACTTGCTACTCTGAAATAATTGGCTGCCGACAGTAGGTTGGTTCTGTTATAATAATGCAACGGAATTAACGGACTACTGGATGAGAAATTGTGTTTGGCTTTCATTGTCACTAGTGCATTCAACTTTCACTGGCCCTGACTTTCTTCCCACGGCCAAACTGAACTTCATCGCGCCGCTGGCTTTTACCTCCAGAACTGAGCCTTTCTTCCTCCATGATGATGCTGCAACTCTTCCTCCATGCTGTGGTTGGAACAATTCGGGAGCAACAACGACTGATTGCATTCAGGAACTACAGTTTAGAGTTGTGGAGTGTTTTGGAATTTTAGTGATTGATATTCCTTGATGCTGGGGGTCAATGAGCTTTTGTTGTTTTAATGAGAATTTGAGATGTTGATCTTCTGGTCGTGATAGCAACATGGTTCTCAAGTATTAGTCAGGATTTTACTTGTCATTAGCTTCCCTCTTATAACGTGACACTAAAGACACTTTGTGGTGACAGTATATCAGTATGATATAACTTCCGATAGCCTAGAAGTTGGAGATCTAGTGTTAATTATAGTCTAAGATCAACATTTAATTTGTAGATTCCTCTTTTCTAGTGTCACACCTCATTTCTGCAAGTCTTCCGCTGTCCTCTATAATAGTTATTTACTTGTTTGTTCTGCAAGTTTTCTGTCAACAACTGATGCATTTCTTCTTATGTTTCTGCAGTTTTGTTAATTGAACTTCACTTCTTTGAATGATTGAATGACAGCTGACATTTGGACTATTAGTCTAAATGCTCGCGTGTGAAGTGCCACCGAAGATATATAACAATCCTATTTTCACATGTTACACAAGTCTGAGAGTGTGGCTTGCACTTCGTCTCCGCGCCACCTTAAGACAAAATGATAAATAAATTCATCCACTCCACATGTGTGTTTCTGCGGATTCAGGGGATTTGCTGTAAATTTCCAATTTTTTATTTTGTGTCAATGAGCTAATTTCTGAGATGCTTAGGGACGTCCAATGAAGTTCTGGTACAGCTATACACGAGGTTCTAGTACATCTATATGTCAACCGCGCCAAGTTCTATTACGACCATACGCCTACTACCATGATTGTCTGCGTGACTTGCTGCTGCCGACTACTAGACATGTGTGCTTGTGGACTACTTGTTGGACGTGTGTTCGTTTTTTTCCTTTCAAGTTACATACTCAAGATATTTGCTAGGTTTGGTCGCTGCGTGCTTGTACATCGCATTGATCTATGGAGAAATAAAACACATAAGAGAGGGATATTGTAGTGGTTAAAAAATAAATAGGAGAGAATAAGAGCAAAAAAGCATGTGGTGGGAAACACTCACCGCTTCATCACAAAATGGCCCAGCACGGAAATGTTGCGTCTGGAAAACAAAGACTAGTCATTTTGTAATTAGCCTAATTAATGTTTGTACCTAGCTAGTATGATGTGTCGGCCTCTTAGTCCCTTTTCTCTTGTTCTGCATTATTTCTTGAAAGTTCAATAGTATCCGTTCAAATTTAAAAAATGGTGAAGTTCGATGTTTATGAAAAATTTGGATTTTTCACATTATTAAAAAATAAAAGCAAGAAGTTCAAAATTTTAAAACAAAGAAGTTCAAAAAACTCGATTTTCCTCGTTACTAAAGAATAAAACTAAGAAGTTCAAAATAAAATAACAAAGAAGTCTAAAGTTTATAAAAACCTCAGATTCTCGTTCTAAAGAATAACTAAAAAGTTAAAATTAAAATAAGGGAACAACAAAAAAGTTTTAAAAAGATTTTCCCCCTTTTTTAAATTTTTTTGGATTTTCCCCCATACTAAAGATTAAACCAAGAAGTTCAATTTAAAAAAAACAGAGTAATTCAATGTACATTAAAAACTCAGTTTTTCTCGTTATTGAAGAGTAAACAAAGAATTTCATTTTAAAAACGTGGATAAGTTTGATACTTAATTAAAAACTCGATTTTTTGTTACTAAAGAATAAAACCAATAAGTTCAATTTAAAATAACAAAGAAGTTTGATGTTTCTAACAAAACTACAATTTTCAAATTTCTAAAAATACATATAAGAAGTTCAAATAAAAAAGTTAGAGCGGTTTGATATAGAAGTTCAATGATTATAGAAAACTCAGATTTGCCTCGTTGTTAAAGAATGGAAACAAGAAGTTCAAAAATAAAAAAACAAGAAGTTCAACTTTTAAAAATATAACGCTTCAAAATTTCATAAAAAAGATTAAGAAATAAAACCAGGAAGTCCATATTAAATAGATGGAGAAGTTCGATGATCATAGAAAACTCAGATTTTCCTCGATATTAAAGAATGGAAACAAGAAGTTCAAAAATAAAAAACAAGAAGTTTAACTTTTAAAGAAAATAATGCTTTAAAATTTCATAAAAAATATTAATAAATAAACAAGGAAGTCCATATTAAAAAGTTGGAGAAGTTCCATGATTATAGAAAACTCATATTTTCTTCGTTATTAAAGAATGGAAACAAGAAGTACAACTTCTAAAATATAACGCTTCAAAATTTCATAGAAAAGGATTAAGAAATAAAAACCAGGAAGTCCTTATTAAAAAGACGGAGAAGTTCGATGATTATTGAAAACTCTGATTTTCCTCATTATTAAAGAATGAAAACAAGAAGTTCAAAAATAAAATAACAAGAAGTTCAACTACTAAAAATAGAGCGCTTCAAAATTTCATAAAAAATGATTAAAAATTCAGATAAAAAATTCATAAAAAAACTCATATATTTTCATGTAACCGACAGAAGTTCAGATTGATAACTGCCAGAAGTTCACGTACTACACGGTGTGCATTTTGTATAAAAAGAATAAAAAATGCAAAGACGAAAAGTTTGTTGATATAAGTTCAAGTCCTCTGTCGGAGAAATTTTAAAAAATATTGTGAGAGAGGTTTATACAAAAGAAATACCATTTGTGTAACACTTGACGAATCGATGAGAAAATTACAAATGAAAAATACGTCACAGAAGTTCAACATAAAAACAGCAGGAAGTTCACCTACTACAATGAATGAATATCAGATGAAAAACTTTTAAAATCGTCGCGAGTATGAAAAAATGATCAATACGGGAAGGTTGCGTGTTTACAACAGCTTTCCACTGGTATATCACTTGCTCAATTCCGGTGAGTGGATGGAGAGCTACAAGCAGTGGATAGAGAGCTATGAGAAAAAACACGTGAAAAACAGAGTGAAGTTCAAGTAGACATGCCGAGAAGTTCAGGTTCTTCACGCGGTGCATTTTCGAAGAATCTGTTTCGCGATAAAGGCAGAACGAATGATCTCGCCATTTTCGAAATTACTTGAAAACGGCCAGGATTCCGAGAAAACCATCAACATGAAAAAGTTTCGCATTTTTCGTAGCTTTTCAGTGGTATATTATTTGCCCCATTCCGATAAAGTTTATAGAAATTACGGCAAAAATACGTTTTTAACCATTTTCAAAACTGACATAAAACCGTAATGAATTAGGAGAAACAATATATACAAAAAAGTTTCGCATTTCTTCAAACTTTCCAACACCATATCATTTGCTGCATTTGAACGTATAGTTAAAAAATTAGCTCAAAAATACAAACTCGGTGGAACTTGTACCATTTTCTAAATTACTGTTAAACCATTCAAAATTAGAAAACACTTTTAACATAAAAAAGTAGAGCATTTTCGTAAGATTTCCAACATCATATTATTTGCCTTAATTGGATTAGCCGTTTAGAAATGGCGTCAAAAATACGAACTCGGGCGTTCGGTTTGCAAAATTTTATGATTTTCCGAATTACTATTTAACCGTAGGTAATTAGAGAAAACTTTCAACATGTGGAACGAGCGGTTTTGCAGCAGCTTTCCAACGCCATATTATTTGTCTCATTTCGATAAACGGTTTAAAAATGCGATCGAAAATACGATTCACGTTTTTTGTGTGAAGAAAAAACGGTTTTCAAAACTGCTCTTAAACTGCTTACATTTTGCCAAAAATTTAACTTGGGTGATGATATTGATGTCCATAGCTATCCAACGGTATATCGCAAGCCCCATTTGGACACCTTTTAGCTGAAGTTCAACCTAGTACTCGGGGAAGGTCAGGCGCGTTACTCGGGAAGTTCATGTTGTGATTAGAATAATATTCTGATCCCGTGATCAGAATAGTGTTTATGTATGTATATATATATATAATGTTACTATTCATCATCCAGGGTGCAGAATAAATTATTCTTCACCCGAGGTAATTTTACAATCGCTTTCTAAATAAATTCTGTTTAGAATATAAATAGTTACATGCATATTGATTAAATATGTAAATTTTGCTCTAAAAAAGAAAAATATAGGTTATAAGACCAGAAAAATCACATTTTATGTATGTTTTACACTATGTTTTTACATTCGTAATTTTACGTAACATAAAATATTTTTTACCGCAAGTACATATTTTCTTACGTTTCTTTTTATGTATGAAATAAGAAAAAAATTATGAAATGTAAAAATACGGTGCATTGATGTCAAAATAGAGAGGGGGTGAAGAATAACTATTCCTCACCCAGGGTGACGAACAGCGCGACCCTATATATATATATATATATATATAATGATCATGATGCCCTCATGTCCGTATTTTATTTTATCGACACCTCTATCTCTAAACATGTGGACATATTTTTTGATATCGGCTTTTGCTTGAGGACAAGCAAGGTCTAAGCTTGGGGGAGTTGATACGTCCATTTTGCATCATGATTTCATACCAATATTTATTGCATTATGGGCTGTTATTACACATTATATCACAATACTTATGCCTATTCTCTCTTATTTTACAAGGTTTACATGAAGAGGGGGAATGCCAGCAGCTGGAATTCTGGGCTGGAAAAGGAGCAAATATTAGAGACCTATTCTGCACAACTCCAAAAGTCCTGAAACTTCACGGGAGCACGTTTCAGAATATATAGAAAATATTGGGCGAAAGAAGTACCAGAGGGGGCCACCCACCATCCATGAGGGTGGGGGACGCGCCCTACCCCTCTGGGCGCGCCCCCTGCCTCGTGGGCCCCCTGGCAGCCCTCTGATGCCCATCTTTGGCTATATGGAGTTTTTCGTCCAGGAAAAATCATAAGAAAGCTCACGGGACGAAACTCCGCTGCCATGAGGCGGAACCTTGGCGGAACCATTCTAGGGCTCCGGCGGAGCTGTTATGCCGGGGAAACTTCCCTCTGGGAGGGGGAAGTCATCACCATCGATCCTCTTATCGGGAGGGGGTCAATCTCCATCAACATCTTCACCAGCACCATCTTATCTCAAACCCTAGTTCATCTCTTGTATCCAATCTTTGTCTCAAAACCTCAGATTGGTACCTGTGGGTTGCTAGTAGTGTTGATTACTCCTTGTAGTTAATGCTAGTTGGTTTACTTGGTGGAAGATCATATGTTCAGATCCATTATGCATATTAATACCCCTCTGATTATGAACATGAATATGATTTGTGAGTAGTTATGTTTGTTCCTGAGGACATGGGAGAAGTCTTGCTATAAGTAGTCATGTGAATTTGGTATTCGTTTGATATTTTGATGAGATGTATGTTGTCTTTCCTCTAGTGGTGTCATGTGAACATCGACTACATGACACTTCACCATTGTTTGGGCCTAGGGGAAGGCATTGGGAAGTAATAAGTAGATGATGGGTTGCTAGAGTGACAGAAGCTTAAACCCTAGTTTATGCGTTGCTTCGTAAGGGGCTGATTTGGATCCATATGTTTCATGCTATGTTTAGGTTTACCTTAATACTTCTGTTGTAGTTGAGGATGATTGCAATAGGAGTTAATCATAAGTGGGATGCTTGACCAAGGAAGGGAAGTACCCAAGCACCGGTCCACCCACATATCAAATTATCAAAGTACCGAACGCGAATCATATGAACTTGATGAAAACTAACTTGACGATAATTCCCACGTGTCCCCGGGAGCATTTTCCTTTATATAAGAGTTTGTCCAGGCTTTTCCTTTGCTACAAAAAGGATTGGGCCATCTTGCTTCACCTTATTTACTTTCATTACTTGTTACCCGTTACAAATTACCTTATCACAAAACTGTCTATTACCGATAATTTCAATGCTTGTAGAGAATACCTTACTGAAAACTGCTTATCATTTCCTTCTGCTCCTCGTTGGGTTCGACACTCTTACTTATCGAAAGGACTACGATAGATCCCCTATACTTGTGGGTCATTAGGATGCCTCGGCATCCCAAGCTATTATCCAAGAATGAGCAACCAACTAAGCTTGGGGAAGCCCCCGAGTGGCATCCCCGCTTTCTTCCAACAACTATCGGTATTTTACTCGAGACTATATTTTTATCCGTCACATGATATGTGTTTTTCTTGGAGCGTCTTGTATGATATGTGTCTTTGCTTGTTTTGTTTTGTGTTTTAAGTCATCAATCCTTGCTGGACACACCTACTTGAGAGAGCCAAAATTATGTCATGACTTGTTAGAATTGCTCTATATGCTTCACTTAAATCTTTTATGAGCAATGGACTTGCTCTAGTGCTTCACTTAGATCTTTTTGAGCACGGTGTGCTTTGTTATTTTTTAAGAAATGCTCTCTTGCTTGACTTAGATTTGTTTGAGAGTTAGTAAATTTTTTAAGAAATTCTCTTTTGCTTCACTTAAATTATTCTAAGAGAAAGAAAATTTGTTTGATCTTCACTTATATTTGTTTGAGCTTATGAAAAGCAACACATGAAAATTAGTCCCAAAGTGATAGATATCCAAGAAGGATAAATAAAAGAAAAAAATGTCATGAAGATCATTGGAAAAATAAACTTGATTCTTAGTAATAGTTTTGAGATATGATGATGTGATATGTGAGTCATCTTGATGAGTAATTATGCTTTAGTAAGAATATTGGTGTTAAGGTTTGTGATTCCCTATGCATGCACGAAAGTCAATAATCATGCAATGAAATTATATCCTACTTATGGTGCATTATTCGGTGTTAATTATGCTTAATGCTTGCTTATGAGATTATTCGTTCTTTTGCTAGTCTTCGTTTTGCACTAAGTATGATCACTACTTGTGCATCCAAAATCCTTTAAACCAGTTTTGCCACATGAGTCCACTATATCTACCTATATGTGGTATTCTTTTCCCGTTCTAAGCAAATTTGCATGTGCCATCTCTAATTTTCAAAATAAACTTCTCTATTGTGTGTTTGTTTCGCTCGCGAAGCAGTGAGGGGTGGCTAATATTTTCCATGCTAGATGTGTTATTCCCAAGATGAGTGTTTATTCACTTGTCATTGCACGAGTGTAAGGCAAAGGTATTAGGGATGCCCAGTCCCGAAATACAAAAACAAATAAATTTACTTTATGTTGTCAAATAATAAATTCCTTAGAAAGTGTTGGTATGGAGGGCACCTGTGGATACGGTTAGCCATGGAAAGTGAAAGTTATGGTGGAAAAAGGAATACACTTTATTTTCTGTTTGGGAACCGCCTATGATAATGCATGGAAAGTATTGGGAACTCTAAGTCGTTTTCGTTGGTGGGATGGATACACCTCTCAAAATGTTTTCATCTCTAAATTTTTCGCTTTGAGCTTTGACACCTCTACAAATCCCTACTTCCCTCTGCGAAGGGCCTATCTTTTACTTTATGCAATTTTTATTTTAAGTCTCCATCTTCTCTTACAAAAAGCACCAACTATGTTGGGGATATGACTATCAGGTATGACCCGCCCAGGAGGGGTCGGGTCAACCACAATGGTGGTTCATCCATGAAGGCCAAGAATATACCAGACGGCGGTTCATAGATAGGTCGGTAGGAGGCCCAAGCCCAGAGACGGCTTAAGGCCCGTAAATGTAAACCGCCATGTATGAGTAGACTTGTAATATAAGGCATGTAAGATACGTCACCGAGCCGTACAAATTGTATGAGCCGGCCGGGACTCTGTAGGCCACAGGGCATCAACCTGTTTATATAAGGGGACGACCCGGCAGCGGCTTAGGGCAAGAAACATCAAATCGAGAGCCATGCAAAGTGTGTTTGCTCCCTGGTAATCGAAACCCTAGCAATACCACCTCAACTGGAGTAAGCCTTTGCCTTCATCGCAAGGGGCCGAACCAGTATAAACTCTCTGTGTCCTTTGTCCCGTTTGACCCCTTTAAGCTAACCTCGTCGCAATGGCTCCATAACTAAGTCCTTCCATGAGGACATCTGCCATGATACTTCCACGACAAACTAGGAGGCAATATGATTGTACTTAAGTATTGGGTGTAGCTAATATTCGAGTGTGTTTCATGAATGGATCAATGTTTGAGCATCATGGGCTAGGGATAACTTATTTTAGTGTTGATATTTTGAAAGACGTGGTTGCTTGTTGATATGCTTGAGTATCTAAACTATTATGTCAAAACTATACTTGCTTTGAATCACATAAAAGTCCAAATGTCCATGCTATAAAGAAAAGAATATAATATGACATGATGAACAGCACTCCACATCAAAAATTCTGTTTTATCACTTACCTACTCGAGGACGAGTAGGAGTTAAGCTTGGGGATGCTGATACGTATCCAACATATCTATATTTTTTGATTGTTCCATGCTATTATATTATCAATCTTGGATGTTTTATAATCATTTTATAGTCATTTTATATCATTTTTTTGGTACTAACCTATTGACATAGTGCCAAGTGCCAGTTCCTGTTTTTTCCGTGTTTTTACATCGCAGAAAATCAATATAAAACGGAGTCCAAATGCCACGAGACTTTACGCAGAATTTTTATGGGCCAAAAGGAACACAACGGGCCCTGGCTGCGCCTAGGGGTGCCCCGAGGGGGGCACAACCCCAGGCGCGCCCTGGTGGGTTGTGCCCACCTCGGGTGCCCCCCGGACCGCCTCTTTGCTCTATAAATACCCCAATATTGCCGAAACCCTAGGGGAGTCGACAAAATATTCATCCAGTCACCGCAGAGTCCAGAACCACCAGATCCAATCTAGATACCATCATGGAGGGGTTCACCACTTCCATTGGTGCCTCTCCGATGATGCGTGCATAGTTCTTTGTAGACCTTCGGGTCCGTAGTTAGTAGCTAGATGGCTTCATCTCTCTCTCTTGATTCTCAATACAATGGTCTCTTGGAGATCCATATGATGTAACTCTTTTGCAGTGTGTTTGTTGGGATCAATGAACTTTGAGTTTATGATCAGATCTATCTTTTTATATCCATGAAAGTATTTGAGTTTCTTTGATCTCTTTTATGCATGATCTCTTATAGACTTGTATTTCTTCTCTGATATTTGGTTTTTATCTAGCAAACTTGATCTATTTATCTTGCAATGGGTAGAGGTGCCCGGTAGTGGGTTCGATCTTATGGTGCTTAATCCCAGTGACAGAAAGGGAACCGACACGTATGTATCGTTGCTACTAAGGATAAATAGATGGGATCTATATCTACCGCCATAGATAAACGGATTTCGTCTACATCATTTCATCGTTCTTATTGCATTACTTCGTTTTTCCATGAACTTAATACACTAGATGCATGCTGGATAGCGGTCGATGTATGGAGTAATAGTAGTAGATGCAGGCAGGAGTCGGTCTACTAATCTTGGACGTGATGCCTATGTAATGATCATTTCCTGGATATCGTCATAATTATTTGAGGTTCTATCAATTGCTCAACAGTAATTTGTTTACCCACCGTTTGCTATTTTTCTCGAGAGAAGCCACTAGTGAAACTTACGGCCCCCGGGTCTCTTTCTCATATTATTTGCCTTCGCGGTCTATTTTTATTTGCTTTTATTTTCAGATCTATTAGACCAAAAACCCAAAAATACCTTTTTGCAATTTATTTTATTTGGCGTTCGATCTATCAATATTTACAACTCTCTCCCGTCCACACGCCATTACTAGTGTCGTTACCTGAAAGGGATTGACAACCCCTTTAACACGTCGGGTTGCGAGTGGTTGTTATTTGTGTGTAGGGGTTGTTTACATTGTGTTGCTTGGTTCTCCTACTGGTTCGATAACCTTGGTTTCATATCTGAGGGAAATACCTACCGCCGCTATGCTGCATCATCCCTTCCTCTTTAGGGAAAAAATCGTCGTAGCTTCAAGCGACATCAGTCTCCTGTGTTGTTTAATATCATAGCGGATATGTTGGTGTTGGCAGTACTTATTAGTCGAGCTAAAGAGAGCGGCCAAGTAGGAGGTCTCGTTCCCCATCTTGTAGAGGGGGAGCGTCTCCGTCTTACAATACGCGGATGATACTATTATTTTCATGGAATACGATCTTGCAAAAGCTAGGAATATGAAGCTTATTTTATGCCTTTTCGAGCAAATATCTGGGCTCAAAATCAATTTCAATAAAAGAGAACGGTTCTACTTTGGGAGAGCTAAAGAAGAACAGGATAATTACAACAACTTATTTGGTTGTGAAATGGGATCCCTACCATTTAGTTATCTAGGGATCCCAATTCACCATAAACGGTTAACGAACAAAGAATGGAAATATATAGAAGATAGATTTGAAAAAAAATTGAGCTACTGGAAGGGCAAGCTCATGTCTTACGGAGGAAGGTTGGTGTTGATTAGCTCATGTCTTACGGACGAGTTTTCTAATGTTCCTCCTATCTTTCTTTGAAGTACCGGTAGGGGTACGGAAAAGATTGGACTTTTACAGATCCCGTTTCTTCTGGCAAAGCGATGAGGCCAAGAAAAAATATAGACTGGCTAGATGGGATATTATGTGTAGACCCAAAGACCAGGGTGGGTTAGAGATCAAGAATTTAAAGGTAAAGAATAGAAGTTTACTTAGAAAATGGTTATACAGATTATCAACGGAGACCAAAGGCATGTGGGTACAAATCTTGTGGAATAAATACCTACATACTAAGACTTAGGCCCAGGTGATGCAAGACCAACAGACTCACCCTTTTGGAAAGGGTTAATGAAGACGAAAGTAACTTTCTTCCAGCGGGTGAAGTTCCTAATTGGTTGTGGTACTTCTACTAGGTTCTGGGAGGACACTTGGCTAGGGGAGACGCCCCTGACCTTACAATACCCCTCCCTATATAATATGGTGCAATGTAAGGAAGATTATGTCGCCACAGTATTAAACTCAGTACCACTTAATACCCAATTTAGGAGATCTCTTGTAGGGGAACATTGGAATGCTTGGTTACACCTGGTACGTAGGCTGATGGATGTTCAACTTTCAGATCAGGCGAATACAATTAGTTGGAAGTTAACCACGAATGGAGTATTCTGTGTCAAATCCATGTATTTGGACTTAATTGATTCCGGGTCATTGTCGAGGTCTTTGCACATATGAAAGATTAAAGTTTCACTCCGCATCAAGATATTTACATGGTTTGTCCACTAAGGAGTCATCTTGACCAAAGATAATTTGATGAAAAGGAATTAGGTCGGTCAATCTAGATGTTGTTTTTGTGATCAAAACGAGACAGTTAAACACATCTTTCTCGAATGTCCACTTGCAAAATTGTTATAGCGATTCATTCATATAGCTTTTAACGTTAATCCTCCAATGAGTATCAATACGTTATTTGGGATGTGGCTTAATGGAGTAGACATACACACAGCTAAACATATTCGGATAGGAATATGTGCACTATTATGGGCTATATGCACTCGAAATGATATGATTTTTAATGGGACAAAATTCACTATTTTTTTGCAGGTTATCTATAGAGCTACAACCTGGATCCGTATGTGGTTGTTACTCACTCATGCGGACTATAGGGAGATTATGGTTATTGGGTGCAGCCGATGGGAGACGATAGCACGGGCTATCTTCAGCCAATTTGGATGGCGAGCTAATAATAGGCTAGGTGTGTAGGCATCGTAGCCTATTTTTTATAGCCCGATGTGGCACATTCTTGCCGGGTGTGGCGTTTTACAGACTTGTTTATCTTTCTTACTCAGATTTTGAGTTTCCATGGAACTTAAGGCCTTGTTTTGATTTTAATAATATGGCTGCATGCATCGATTGATGCAGAGACCGGAGGTAAGCCTCCTTTTCAAAAAACAAACAGATCCATGGTATGTACCTAGAGGCACTTGCCCGGCTGCCTCGGGACGGCTTGCGCAAGCTCCACCATTGCAGCCTCATCAAGGGCGGCTACTGCTATGGCCCCATGGATCCCGTCTCGAACATCATCCTCAACACCATTTGGTATGGCACTACGTTCCCCACGCACCCAGACTTCGAGCTCGACTTTCAGGTGGACATGGTATGCAGTTATGCACTAGGACCCTTACGTGCATTGAGTGCTGCTCCCTCTATGGCATGGTCGTCTTCCTGTGTGCTTGCTTCAGCTCTCTCACGGAGCATGGTGCTCTTTGGCACCTTCTGATGGCCAATGTGGACTTATGGCTAGCCATGAAGATGGTGCAATAGTCTGGTCATGTTATCGGCGGCACTGACCATGATGCCTATGAGAAAGCGACGCTTGACTCATGGCGCCCAGACCCTGACGCACTGGTGAAGTTCACCACATCGTCCCTGGACATTGAGCCTACCAAGCTGTCGCATATGCTGGCTCACACACTCGACGACCGCACAGTTGAGCACCTCACTAAGCTTGTGTTCAAATCTTCACCTACCAAGTCAAAGAAGCGTGCTCTGTTACTGAATGAAGTCTCATCAAGCTCACAGATCTTAAATAAAAACAAGGAATAATGAAGCGCTTGCCACAAAAAGGCGAGTCGGACAACTCCAACTCTCCCAGCATGGTGGCAAACGAATGGAGTGTGTTATGGAGAAGAAAGAAGAGAAATCACAAGATGGAACAAGATGTAACAAGCTCAAGGAATTACAGGAGTGTCGGTTTGCCTCTAAGGAGTGAAGGGTGGCCATGGCGGAGCATTGGACTGCAATTGAGTAGAGAATGTTGAGGAACAAGCAAGAGTGAAAGCTCATATTCATGAATCCAAATGGCCTTCATATGGGAAGAGCCTATTCTAAGGCTACGAATGAGCAAGTCTTGTGTCTAGGAGAATAGGCTGGTACCGGGAAGGGAGGGGTGTCCATGGGAGCTTTTAGTGGAATGGTGGCTCAAGTGACATGAGTGGCAATGACAGTGCATGATGAGTGAACTATGCTCAAGCCGTTATGTTTGATTTTGAATTTGCTTTCCTAATTTGTGAATTTGAAAGGTGTTAAAATTGTGTGTGATATGATCATACATGTTTGATTATCTTGTTATGAAATGTAAAGTTTATTCAAAGTGTGTAGGAAGAGATATAGGCAAAAATGAGATATTGGCTATGAGTTTTGACAAAACTACTAGAGAGGTGAAACGACCCCCCTAATATTCTCTCTTGTACATGTTAAGATAATTTGTTTGAGATGTTGTTGTGATCCTTGTTCTTAGACATTGGAAACCCCTAAGTTGTAGCTCCAGGCCCGGTTTCACCTGGATGTGGCTTGCCTGCTCTTCCGGAATACTCTCATCCATGCTCCCCTCTCGTCCAATGGCTAAGATTAAATTATCTGGCATTAGGTATTGGACTTCATTGGAGTATAAATAGACACCATGCTCCTATTGATTAAGTGGGAGTTGTGAAAAGAGAGACGAAAAGAAAGGGTGGGTGTGGACGGGGCCACCCGTAAATTTGTCTCGACCCTTGAAGTCAAGAGGAGCACGAGATGGGAGTATACCAGGGGAGTAGACAACAGACACCCATGGCTTCTGAGGTCGTGAGTTATTAAAAACCATTCTCTTTCTAAATATATTGCAGACAATGCTAGACCTGTGTAAAAAATTTATTGAACCGATAGGGGGTGCCCACCCTCATTAAAATCAAGGGAGCCGAGAGGTTTATAGTTTGGAAATTTAGATAGGCCTTCGTACTCACTTTGTAGGTGTAGGATTATCCATATATTGCACGTAGTAACAAAATTCTTATATGTAGCATAAGTAACAAGTTTTGAGACAGTGATGTCAAAGTGTACTGACTGGTCACCAGCACGCATACATGTACATTACAAAACAAAAGATCAAGACTGCAAATGTGTAGATTACAATCGTGTGAAGATAAAGATTCATTTGATGGTACGAATTACAAGTTTTCAGACAGCGTATAGTCAAGCAGCGACTACTGACTACCGTCTGGCCGACTCCGGATCATCTTTAGCGGCCGCCGTCTCCCGCGCTAGCCCTCTCGACGTCGGCCGTTTTCGCCGTCGCCTTCTCATCAGCAGCATCATCAGCGGCGTCGCCGTAGTCTTTTAGCTCGTCTTCGCTGCACACATCGTGGGCGACGTCGTAGGTGGCGTGCAGGCCGACGAGGACGTAGTAGATGAGCATGATGGCGGTACAGGCGCCGAAGCGGACGAAGGCATCCGAGCCGAGCGAGCCCATGAGGAACAGGTTGGTGGCGATGGAGAGCGAGGGCAGCCAGGGCACGAGCGGCACCCCCCACACCTTGGGCGCGCGCGCCGCCGGCACCATCATCTGGATGCCGAGAGTCCCCAGCAGCCACGCCGGCACCAGCACGACGTAGCCCTCCCACCGGCCGGGCGTCGTGCCCCAGTACGCCGCGATGCCCGCCGACGAGGCGATGATCACCAGCAGGAACACCAGGAGCCGCAGCGCGTGCGTCCGCGTCGTCACGCCCTTCACGTAGTACCGCCGGACCAGGAGCGCGGTGGCCATCATCATGAAGATGAAGAGCGTGCTGATGGAGAGCAGGCTGGAGAGCACGTCGAGGCTGGAGAAGAAGCCGATGCAGCAGGCCGCGGCGGCGATGAGTATGTTGGCGTTCACCGGCGTGCCGGTCCTGGGGTGCACCAGCGCGAACACCGGCGGGATGATGTGGCTCCGCGCGATGTGCGTCGTGTACCGCGCCTGCCCCAGCGCGCCCACCAGCATCACCGTCGTCATCCCCTTGAGCGCGCCCAGCGCCACCACGTACTGCGCCCAGTGCATCCCCACGCTGCTGAACGCCACCGAGTAGGCGGCGCTCCGGTCGATCGCCGTGTACGGCTGCATCATGCTCAGCACCAGCGCCATCACGCAGTAGATCACCGTGATCACCGACATGGACCCCAGCAGCCCCAGCGGTATGTCCCTCGACGGGTTCTTCACCTCCTCCGCCATCGTCGCGATGTTGTCGAAGCCGCCGTAGGCGAAGTACACGATCGCCGCCGCCTGGAACACGCCCGGCACGCCGTGCGGCATGAACGGGGTCAGGTTGCTCGGGTTGGCGTGGATGAATCCTGCCACGATGACGAACGCTATCACGACCACGTGTATCGCGGACGCCACCCAGTTGATCCGGGAAGTGCCCTTGGCGCTCAGGATGGCCATGGTGGCGGTGACCGCGATCACCACGACCGCGATGGGGTCAAGCTCGTTGTACCCGTCTTTGAGCGAGGTCTGTATGCGCAGCGCGCTCGCCGGCTTGTTGATGAGCGACGCGAAGTAGGACGTCCAGGAGCGCGCCACCGCGGCCGTGCCGATGATGCTCTCGAGGATAAGGTTCGCGGCGGCGATGAAGGCCGCGACGTCGCCGAGCTCGACGCGGAGGTACGCGAAGGAGCCGCCGGCCACGGGGATCTCGACGGCGAACTCGGTGTAGCAGAACACGGACAGCATAGCGGAGAGGCCAGAGACGATGTAGGAGAGCACGATGGCGGGGCCGGCGTGGTCGTGCGCCTCCTGGCCGGTGAGCACGAAGATCCCGGCGCCGATGACGGAGCCGAAGCCGAACCACGTGAGGTCCCACCACGTGAGGCAGCGGCGCATCTCGTTCTCGCTGCGGCGCCGCAGCGCGCCGAGCTCGATGGCGTCGGTGGAGCGGCCGGTGAAGCGGTCGCGGAGCCTCGCGGGGGTCGCGGCCAGCGCGGAGCGGTACGCGCCCCAGCTCGCGAACGACGGCTCCGGGAAGAAATCGTCCCTGTGCCACCGCCAGTAGCCCCTCCCCTCGGCCGCCGGCTTGGGCGCGTACGGTTCCTGCGGCGTCCCCACGGCCGCCATGGCTTCGGGCTCACGCTCACGCCTTGGTGTGGACTGGGGATGGAGGAGGGAGTGTGGTGAGCTGCAGCTCCAGCTCCGGCCGTGGAGATATGTGGCCCAAGCGTGGGGCTGGTCAGTGAGCGAGCGGAACGTCTTCCTTTGTAGTCTTGCGCTCGACGAGTCCCTGTCTTCATTTGGGTTGCATCGCATGAGCCATTTGGATTTACTAATTTTTTCGTGTGACTGACGCCGAGCGTTTCAGGCAAACCGGCGAGCCGTTGTTGCTTCTGAGTGGACGTATTGTATTTGGATTTTACAATACTCACAGAAAATAATATGATCCGTTCGGTAGGAAGTACTCCCTCCGTCTTATAATATAAAACATTTTTTGACACTAATATAATGTTAAAAAACGTCTTACATTATGGAACGGAGGAAGTAGTACAGATTGGAAGTACGTACTACCTACAGTGTCAAAAATGCTGGTATTATATTATGAAACTAGTAGATATCCCATGCGTTGCTGCGGAAATTTGTATCTTTTGTTGAGCATATCTATAGAGCACAACACAAATTATAAACTGGCAAAGGGTTGAGTAAGACTATGAAGAGTCATGTTGTGTAGACAACTAATGTAAACAAAAGATTTATCAAGACATCGATCTAACGAAGTTGTAACCCCCTTAGCATACTATAAAAGGATGGAACATTTATGAATAAACAACATTGAACTATAATAATATTCTAACCTGCTATACTCCTAACTCAGTAAGAAAAACTTAAAAACTTACTTGGGATAGCTATGTATGATGCTCACTTGTTGTAGACAAATGAATTTTGTGCAATGGAACAAACATTCATATACCATGAATCATTTAGTTGGTGGATACAGTCCACAATTGTAAAAGCATGAAGAGAGCATCTTAGATAAATTGCCACTGGAAACTTAAGAATGGGGGTGTGGAATTTTCCAAACATCACTTGCAATATATTAAATGATAACTAAACTAATGCTGTCTAGAGCTGTACCAAAAATGACCAAATCAGACAATAATAAATTGTGTTATGTTTGTGTTATGTGCTCTATTGGAATCAAAAGCAAAAAAAAGCAACCTTGAACAAAACTCTACCTATTCAAAAAAAAACTCAACAATGCAGCATATCAAAGGCACTTTCACAGAGCTCTTGCTCGACAATATTAGGATACTATGCCCTAGGAAGATGAGTAAATAAAAAATTAATGTAGTAAAAAAGTCTATGGGAAATAGCAAGTGAACATATGATGATTAGATGTACTCAGGGACAAACAAAATGGTTCTTCTGTAACAAAAAAAGGTGAAGACAAAAATGCAATATCCAGCTACAAATTTGATGCTACACATTCTTCTCTATTCCTATCGCTTGCCTTCTCATCATCAAGTAGGTGAAAGCTAAATCCACCAACAAAGCCGGGAGTAGCGCTGAGTATATCTAGAAAGAACTGTAGAACTTGTAGACATAGCATGACATCACAAATGTTGTAAACTAATCACCATCCGGTCATATGTAACCACATCAGAGAGATGGATAGACCTGGAAAAAATGTTTAAAGGAAAATAAAAGTTGAGTGACAAATCTTGCAAAAATACCTTATTTTTAATAATAAAAACTTACAGAATACTACCCCGAGGGTGTTGAAATACACATTCGAGATTCATTAGTTCTGCTGAAAACGCTTCCTAAATCCTTACCCAAGGAGACCAAACGCCAAATTTATCTACAAAATAAGTTGAACCACCAATGAAATGGTTGAATGCAGATGAACTTAAGAGAGAGAGGAAATTTTATACCAAACTAACACACAATAAATCTAGGCGGTCAATGGCAGAACCTCCCATGTGCAGTACTGTGATAGAATTTTCAATCTGTACAGGCTAACGCACATACAAATTCAACCTGAGAGAGAGAGAGAGAGAGAGAAAGGGGCTGCTAGGATTTGAGGGTTGAGCTGCGCGAGAGGAGCATATATGCATACTAATGGGAGGTTCAATCGGTTTAGTGCTGGTAGGATCGCATCCTATGTCCGCTCTATATCCCCTGTCCGCTCCCCTGCCTAGCGCTCCGCGCCGGCCGCCACTCCGGTGCCGGCGGCCATCATAGCGCCGTCCCCCGCTCCGGTGGAGGCGCCCACCCCCCGTCTGGTCGCTATGGCATCTCGTGTCTCCCTCTCGGGCTCGCTCTCGTCGGGGTCCGGCTTGTCCTTGGCGCCCCCGGCAAATCTGGCACTCCCATCTCCCCCGCCACCACCTCCTCGCCCGGATCTTCCCCCGTCTCCCTCGGTGCGGCCGCTTCCCCAGCTGCGCTCCATCATCGTGCCGCCTGTCCTGGGCACGACCTTCGGCTCGATTGTCCAAGGGGAGGCAGGTGGTCCATCGCGTGCCTCTGCTCCGCGTCAGGCGGAGGATGCCTGGCACACCAAGGTGCGCCGCCGCCCGCGGGTTCCGCCTGGCCGCGATCGGCGTTCAAGACGCCGCCTTCCGCCGGGTCGACCTCGTGTGCTGCCAGCACCTCGTCCGCCGCCCTCCTCGCGGCTTCCGGTGGAGCTACATGGCTGCTGTTACAATTGCGGAAGCGACGGGCACATCTCGGTGGACTGATCAAACCCGCCCTTCTGCGTGCGTTACCGTGGAGTTGGTCACATCTCGTGTGGGTGTACCAGGCCGCGTAGCTCTTCTCAAGTGGATCAGCCCTTGCGGATGCCTGCTCCGCGTCGTCGGGTGGAGGATGCCGCTCTCCCGTCCCCTAGGCACTCTGCCTCCTCGCAGTCGCTTCCCCCACCGCTGCCCGACCCTCCTCCTCCGGGTGTCGTTCAACTTTGTAGTAATGTGGTGCGGGAGCCTGCCTAGGGCACGCTGCAGGACGCCAGGGAGACTGCTGGGCCGGAGTTCTCGGTGCCTTCCAGTCATCACGAGCCGGTGCAGCCTGCGGTGGTGCGTGCTCAGGCGGAACAGGAGGACCCGGCGAAGGCTTGCTTCCTGGAGGCGTTGGATGACTTATGGCAGATGGAGGCCAAGCTTGCTCGGGCCGTTCTGGTTACGGTGACTGGCCACAGGCCTACGGTGGATCTGGCATCGGCTGCGAAGGCCTTGCATGCCATGTTCGATATCATTCCGGTGGATATGTCCATCCGGTCATACTTCCCTGATGATTTCCTCGTGTTGTGCCGGGACGGGGTGATCCGTGATAGGATGGTCCACGCAGGGCACGTGCATTCCTCATGGTTTGAGCTCAATCTCCGGCCATGGAACAGGCAGGCGCAGGCGACGGCGGCTTTGCTGCCTTTCCTGGTACCGATCGTCCTGCGCGGCGTGCCTGCGCATGCATGGAACCAAAGGGCGGCTAGTGTGATCTTGCGCGGCCTGGGATATGTTGTGGGCATGGATGACAGCACTGCTCGGCGTTTGGACATGGCGGATTTTAGAGTTTGGCTTCGTACGGATCGACCACGGCGGATTCCTCGACGCCGGCTGCTCTTCATCGACGAGCCAAGGTGGAATCTTTGGGCGGAGGAGATCGGACATCAGGTGGCTGCTGGACGGCGGTCCAAGACTCCATGGTACCCGATCGACATCACTGTTCTCGCGGAGCCGGTGTTGGTGGACGTTGGAGATGTCGACGGGCGGCGGCCTCCTCATCCGCCGCCGCCACCGTCGCCTTCCTATGGCAAGGATGAGCATGTGCCTGGCTCTGGCCTATATCGGCCTAGGAGGGGTGCGGTCGCTGGTGACTTCTCGGCCAGCACGGTAGGTTCATCCTCGTCGGTGGCGCCACCGCCGGCGGGGCGTCGGGTTCAAATCGCATCGGATCCGGTCCGGTCTCCGGTCAGCAACAGCTGTGTGGGGGTGTCATTGGTTTGCGTCTGTGCCCTGCTTTCGGACCGGTTGCTGCCGCGGAGTCTCGCCAGCCAATCGGGGTCCGGCCCGAGTCGCCTGTGGGTCCCACCGGTCTAGATGCGCCTGTGGAGTCATGTGCGGCCATGGAGCAGATGCAAATTGAGACTGTCTCCCCTGCCTCGGTCCAGCTGTTGAGATGGACCAGGGCCGACAGGATTGGCTGCATGCTTGAGGTGGATAGGCCCAGGGATCTGGTGCCTGCTGGGGGTCTGCGCGGCAGAGAATCCGTCCTGATTGGCTCCTGCCGTATCCCCCTGGTGGGCCCAATGAAGGAGGACAGGAACAGCTTTACTGGAGATTCCTGGGCTTTGGACTCGCTGTCTCATCAGTTGGATAGCGACATGCGAGTGCAGACAAACCGGGCAAGTGGAGGCAATGGAAACCTTGCAAGTGTGCCTATCGGAGGCTAGTTGCACCCATGCAGCATGAATGGTACATAGCGTGGAGCAGGTGGGTGGGCTAGAGCATGCGCCCACTGTTGCTGATGATCCTAAAGAAGGGCAGGTCTAGGCCATGCGGCCTCGGTCTGGTGGTGATATGCTTCGGCATGGTGATTAAGAGAACGTGCGTGCTGAGATGTGCAAATCTCTTTCTCCACTCTTGCCACTCCTGACCACTCGCGCATCTGTGATGCAAGCGCTCAGCCCGAGGAAGAAAAGAAGATTGGATGTCACGCCAAGAAGTGAATGAAATATGCCCTAGAGGCAATACTAAAGTTGTTATTTATATTTCCTTATATCATGATAAATGTTTATTATTCATGCTAGAATTGTATTAACTGGAAACTTAGTACTGTTGGGTTTCGTAGTAATTTCGAAAAATTTCCTACGCTCACGCAAGATCATGGTGATGCATAGCAACGAGAGGGGAGAGTATGATCTACGTACCCTTGTAGATCGACAACGGAAGCATTTGGTTGATGTAGTCGTACGTCTCCATGGCCCGACCGATCAAGCACCGAAACTACGACACCTCCGAGTTCTAGCACACGTTCAGCTCGATGACGATCCCCGGACTCCGATCCAGCAAAATGTCGGGGAAGAGTTCCGTCAGCACGACGGCGTGGTGACGATCTTGATGTACTACCGTTGCAGGGCTTCGCCTAAGCACCGCTACAATATTATCGAGGACTATGGTGGAAGGGGGCACCGCACACGGCTAAGAATATGATCACGTGGATCAACTTGTGTCTCTAGGGGTGCCCCTGCCTCCATATATAAAGGTTCAAGGGAGGGGGGCCGGCCGGCCAAGGTGTGGCACGCCAGGAGGAGTCCTACTCCTTCTGGGAGTAGGACTCCCCCCTTTCCTAGTTGGAATAGGATTCGTGGAGGGGGGGGGGGAAGAGGAGAGAGAGGAGGAAGGGGGGCCGGCCCCCTCTCCTTGTCCAATTCGGACCAAGGGGGGAGGGGCACGCGGCCCATCTCTGGCCACCTCTCCTCTCTTCCACTAAGGCCCACTAAGGCCCATATACCTCCCAGGGGGTTCCGGTAACCTCCCGGTACTCCGGTAAAATCCCGATTTCACCCGGAACACTTCCGATATCCAAACATAGGCTTCCAATATATCAATCTTTATGTATCGACCATTTCGAGACTCCTCGTCATGTCCGTGATCACATCCGGGACTCCGAACAACCTTCGGTACATCAAAATGCATAAACTCATAATATAACTATCATCGTAACCTTAAGCGTGCGGACCCTACGGGTTCGAGAACAATGTAGACATGACCGAGACACGTCTCCGGTCAATAACCAATAGCGGAACCTGCATGCTCATATTGGCTCCTACATATTCTACGAAGATCTTTTATCGGTCAGACCGCATAACAACATACGTTGTTCCCTTTGTCATCGGTATGTTACTTGCCCGAGATTCGATCGCCGGTATCCTATACCTAGTTCAATCTCGTTACTGGCAAGTCTCTTTACTCGTTCTGTAATACATCATCCCGCAACTAACTCATTAGTTGCAATGCTTGCAAGGCTTAAGTGATGTGCATTACCGAGAGGGCCCAGAGATACCTCTCCGACAATCGGAGTGACAAATCCTAATCTCGAAATACGCCAACCCAAAATGTACCTTTGGAGACACCTGTAGAGATCCTTTATGATCACTCAGTTACGTTGTGGCGTTTGGTAGCACACAAAGTGTTCCTCTGGCAAACGGGAGTTGCATAATCTCATAGTCATAGGAACATGTATAAGTCATGAAGAAAGCAATAGCAACATACTAAACGATCGGGTGCTAAGCTAATGGAATGGGTTATGTCAATCAGATCATTCAACTAATGATGTGATCCCGTTAATCAAATAACAACTCTTTGTCCATGGTTAGGAAACATAACCATCTTTGATTAATGAGCTAGTCAAGTAGAGGCATACTAGTGACACTCTGTTTGTCTATGTATTCACACATGTATTATGTTTCCGGTTAATAAAATTCTAGCATGAATAATAAACTTTTATCATGATATAAGGAAATAAATAATAACTTTATTATTGCCTCTAGGGCATATTTCCTTCAGTCTCCCACTTGCACTAGAGTCAATAATCTAGATTACACAGTAATGATTCTAACACCCATGGAGCCTTGGTGCTGATCATGTTTTGCTCATGGAAGAGGCTTAGTCAACGGGTCTGCAACATTCAGATCCGTATGTATCTTGCAAATCTCTATGTCTCCCACCTGGACTAGATCCCGGATGGAATTGAAGCGTCTCTTGATGTGCTTGGTTCTCTTGTGAAATCTGGATACCTTCGCCAAGGCAATTGCACCAGTATTGTCACAAAAGATTTTCATTGGACCCGATGCACTAGGTATGACACCTAGATCGGATATGAACTCCTTCATCCAGACTCCTTCATTCGCTGCTTCCGAAGTAGCTATGTATTCCGCTTCACACGTAGATCCCGCCACGACGCTCTGTTTAGAACTGCACCAACTGACAGCTCCACCGTTTAATGTAAACACGTATCCGGTTTGCGATTTAGAATCGTCCAGATCAGTGTCAAAGCTTGCATCAACGTAATCATTTATGATGAGCTCTTTGTCACCTCCATATACGAGAAACATATCCTTAGTCCTTTTCAGGTACTTCAGGATGTTCTTGACCGCTGTCTAGTGATCCACTCCTGGATTACTTTGGTACCTCCCTGCTAGACTTATAGCAAGGCACACATCAGGTCTGGTACACAGCATTGCATACATGATAGAGCCTATGGCTGAAGCATAGGGAACATCTTTCATCTTCTCTCTATCTTCTGCAGTGGTCGGGCATTGAGTCCGACTCAACTTCACACCTTGTAACACAGGCAAGAACCCTTTCTTTGCTTGATCCATTTTGAACTTCTTCAAAATCTTGTCAAGGTATGTGCTTTCTGAAAGTCCAATTAAACGTCTTGATCTATCTCTATAGATCTTTATGCCTAATATGTAAGCAGCTTCACCGAGGTCTTTCATTGAAAAACTCTTATTCAAGTATCCCTTTATGCTATCCAGAAATTCTATATCATTTCCAATCAGTAATATGTCATCCACATATAATATCAGAAATGCTACAGAGCTCCCACTCACTTTCTTGTAAATACAGACTTCTCCAAAAGTCTGTATAAAACCAAATGCTTTGATCACACTATCAAAGCGTTTATTCCAACTCCGAGAGGCTTGCACCAGTCCATAAATGGATCGCTGGAGCTTGCACACTTTGTTAGCTCCCTTTGGATCGACAAAACCTTCCGGTTGCATCATATACAACTCTTCTTCCAGAAATCCATTCAGGAATGCAGTTTTGACATCCATCTGCCAAATTTCATAATCATAAAATGCGGCAATTGCTAACATGATTCGGACAGACTTAAGCATCGCTACAGGTGAGAAGGTCTCATCGTAGTCAATCCCTTGAACTTGCCGAAACCCTTTTGCGACAAGTCGAGCTTTGTAGACAGTAATATTACCGTCGGCGTCAGTCTTCTTCTTGAAGATCCATTTATTCTCAATTGCTTGCCGATCATTGGGCAAGTCAACCAAAGTCCATACTTTGTTCTCATACATGGATCCCATCTCAGATTTCATGGCTTCAAGCCATTTTGCGGAATCTGGGCTCACCATCGCTTCTTCATAGTTCGTAGGTTCATCATGATCTAGTAGCATGACTTCCAGAACAGGATTACCGTACCACTCTGGTGCGGATCTCACTCTGGTTGATCTACGAGGTTCAGTAGTATCTTGTTCTGAAGTTTCATGATCATTATCATTAGCTTCCTCACTAATTGGTGTAGGTGTCACAGAAATAGTTTTCTGTGATGCACTACTTTCCAATAAGGGAGCAGGTACAGTTACCTCCTCAAGTTCTACTTTCCTCCCACTCACTTCTTTCGAGAGAAACTCCTTCTCCAGAAAGTTTCCAAACTTAGCAACAAAAGTCTTGCCTTCGGATCTGTGATAGAAGGTGTATCCAATAGTCTCCTTTGGATATCCTATGAAGACACATTTCTCCGATTTGGGTTCGAGCTTATCAGGTTGAAGCTTTTTCACATAAGCATCGCAGCCCCAAACTTTCAGAAACGACAACTTTGGTTTCTTGCCAAACCATAGTTCATAAGGCGTCGTCTCAACGGATTCTGATGGTGCCCTATTTAACGTGAATGCGGCTGTCTCCAAAGCATAACCCCAAAACGATAGCGGTAAATCAGTAAGAGACATCATAGATCGCACCATATCTAGTAAAGTATGATTACGACATTCGGACACACCATTACGCTGTGGTGTTCCGGGTGGCGTGAGTTGCGAAACTATTCCGCATTGTTTCAAATGTACACCAAACTCGTAACTCAAATATTCTCCTCCACGATCAGATCGTAGAAACTTTATTTTCTTGTTACGATGATTTTCAACTTCACTCTGAAATTCTTTGAACTTTTCAAACGTTTCAGACTTATGTTTCATTAAGTAGATATACCCATATCTGCTTAAATCATCTGTAAAGGTGAGAAAATAACGATATCCACCACGAGCCTCAATATTCATCGGACCACATACATCGGTATGTATGATTTCCAAAAAATCTGTTGCTCTCTCCATAGTACCGGAGAACGGTGTTTTAGTCATCTTGCCCATGAGGCACGGTTCGCAAGTACCAAGTGATTCATAATCAAGTGGTTCCAAAAGTCCATCAGTATGGAGTTTCTTCATGCCCTTTACACCGATATGACCTAAACGGCAGTGCCACAAATAAGTTGCACTATCATTATCAACTCTGCATCTTTTGGTTTCAACATTATGAATATGTGTGTTACTACTATCGAGATTCAATAAGAATAGACCAAGCATTATTCTCTGATTTAAATGAATAACCGTCTCGCATCAAACAAGATCCAGATATAATGTTCATGCTTAACGCTGGCACCAAATAACAATTATTTAGGTCTAATATTAATCCCGAAGGTAGATGTAGAGGTAGCGTGCCGACCGCGATCACATCGACTTTGGAACCATTTCCCACGCGCATCGTCACCTCGTCCTTAGCCAATCTTCGCTTAATCCGTAGTCCCTGTTTCGAGTTGCAAATATTAGCAACAGAACCAATATCAAATACCTAGGTGCTACTGCGAGCATTAGTAAGGTACACATCAATAACATGTATATCACTTATACCTTTGTTCACCTTGCCATCCTTCTTATCCGCCAAATACTTGGGGCAGTTCCGCTTCCAGTGACCAGTCTGCTTGCAGTAGAAGCACTCAGTTTCAGGCTTAGGTCCAGACTTGGGTTTCTTCTCTTGAGCAGCAACTTGCTTGCTGTTCTTCTTGAAGTTCCCCTTCTTCTTCCCTTTGCCCTTTTTCTTGAAACTAGTGGTCTTGTTGACCATCAACACTTGATGCTCCTTTTTGATTTCTACCTCCGCAGCTTTCAGCATTGCGAAGAGCTTGGGAATAGTCTTATTCATCCCTTGCATATTATAGTTCATCACGAAGCTCTTGTAGCTTGGTGGCAGTGATTGGAGAATTCTGTCAATGACGCAATCATCTGGAAGATTAACTCCCAATTGAATCAAGTGATTATTATACCCAGACATTTTGAGTATATGCTCACTGACAGAACTGTTCTCCTCCATCTTGCAGCTATAGAACTTATTGGAGACTTCATATCTCTCAATCCGGGCATTTGCTTGAAATATTAACTTCAACTCCTGGAACATCTCATATGCTCCATGACGTTCAAAACGTCATTGAAGTCCCGATTCTAAGCCGTAAAGCATGGCACACTGAACTATCGAGTAGTCATCAGCTTTGCTCTACCAGACGTTCATAACATCTAGTGTTGCTCCAGCAGCAGGCCTGGCACCCAATGGTGTTTCCAGGACGTAATTCTTCTGTGCAGCAATGAGGATAATCCTCAAGTTACGGACCCAGTCCGTGTAATTGCTACCATCATCTTTCAACTTTGCTTTCTCAAGGAACGCATTAAAATTCAACGGAACAACAGCACGAGCCATCTATCTACAATCAACATAAACAAGCAAGATACTATCAGGGACTAAGTTCATGATAAATTTAAGTTCAATTAATCATATTACTTAAGAACTCCCACTTAGATAGACATCCCTCTAATCTTCTAAGTGATCACGTGATCCAAATCAACTAAACCATGTCCGATCATCACGTGAGATGGAGTAGTTTCATTGGTGAACATCACTATGTTGATCATATCTACTATATGATTCACGCTCGACCTTTCGGTCTCCGTGTTCCGAGGCCATATCTGTATATGCTTGGCTCGTCAAGTATAACCTGAGTATTCCGCGTGTGCAACTGTTTTGCACCCGTTGTATTTAAACGTAGAGCCTATCACACCCAATCATCGTGGTGTCTCAGCACGAAGAACTTTCGCAACGGTGCATACTCAGGGAGAACACTTCTTGATAATTTAGTGAGAGATCATCTTATAATGCTACCGTCAATCAAAGCAAGATAAGATGCATAAAAGATAAACATCACATGCAATCAATATAAGTGATATGATATGGCCATCATCATCTTGTGCTTGTGATCTCCATCTTCGAAGCACCGTTGTGATCACCATCGTCACCGGCGCGACACCTTGATCTCCGTCGTAGCATCGTTGTCGTCTCGCCAATCTTATGCTTCCACGACTATCGCTATTGCTTAGTGATAAAGTAAAGCATTACATCGCGATTGCATTGCATACAATAAAGCGACAACCATATGGCTCCTGCCAGTTGCCGATAACTCGGTTACAAAACATGATCATCTCATACAATAAAATTTAGCATCATGTCTTGACCATATCACATCACAACATGCCCTGCAAAAACAAGTTAGACGTCCTCTACTTTGTTGTTGCAAGTTTTACGTGGCTGCTACGGGCTTAAGCAAGAACCAATCTTACCTACGCATCAAAACCACAACGATAGTTTGTCAAGTTGGTGCTGTTTTAACCTTCGCAAGGACCGGGCGTAGCCACACTCGGTTCAACTAAAGTTGGAGAAACTGTCGCCCGCAAGCCACCTATGTGCAAAGCACGTCGAGAGAACCGGTCTCGCGTAAGCGTACGCGTAATGTCGGTCCGAGTCGCTTCGTCCAACAATACCGCCGAACCAAAGTATGACATGCTGGTAAGCAGTATGACTTATATCGCCCACAACTCACTTGTGTTCTACTCGTGCATATAACATCAACATATAAAACCTAGGCTCGGATGCCACTGTTGGGGAACGTAGTAATTTCAAAAAATTTCCTACGCACACGCAAGATCATGGTGATGCATAGCAACGAGAGGGGAGAGTGTTGTCTACGTACCCTCATAGACCGAAACGGAAGCGTTAACACAACGTAGAGGAAGTAGTCGTACGTCTTCCCGATCTGACCGATCCAAGCACCGTTACTTCGGCACCTCCGAGTTCTTAGCACACGTACAGCTCGATGACGCTCCCTGGGCTCTGATCCAGCAAAGCTTCGGGGATGAGTTCCGTCAGCACGACGGCGTGGTGACGATGATGATGTTCTACTGACGCAGGGCTTCGCCTAAGCACTACAACGATATGATCGAGGTGGAATATGGTGGCAGGGGGCACCGCACACGGCTAAGGAACGATCACGAGGATCAACTTGTGTGTCCTAGGGTGCCCCCCGCCTCCGTATATAAAAGATCCAAGGGGGGGTGCGGCCGGCCCTAGAGGAGGCGCGCAGGAGGAGTCCTACTCCTACCGGGAGTAGGACTCCCCTCCCGTTCCTTGTCCAAATAGGAGAGAGGGAAGGAGAGAAGGAAAGGGGGGACGCCGCCCCTCCCTCCTTGTCCAATTCGGACTAAGGGGAGAGGGGGCGCGTGGCCTGCCCTGGCAGCCCCTTCCTCTTCTCCACTTTAGGCCCATGAGGCCCATTAACCTCCCGGGAGGTTCCGGTAACCCCCCGGTGCTCCGGTTTTATCCGAAACTTCCCCGGAACGCTTCCGGTGTCCGAATATAGTCGTCCAATATATCATCTTTATGTCTCGACCATTTCGAGACTCCTCGTCATGTCTGTGATCACATCCGGGACTCCGAACAAACTTCGGTACATCAAAAATGCATAAACTCATAATAACTGTCATCGTAACTTTAAGCATGCGGACCCTACGGTTCGAGAACAATGTAGACATGACCGAGACACGTCTCCGGTCAATAACCAATAGCGGGACCTGGATGCCCATATTGGCTCCTACATATTCTACGAAGATCTTTATCGGTCAGACCGCATAACAACATACGTTGTTCCCTTTGTCATCGGTATGTTACTTGCCCGAGATTCGATCGTCGGTATCCAATACATAGTTTAATCTCGTTACCGGCAAGTCTCTTTACTCGTTCCGTAATACATCATCTCACAACTAACATATTAGTTGTAATGCTTGCAAGGCTTATGTGATGTGCATTACCGAGAGGGCCCAGAGATACCTCTCCGACAATCGGTGTGACAAATCCTAATCTCGAAATACGCCAACCCAACATGTACCTTTGGAGACACCTGTAGAGCTCCTTTATAATCACCCAGTTACGTTGTGACGTTTGGTAGCACACAAAGTGTTCCTCCGGCAAACGGGAGTTGCATAATCTCATAGTCATAGGAACATGTATAAGTCATGAAGAAAGCAATAGCAACATACTAAACGATCGGGTGCTAAGCTAATGGAATGGGTCATGTCAATCAGATCATTCAACTAATGATGTGATCTCGTTAATCAAATAACAACTCTTTGTTCATGGTTAGGAAACATAACCATCTTTGATTAACGAGCTAGTCAAGTAGAGGCATACTAGTGACACTCTGTTTGTCTATGTATTCACACATGTATCATGTTTCTGGTTAATACAATTCTAGCATGAATAATAAACATTTATCATGATATAAGGAAATAAATAATAACTTTATTATTGCCTCTAGGGCATATTTCCTTCAATCTCGTGGATACAGAAAGTTACGGTGGTGGAATTAGGGTTTTGGCTCCGTATCTGGTAGTTTGGGGGTACGTAGGTATATATAGGAGGAAGGAGTACGTCGGTGGAGCAATAGGGGCCCCACGAGGGTGGAGGGTGCGCCCAGGGGGGTAGGCGCGCCCCCTACCTCGTGGCCTCCTGGTTGATGTCTTGACGTAGGGTCCAAGTCCTCTGGATCATGTTCGTTCCGAAAATCACGTTCCCAAAGGTTTCATTTCGTTTGGACTCTGTTTGATATTCTTTTTTTGCGAAACTCTAAAATAGGCAAAAAAACAGCAATTCTGGGCTGGGCCTCCGGTTAATAGGTTAGTCCCAAAAATAATATAAAAGTGTATAATAAAGCTCAATAATGTCTAGCATGGAACAATAAAAAATTATAGATACGTTGGAGACGTATCACTTCACACCTTGCAACACAGGCAAGAACTCCTTCTTTGACTGTTCCATTTTGAACTACTTCAAAATCTTGTCAAGGTATGTACTCATTGAAATATATATCAAGCGTCTTGATTTATCTCTATAGATCTTGATGCTCAATATGTAAGTAGCTTCACCGAGGTCTTTCTTTGAAAAATTCCTTTCAAACACTCCTTTATGCTTCCCAGAAAATTCTACATCATTTCCGATCAACAATATGTCATTCACATATACTTACCAGAAAGGTTGTAGTGCTGCCACTCACTTTCTTGTAAATACAGGCTTCACTGCAAGTCTGTATAAAACCATATGCTTTGATCACTTTATCAAAGCATATATTCCAACTCCGAGATGCTTGCACCAGTCCATAGATGGATCGCTGGAGCTTGCACACTTTGTTAGCACCTTTTGGATTGAAAAAACCTTCTTGTTGCATCATATACAACTCTTCTTTAAGAAATCCATTAAGGAATGTAGTTTTGACATCCATTTGCCATATTTCATAAAATGTGGCAATTGCTAACATGATTTGGACAGACTTAAGCATTGCTACGAGTGAGAAAATCTCATCGTAGTCAACATCTTGAACTTGTCAAAAACCTTTTGCGACAATTCGAGCTTTGTAGATAGTAACACTACTATCAGCGCCTGTCTTCATCTTGAAGATCCATTTCTTCTTAATGGCTCACCGATCATCGGGCAAGTCAATCAAAGTCCATACTTTGTTCTTTATACATGGATCCCATCTCAGATTTCATGGCCTCAAGCCATTTTGCGGAATCTGGGCTCATGATCGCTTCCTCATAGTTTGTAGGTTCGTCATGGTCAAGTAAGATGACCTCCAGAATAGGATTACCGTACCACTCTGGTGCGGAACGTACTCTGGTTGACCTACGAGATTCGGTAGTAACTTGATCTGAAGTTTCATGATCATCATCATTAACTTCCTCACTAATTAGTGTAGGCATCACCGGAACTGATTTCTGTGATGAAGTACTTTCCAATTCGGGAGAAGGTACAATTACCTCATCAAGTTCTAGTTTCCTCCCACTCACTTCTTTTGACAGAAACTCTTTCTCTAGAAAGGATCCACTCTTAACAGCAAAGATCTTGCCTTCGGATCTGTGATAGAAGGTGTACCCAACAGTTTCTTTTGGGTATCCTATGAAGACGCACTTCTCCGATTTGGGTTTGAGCTTATCAGGCTGAAACTTTTTCACATAAGCATCGCAACCCCAAACTTTAAGAAATGACAGCTTAGGTTTCTTGCTAAACCACAGTTCATATGGTGTCATCTCGATGGATTTTTAGACGGTGCCCTATTTAACGTGAATGCAGCTGTCTCTAATGCATAACCCCAAAACGATAGTGATAAATCGGTAAGAGACATCGTAGATCGCACCATATCTAATAAAGTACGGTTATGTCATTCAGACACACCATTACGCTGTGGTGTTCTAGGTGGCGTGAGTTGCGAAACTATTCCACATCGTTTCAGATGAAGACCAAACTTGTAACTCAAATATTCGTCTCCGCGATCAGATCGTAGAAACTTTATTTTCTTGTTACGATGATTTTCGACTTCACTCTGAAACTCTTTGAACTTTTCAAATGTTTCAGACTTATGTTTCATCAAGTAGATATACCCATATCTGCTCAAATCATTTGTGAAGGTCGGAAAATAATGATACCCGCCGCGAGCCTCAACAATCATCGGACTGTATACATCGGTATGTATTATTTCCAATAAGTCAGTGGGTCGCGCCATTGTTCCGGAGAACGGAGTCTTAGTCATCTTTCCCATGAGGCATGGTTCGCAAGTATCAAGTGATTCATAATCAAGTGATTCCAAAAGCCCATCAGCATGGAGTTTCTTCATGCACTTTACACCAATATGACCTAAACGGTAGTGCCACAAATAAGTTGTACTATCATTATTAACTTTGCATCTTTTGGATTCAATATTATGAATATGTGTATCGCTACGATCGAGATTCAATAAACCATTTATTTTAAGTGTATGACCATAGAAGGTTTTATTCATGTAAACAGAACAACAATTATTCTTTGACTTAAATGAATAACCATATTGCAATAAACATGATCCAATCATATTATGCTCAAAGCAAACACCAAATAACATTTATTTAGGTTCAACACTAATCCCGAAGGTAGAGGGAGTATGCGATGGTGATCTTATCAACCTTGGAATCTCTTCCAACACACATCATCACTTTGCCCTCAACTAGTCTCTGTTCATTTTGTAACTCCTGTTTCGAGTTACTAATCTTAGCAACTGGATCGGTATCAAATACCTAGGGGCTACTATGAACACTAGTAAAGTACACATCAATAATCTGTATATCAAATATACCTTTGTTCACTTTGCCATCCTTCTTATCCGCCAAGTATTTGGGGTAGTTTCGCTTCCAGTGACCATTTCCTTTGCAGTAGATGAAGAAGTATTCCCTAGAGGCAATAATAAAGTTATTATTTATTTCCTTATTTAATGATAAATGTTTATTATTCATGCTAGAATTGTACTAACCGAAAACTTAGTACATGTGTGAATACATAGACAAACAGAGTGTCACTAGTTTGCCTCTACTTGACCAGCTCGTTGAATCAATGATGGTTATGTTTCCTAACCGTAGACATGAGTTGTCATTTGATTAACGGGATCACATCATTAGAGAATGATGTGATTGACTTGACCCATCCGTTAGCTTAGCACGATGATCGTTTAATTTGTTGCTATTGCTTTCTCCATAGCTTATACATGTTCCTATGATGTGAGATCATGCAACTCCCGAATACCGGAGAACACTTTGTGTGCTACAAAACATCACAACGTAACTGCGTGATTATAAAGGTGCTCTACAGGTGTCTCCGATGGTGTTTGTTGAGTTGGCATAGATCGAGATTAGGATTTGTCATTCCGATTGTCGGAGAGGTATCTCTGGGCCCTCTCGGTAATGCACATCACTATAAGCCTTGCAAGCAATGTGACTAATGAGTTAGTTGCGGGATGATGCATTACGGAACGAGTAAAGAGACTTGCCGGTAACGAGATTGAACTAGGTATTGAGATACCGACGATCGAATCTCGGGCAAGGAACATACCGATGACAAAGGGAACAACGTATGTTGTTATGCGGGTTGACCGATAAAGATCTTCGTAGAATATGTAGGAGCCAATATGAGCATCCAGGTTCCTCTATTTGTTATTGACCGGAGACATGTCTCAGTCATGTCTACATAGTTCTCAAACCCGTAGGGTCCGCACGCTTAACATTCGGTGACGATCGGTATTACGAGTTTATGTGTTTTGATGTACCGAAGATAGTTCGGAATCCCAGATGTGATCACAAACATGATGAGGAGTCTCGAAATGGTCGAGACATAAAGATTGATATATTGGACGGCTATATTCGGACACCAGAAGTATTCCGGGTGATTTCGGAGAAAATCGGAGTCTCGGAGGGGTTACCGGAACCCCCCGGGGAAGTATTGGGCCTTAGTGGGCCTTAGGGGAGAGAGAGGGCAGCAGCCCAGGAGGTGGCACCAACCAAGGGGAGGGGGGCGCGACCCGTATTTCCCTCTCCCTCTCCCTCTCTTTCCTTCCCCCTTCCTAGTAGGACTAGGAAAGGATGAATCCTACTCCTACTAGGAGGAGGATTCCTGCTCTCCTTGGGCGCCACTAGGGCCGGCCGGCCTCCCCCTTGCTCCTTTATATACGGGGGCAGGGGGGCACCCTAGGACACACAAGTTGATTGTTTCAAGCCGTGTGCGGTGCCCTCTTCCACCATATTCCACCTCGGTCATATCGTTGCAGTGTTTAGGCGAAACCCTGCGCCGGTAACTTCATCATCACCGTCATCACGCCGTCGTGCTGACGAAGCTCTCCCTTGAAGTTCTACTGGATCGTGAGTTTGTGGGACGTCATCGAGCCGAACGTGTGCAGATCGCGGAGGTTCCGTACGTTCGGTACTAGGATCGGTCGATCGTGAAGACGTACGACTATATCAACCGCGTTGTCATAACGCTTCCGCTTATGGTCTACGAGGGTACGTGGACAACACTCTCCCCTCTCGTTGCTATGCATCACCATGATCTTGCATGTGCGTAGGATTTTTTTTGAAATTGCTACGTTCCCCAACAGTGGTATTAGAGCAAGGTTTATGCGTAGATGTTATATGCACGAGTAGAACACAAAGGAGTTGTGGGCATGGGTATATACATATTGCTTGACGTCACTAGTTGATTCTTGATTCGGCGGTATTGTTGGATGAAGCGTCCCAGACCGACATTACACATATGCTTACACGAGGCTGGTTCTCTGACGTGCTTCGCACACAGGTGGCTGGTGGGTGTCAGTTTCTCCAACTTTAGTTGAATCGGATTCAATGAACAAGGTTTCTCCAACTTTAGTTGAATCGGATTCAATGAACAATGATATAAGGAAATAAATAATAACTTTATTATTGCCTCTAGGGCATATTTCCTTCAGTCTCCCACTTGCACTAGAGTCAATAATCTAGATTACACAGTACTGATTCTAACACCCATGGAGCCTTGGTGCTGATCATGTTTTGCTCGTGGAAGAGGCTTAGTCAACGGGTCTGCAACATTCAGATCCGTATGTATCTTGCAAATCTCTATGTCTCCCACCTGGACTAGATCCCGGATGGAATTGAAGCATCTCTTGATGTGCTTGGTTCTCTTGTGAAATCTGGATTCCTTTGCCAAGGCAATTGCACCAGTATTGTCACAAAAGATTTTCATTGGACCCGATGCACTAGGTATGACACCTAGATCGGATATGAACTCCTTCATCCAGACTCCTTCATTTGCTGCTTCCGAAGCAGCTATGTACTCCGCTTCACATGTAGATCCTGCTACGACGCTTTGTTTAGAACTGCACCAACTGACAGCTCCACTGTTTAATGTAAACACGTATCCAGTTTGCGATTTAGAATCGTCCGGATCAGTGTCAAAGCTTGCATCAACGTAACCATTTACGATGAGCTCTTTGTCACCTCCATATACGAGAAACATATCCTAAGTCCTTTTCAGGTACTTCAGGATGTTCTTGACCACTGTCCAGTGATCCACTCCTGGATTACTTTGGTACCTCCCTGCTAAACTTATGGCAAGGCACACATCAGGTCTGGTACACAGCATTGCATACATGATAGAGCCTATGGCTGAAGCATAGGGAACATCTTTCATTTTCTCTCTATCTTCTGCAGTGGTCGGGCATTGAGTCTGACTCAACTTCACACCTTGTAACACAGGCAAGAACCCTTTCTTTGCTTGATCCATTTTGAACTTTTTCAAAATCTTGTCAAGGTATGTGCTTTGTGAAAGTCCAATTAAGCGTCTTGATCTATCTCTATAGATCTTTATGCCTAATATGTAAGCAGCTTCACCGAGGTCTTTCATTGAAGAACTCTTATTCAAGTATCCCTTTATGCTATCCAGAAATTCTATATCATTTCCAATCAATAATATGTCATCCACATATAATATCAGAAATGCTACAGAGCTCCCACTCACTTTCTTGTAAATACAGTCTTCTCCGAAAGTCCGTATAAACCCAAATGCTTTGATCACACTATCAAAGCGTTTATTCCAACTCTGAGAGGCTTGCACCAGTCCATAAATGGATCGCTGGAGCTTGCACACTTTGTTAGCTCCCTTTGGATCGACAAAACCTTCCGGTTGCATCATATACAACTCTTCTTCCAGAAATCCATTCAGGAATGCAGTTTTGACATCCATCTGCCAAATTTCATAATCATAAAATGCGGCAATTGCTAACATGATTCGGACAGACTTAAGCATCGCTACAGGTGAGAAGGTCTCATCGTAGTCAATCCCTTGAACTTGCCGAAACCCTTTTGCGACAAGTCGAGCTTTGTAGACAGTAATATTACCGTCGGCGTCAGTCTTCTTCTTGAAGATCCATTTATTCTCAATTGCTTGCCGATCATTGGGCAAGTCAACCAAAGTCCATACTTTGTTCTCATACATGGATCCCATCTCAGATTTCATGGCTTCAAGCCATTTTGCGGAATCTGGGCTCACCATCGCTTCTTCATAGTTCGTAGGTTCATCATGATCTAGTAGCATGACTTCTAGAACAGGATTACCGTACCACTCTGGTGCGGATCTCACTCTGGTTGATCTACGAGGTTCAGTAGTATCTTGTTCTGAAGTTTCATGATCATTATCATTAGCTTCCTCACTAATTGGTGTAGGTGTCACAGAAATAGTTTTCTGTGATGCACTACTTTCCAATAAGGGAGCAGGTACAGTTACCTCCTCAAGTTCTACTTTCCTCCCACTCACTTCTTTCGAGAGAAACTCCTTCTCCAGAAAGTTTCCAAACTTAGCAACAAAAGTCTTGCCTTCGGATCTGTGATAGAAGGTGTATCCAATAGTCTCCTTTGGATATCCTATGAAGACACATTTCTCCGATTTGGGTTCGAGCTTATCAGGTTGAAGCTTTTTCACATAAGCATCGCAGCCCCAAACTTTCAGAAACGACAACTTTGGTTTCTTGCCAAACCATAGTTCATAAGGCGTCGTCTCAACGGATTCTGATGGTGCCCTATTTAACGTGAATGCGGCTGTCTCCAAAGCATAACCCCAAAACGATAGCGGTAAATCAGTAAGAGACATCATAGATCGCACCATATCTAGTAAAGTATGATTACGACATTCGGACACACCATTACGCTGTGGTGTTCCGGGTGGCGTGAGTTGCGAAACTATTCCGCATTGTTTCAAATGTACACCAAACTCGTAACTCAAATATTCTCCTCCACGATCAGATCGTAGAAACTTTATTTTCTTGTTACGATGATTTTCAACTTCACTCTAAAATTCTTTGAACTTTTCAAACGTTTCAGACTTATGTTTCATTAAGTAGATATACCCATATCTGCTTAAATCATCTGTGAAGGTGAGAAAATAACGATACCCGCCACGAGCCTCAATATTCATCGGACCACATACATCTGTATGTATGATTTCCAACAAATCTGTTGCTCTCTCCATAGTACCGGAGAACGGTGTTTTAGTCATCTTGCCCATGAGACACGGTTCGCAAGTACCAAGTGATTCATAATCAAGTGGTTCCAAAAGTCCATCAGTATGGAGTTTCTTCATGCGCTTTACACCGATATGACCTAAACGGCAGTGCCACAAATAAGTTGCACCTTCATTATCAACTCTGCATCTTTTGGCTTCAACATTATGAATATGTGTATCACTACTATCGAGATTCAATAAGAATAGACCACTCTTCAAGGGTGCATGACCATAAAAGATATTACTCATATAAATAGAACAACCATTATTCTCTGATTTAAATGAATAACCGTCTCGCATTAAACAAGATCCAGATATAATGTTCATGCTCAACGCTGGCACCAAATAACAATTATTTAGGTCTAATACTAATCCCAAAGGTAGATATAGAGGTAGCGTGCTGACCGCGATCACATCGACTTTGGAACTGTTTCGCACGCGCATAGTCACCTCGTCCTTAGCCAATCTTCGCTTAATCCGTAGTCCCTGTTTCGAGTTGCAAATATTAGCAACAGAACCAGTATCAAATACCCAGGTGCTACTGCGAGCATTAGTAAGGTACACATCAATAACATGTATATCACATATACCTTTGTTCACCTTGCCATCCTTCTTATCCGCCAAATACTTGGGGCAGTTCCGCTTCCAGTGACTAGTCTGCTTGCAGTAGAAGCACTCAGTTTCAGGCTTAGGTCCAGACTTGGGTTTCTTCTCTTGAGCAGCAACTTGCTTGCTGTTCTTCTTGAAGTTCCCCTTCTTCTTTCCTTTGCCCTTTTTCTTGAAACTAGTGGTCTTGTTGACCATCAACACTTGATGCTCCTTTTTGATTTCTACCTCCGCAGCTTTCAGCATTGCGAAGAGCTCAGGAATAGTCTTATTCATCCCTTGCATATTATAGTTCATCACGAAGCTCTTGTAGCTTGGTGGCAGTGATTGGAGAATTCTGTCAATGACGCAATCATCTGGAAGATTAACTCCCATATGAATCAAGTGATTATTATACCCCGACATTTTGAGTATATGCTCACTGACAGAACTGTTCTCCTCCATTTTGCAGCTATACAACTTATTGGAGACTTCATATCTCTCAAGCCAGGCATTTGCTTGAAATATTAACTTCAACTCCTGGAACATCTCATATGCTCCATGACGTTCAAAACGTCGCTGAAGTCCCGGTTCTAAGCCGTAAAGCTTGGCACACTGAACTATCGAGTAGTCATCAGCTTTGCTATGCCAGACGTTCACAACATCTGGTGTTGCTCTAGCAGTAGGCCTGGCACCCAGCGGTGCTTCCAGGATGTAATTCTTCTGTGCAGCAATGAGGATAATCCTCAAGTTACGGACCCAGTACGTGTAATTGCTACCATCATCTTTCAACTTTGCTTTCTCAAGGAACGCATTAAAATTCAACGAAACAACAGCACGGGCCATTTATCTACAATCATACATAAACAAGCAAGATACTATCAGGTACTAAGTTCATGATAAATTTAGGTTCAGTTAATCATATTACTTAAAGAACTCCCACTTAGATAGACATCCCTCTAATCATCTAAGTGATTACGTGATCCAAATCAACTAAACCATGTCCGATCATCACGTGAGATGGAGTAGTTTCATTGGTGAACATCACTATGTTGATCACATCTACTATATGATTCACGCTCGACCTTTCAGTCTCCGTGTTCCGAGGCCATATCTGTATATGCTTGGCTCATCAAGTATAACCTGAGTATTCCGCGTGTGCAACTGTTTTGCACCCGTTGTATTTGAACTTAGAGCCTATCACACCCGATCATCACGTGGTGTCTCAGCACGAAGAACTTTCACAACGGTGCATACTCAGGGAGAACACTTCTTGATAATTTAGTGAGAGATCATCTTATAATGCTACCGTCAATCAAAGCAAGATAAGATGCATAAAAGATAAACATCACATGCAATCAATATAAGTGATATGATATGGCCATCATCATCTTGTGCTTGTGATCTCCATCTCCGAAGCACCATCATGATCACCATCGTCACCGGCGCGACACCTTGATCTCCATCGTAGCATCGTTGTCGTCTCGCCAATCTTATGCTTCCACGACTATCGCTACCGCTTAGTGATAAAGTAAAGCATTACAGCGCGATTGCATTGCATACAATAAAGCGACAACCATATGGTCCCTGCCAGTTGCCGATAACTCGGTTACAAAACATGATCATCTCATACAATAAAACTTAGCATCATGTCTTGACCATATCACATCACAACATGCCCTGCAAAAACAAGTTAGACGTCCTCTACTTTGTTGTTGCATGTTTTACATGGCTGCTACGGGCTTAAGCAAGAACCAATCTTACCTACGCATCAAAACCACAACGATAGTTTGTCAAGTTGGTGTTGTTTTAACCTTCGGAAGGACCGGGCGTAGCCACACTCGGTTCAACTAAAGTTGGAGAAACTGTCACCCGCAAGCCACCTATGTGCAAAGCACATCGGGAGAACCGGTCTCGCGTAAGCATACGTGTAATGTTGGTCCGGGCCGCTTCGTCCAACAATACCGCCGAACCAAAGTATGACATGCTGGTAAGCAGTATGACTTATATCGCCCACAACTCACTTGTGTTCTACTCGTGCATATAACATCAACATATAAAACCTAGGCTCGGATGCCACTGTTGGGTTTCGTAGTAATTTCAAAAAAATTCCTACGCTCATGCAAGATCATGGTGATGCATAGCAATGAGAGGGGAGAGTATGATCTACGTACCCTTGTAGATCGACAACGGAAGCGTTTGGTTGATGTAGTCGTACGTCTCCACGGCCCGACCGATCAAGCACCGAAACTACGGCACCTCCGAGTTCTAGCACACGTTCAGCTCGATGACGATCCCCGGACTCCGATCCAGCAAAATGTCGGGGAAGAGTTCCTTCAGCACGACGGCGTGGTGACGATCTTGATGTACTACCGTCGCAGGGCTTCGCCTAAGCACCGCTACAATATTATCGAGGACTATGGTGGAAGGGGGCACCGCACACGGCTAAGAATATGATCACGTGGATCAACTTGTGTCTCTAGGGGTGCCCCTGCCTCCGTATATAAAGGTTCAAGGGAGGGGGGCCGGCCGGCCAAGGTGTGGCGCGCCAGGAGGAGTCCTACTCCTTCTGGGAGTAGGACTCCCCCCTTTCCTAGTTGGAATAGGATTCGTGGATGGGGGGGGGGAAGAGGAGAGAGAGGAGGAAGGGGGGCCGGCCCCCTCTCCTTGTCCAATTCGGACCAAGGGGGGAGGGGCGCGTGGCCCATCTCTGGCCACCTCTTCTCTTCCACTAAGGCCCACTAAGGCCCATATACCTCCCGGGGGGTTCCGGTAACCTCCCGGTACTCCGGTAAAATCCTGATTTCACCCGGAACACTTCCATATCCAAACATAGGCTTCCAATATATCAATATTTATGTCTCGACCATTTTGAGACTCCTCGTCATGTCCGTGATCACATCCGGGACTCCGAACAACCTTCGGTACATCAAAATGCATAAACTCATAATACAACTGTCATCGTAACCTTAAGCGTGCGGACCCTACGGGTTCGAGAACAATGTAGACATGACCAAGACACATCTCCGGTCAATAACCAATAGCGGAACCTGGATGCTAATATTGGCTCCTACATATTCTACGAAGATCTTTTATCGGTCAGACCGCATAACAACATACGTTGTTCCCTTTGTCATCGGTATGTTACTTGCCCGAGATTCGATCGTCGGTATCCTATACCTAGTTCAATCTCGTTACCGGCAAGTCTCTTTACTCGTTCTGTAATACATCATCCTGCAACTAACTCATTAGTTGCAATGCTTGCAAGGCTTAAGTGATGTGCATTACCGAGAGGGCCCAGAGATACCTCTCCGACAATCGGAGTGACAAATCCTAATCTCGAAATACGCCAACCCAACATGTACCTTTGGAGACACCTGTAGAGCTCCTTTATGATCACTCAGTTACGTTGTGACGTTTGGTAGCACACAAAGTGTTCCTCTGGCAAACGGGAGTTGCATAATCTCATAGTCATAGGAACATGTATAAGTCATGAAGAAAGCAATAGCAACATACTAAACGATCGGGTGCTAAGCTAATGGAATGGGTCATGTCAATCAGATCATTCAACTAATGATGTGATCCCGTTAATCAAATAACAACTCTCTGTCCATGGTTAGGAAACATAACCATCTTTGATTAACGAGCTAGTCAAGTAGAGGCATACTAGTGACACTCTGTCTATGTATTCACACATGTATTATGTTTCCGGTTAATACAATTCTAGCATGAATAATAAACTTTTATCATGATATAAGGAAATAAATAATAACTTTATTATTGCCTCTAGGGCATATTTCCTTCAAGTACATGTGTAAATACATAGACAAACAGAGTGTCACTAGTATGCCTCTACTTGACTAGCTTGTTAATCAAAGATGGTTAAGTTTCCTAGCCATAGACATGAGTTGACATTTGATGAATGGGATCACATCGTTAGAGAATGATGTGATTGACTTGACCCATCTATTGACTTAGCACTATGATCGTTTAGTTTACTGCTATTGCTTCCTCCATAACTTATACATGTTCCTATGACTATGATATTATGCAACTCCCGAATACCGGAGGAACACTTAGTGTGCTATCAAACGTCACAACGTAACTGGGTGACTATAAATATGCTCTATAGGTGTCTCCAATAGTGTTTGTTGAGTTGGCATAGATCAAGATTAGGATTTGTCACTCCGTGTATCGAAGAGGTATCTCTGGGCCCTCTCGGTAATGCACATCACTATAAGCCTTGCATGCAATGTGACTAATGAGTTAGTTACGGGATGTTGCATTACGGAACGAGTAAAGAGACTTGCCGGTAACGAGATTGAACTAGGTATTGGGATACCGACGATCGAATCTCGGGCACGTAATATACCGATGACAAAGGGAACAACGTATGTTGTTATGCAGTTTGAGCGATAAAGATCTTTGTAGAATATGTAGGAACCAATATGAGCATCCAGGTTCCGCTATTGGTTATTGACCGGAGATGAGTCTCGGTCATGTCTACATAGTTCTTGAACCCATAGGGTCCGCACGCTTAATGTTCGGTGACGATCGGTATTATGAGTTTATGTGTTTTGATGTACCAAAAGTTGTTTGGAGTCCCGGATATGATCACGGGCATGACGAGGAGTCTCAAAATGGTCGAGACATAAAGATCGATATATTGGATGACTACGTTTGGACATCAGAATGGTTCCCGATGAGTTCGGGCATATATCGGAGTACCAGGAGGTTACCGGAACCCCCCGGGAAGTATATGGGCCTTATTGGGCCATAGTGGGAGAGAGGAGATGGGAGCCTAGGAGGGGGCGCCCCCCCCCCCAAGCCCAATCCGAATTGGGTGGGCGGCCGGCACCCCCTTTCCATCCCCCTCTCTCCCCCTTCCTTCCTCTCCTAATCCAACTAGGGAGGGGGGATCCTACTCCCGGTGGGAGTAGGACTCCCTTGGGCACGCCATAGAGGGTCGCCCCTCCCCCTCCTCCACTCCTTTATATACGGGGATAGCGTGCTACCTCTTGAGCACTGCGTTGGATTTCCCCGAAGAGGAGAGGATGATGCAGCAAAGTAGCGTAAGTATTTCCCTCAGTTTTTGAGAACCAAGGTATCAATCCAGTAGGAGGCCACGCACAAGTCCCTCGTACCTACACAAAAACAATATCTCAATGCAACCAACGCGCTTAGGGGTTGTCAATCCCTTCACGGTCACTTACGAAAGTGAGATCTGATAGACATGATAAATAATATTTTTAGTATTTTTGGTATAGAGATGCAAAGTAAAAAAGTAAAAGCAAAGAAATAATAAAGTGATGGAGATTAATATGATGAGAAAGAGACCCGGGGGCTATAGGTTTCACTAGTGGCTTCTCTCAAGAGCATAAGTATTCTACGGTGGGTGAACAAATTACTGTTGAGAAATTGACAGAATTGAGCATAGTTATGAGAATATCTAGGTATGATCATGTATATAGGCATCACGTCCGAGACAAGTAGACCGACTCCTGCCTGCATCTACTACTATTACTCCACTCATCGACCGCTATCCAGCATGCATCTAGAGTATTAAGTTAAAAACAGAGTAACGCCTTAAGCAAGATGTAGAGAGATAGTTTCATGTAATATGATAAAAAACCCCATCTTGTTATCCTCGATGGCAACGATACAATACATGCCTTGCTTCCCCTTCTGTCACTGGGAAAGGACACCGCAAGATCGAACCCAAAGCTAAGAACTTCTCCCATGGCAAGAACAACCAATCTAGTAGGCCAAACCAAACTGATAATTCGAAGAGACTTGCAAAGATAACCAATCATACATAAAAGAATTCAGAGAAGATTCAAATATTATTCATAGATAGACTTGATCATAAACCCACAATTCATCGGTCTCAACAAACACACCGCAAAAAGAAGATTACATCAAATAGATCTCCACGAGAGAGGGGGAGAACATTGTGTTGAGATCCAAAAAGAGAGAAGAAGCCATCTAGCTACTAACTATGGACCCGTATGTCTGAAGTAAACTACTCACACTTCATCGGAGAGGCTTGGATGATGATGTAGAAGCCCTCCGTGATCGATGCCCCCTCCGGCGGAGCTCCGGAACAGGCCCCAAGATGGGATCTCGTGGATACAGAAAGTTGCAGCGGTGGAATTAGGTTTTTGGCTCCGTACCTGATCGTTTGGGGGTACGTGGATATATATAGGAGGAAGAAGTATGTCGGTGGAGCAACAGGGGGCCCACGAGAGTGGGGGCGCGCCTAGGGGTAGGGCGCGCCCCCCTACCTCGTGGCCTCCTGTTACGTGCCTTGACATAGGGTCCAAGTCTCCTGAGTTGTATTCGGTGAGAAAATCACGTTCCCGAAGGTTTCATTCCGTTTGGACTCCGTTTGATATTCCTTTTCTTTGAAACCCTAAAACAGGCAAAAACAGCAATTCTGGGCTGGGCCTCTGGTTAATAGGTTAGTCCCAAAAATAATATAAAAGTGGATAATAAAGCCCAATAATGTTCAAAACAGTAGATAATATAGCATGGAGCAATCAAAAATTATAGATACATTGGAGACGTATCAAGCATCCCCAAGCTTAATTATTGCTCGTCCTTGAGTAGGTAAATGATAAAAACAGAATTTTTGATGCGGAGTGCTACTTGGCATAATTTCAATCTAAATCTTCTTAATTTTGGTATGTATATTCAGATTCAAAACATTCAAGACAAAAGTTCATGTTGACATAAAAATGATAATACTTCAAGCCTACTAACAAAGCAATTATGTCTTCTCAAAATAACATGGCCAAAGAAAGTTATCCCTACAAAATCATATAGTCTGGTTATGCTCTATCTTCACCACACAAAGTATTTAAATCATGCACAACCCCGATGACAAGCCAAGCAATTGTTTCATACTTTTGACATTTTCAAAACTTTTTCGATCTTCACACAATACATGAGCGTGAGCCATGGATATAGCACTATATGTGGAATAGGATGGTGGTTGTGGAGAAGACAAAAAGAGGGGAAGATAGTCTCACATCAACTAGGCGTATCAACGGGCTGTGGAGATGTCCATCAATAGATATCAAATGTGAGTGAGTAGGGATTGCCATTCAACGGATGCACTAGAGCTATAATTATATGAAAGCTCAACAAAAGAAACTAAGTGGGTGTGCATCCAACTCGCTTGCTCACGAAGACCTAGGGCATTTTGAGGAAGCCCATCATTGGAATATACAAGCCAAGTTATATAATAAAAAATTCCCACTAGTATATGAAAGTGACAGAATGAGAGACTCTCTACAATGAAGATCATGGTGCTACTTTGAAGCACAAGTGTGGTAAAAGGATAGTAACATTGTCCCTTCTCTCCTTTTCTCTCATTTTTTTGGGCCTTCTCTTTTTTTATGGCCTCTTTTTTTCGCCCGGAGTCTCATCCCGACTTGTGGGGGAATCATAGTCTCCATCATCCTTTCCTCACTTGGGATAATGCTCTAAAAATGATGATCATCACACTTCTTTTTTCTTACAACTCAACAATTACAACTCAATACTTAGAACAAAATATGACTCTATATGAATGCCTCTGGCGGTGTACCGGGATATGCAATGAATCAAGAGTGACATGTATGAAAGAATTATGAACAGTGGCTTTGCCACAAATACGATGTCAACTACATGATCATGCTAGCAATATGACAATGATGGAGCGTGTCATAATGAACGGAACGGTGGAAAGTTGCATGGCAATATATCTCGGAATGGCTATGGAAATGCCATGATAGGTAGGTATGGTGGCTTTTTTGAGGAAGGTATTTGGTGGGTGTATGATACCGACGAAAAGTGTGCGGTATTAGAGAGGCTAGCAATGGTGGAAGGAAGGAAAGTGCGTATAATCCATGGACTCAACATTAGTCATAAAGAACTCATATACTTTTTGCAAAAATCTAGAAGTTATCAAAGCAAAGTATTACGCGCATGCTCCTAGGGGGATAGATTGGTAGGAAAAGACCATCGCTCGTCCCCGACCGCCACTCATAAGGAAGACAATCAATAAATAAATCATGCTCCGACTTCATCACATAACGGTTCACCATATGTGCATGCTACGGGAATCACAAACTTTAACACAAGCATTTCTCAAATTCACAACTACTCAACTAGAATGACTCTAATATCACCATCTCCATATCTCAAAACAATTATCAAGCATCAATTTTTTTCTTAGTATTCAACGCACTCAAAAGAAAGTTTTACAAATCTTGAATACCGAGCATATTATTATTAAGCAAATTACCATGCTATTAAGACTCTCAAAATAATCTAAGTGAAGCATGAGAGATAAATAGTTTCTATAAAACAAATCCACCACCATGCTCTAAAAGATATAAGTGAAGCACTAGAGCAAAATTATATAACTCAAAAGATATAAGTGAAGCACTAGAGTAAAACTATAGAGCTCAAAAGATATAAGTGAAGCACGTAGAGTATTCTATCAAATTCCAAATTATGTATGGCTCTCTCAAAACGTGTGTACAGAAAGGATGATTGTGGTAGACTAACAAGCAAAGACTAAAATTATAAAAGACGCTCCAGTTAAAACACATATCATGTGGTGAATAAAAATATAGCTCCAAGTAAAGTTACCGATAGAAGTAGACGAAAGAGGGGATGCCTTCGGGGGCATCCCCAAGCTTTGGCTTTTAGGTGTCCTTAGATTATCTTGGGGGTTCCATGGACATCCCCAAGCTTAGGCTCTTGCCACTCCTTGTTCCATAATCCAACAAATCTTTACCCAAAACATGAAAACTTCACAACACAAAACTTAAAGTAGAAAACTCATGAGCTCCGTTAGCGAAAGAAAACAAAATACCACTTCAAGGTACTGTAATGAACTCATTTTTTATTTATATGGGTGTAATACCTACTGTATTTAAACTTCTCTATGGTTCATAAACTATTTTACTAGCCATAGATTCATCAAAATAAGCAAACAACACACGAAAAACAGAATCTGTCAAAAACAGAACAGTCTGTAGTAATATGTAGCTAGCGCAAGATCTGGAACCCCAAAAATTCTAAAATAAATTGCTGAACGTGAGGAATTTATCTATTAATCATCTTAAAAAATAATTAACTAAATATCACTCTTCAAATAAAAATGACAGCAGTTCTCGTGAGCGCTAAAGTTTCTGTTTTTTACAGCAAGTTCAACAAGACTTTCCCCAAGTCTTCCCAACAGTTCTACTTGGCACAAACACTAATTAAACACAAAAAAACACAAACAAAACAGAGGCTAAATAATTTATTTATTACTAAACAGGAGCAAAAAGCAAGGAATAAAAATTAAATTGGGTTGCCTCCCAACAAGCGCTATCGTTTAACGCCCCTAGCTAGGCATATCAAGCAAGAATAGATCTAGGTATTGCCATCTTTGGTGGGAAATCTGTAAGTGGCTCTCATGATAGATTCATATGGTAATTTTGTTTTCTTTCTAGGGAAGTGTTCCATGCCCTTTTTTAATGGAAATCGGAATCTAATATTCCCTTCCTTCATATCAATAATTGCACCAACCGTTCTAAGGAAAGGTCTACCGAGAATAATAGGGCAAGAAGGATTGCAATCTATATCAAGAACGATAAAATCTACGGGCACATAATTCCTATTTGCAACAATAAGAACATCATTAATTCTTCCCATAGGTTTCTTAATAGTGGAATCCGCAAGATGCAAGTTTAGAGAGCAATCATCAAAATCACGGAAATCTAGCAAATCACACATAGTTTTTGGAATCGTGGAAACACTAGCACCCAAATCACACAAAGCATAAAACTCATGGTCTTTAATTTTAATTTTAATAGTTGGTTCCCATTCATCATAAAGTTTTCTAGGGATAGAAACTTCCAATTCAAGTTTTTCTTCATAAGATTGCATCAAGGCATCAACGATATGTTTAGTAAACGCTTTATTTTGACTATAAGCGTGAGGAGATTTTAGCACGGATTGCAACAAGGAAATACAATCAATAAAAGAGCAATTTTCATTGTTAAATTCCTTGAAATCCATAATAGTGGGTTTAGCAACATCTAGGGTTTTAATTTCTTCAATCCCACTTTTATCAAATTTAGCATCAAGATCAAAAGATTCAGAATTATTGGAACGCCTTCTAGGTAAAGGTGGATCATATTTAGTCCCATAATTATCAGGATTCATATTGCAAAACAAAGATTTAATAGGGGACACATCAATAACTTTTAGATCTTCATCATTATTTTCATAGGAACTAGAAGAACGGGCTTTTTATAAAGGCATCTTTCTTAGCACGCATCCTAGCGGTTCTTTCTTTGCACTCATCAATGGAAATTCTCATGGCTTTGAGAGACTCATTGATATCATGCTTAGGTGGAATAGATCTAAGTTTCAAAGAATCAACATCAAGAGCAATTCTATCAACGTTCCTAGCCAAATCATCAATCTTAAGCAATTTTTCTTCAATCATAGCATTAAAATTCTTTTGCCAAGAAATAAATTCTTTAATATTAGATTCAAAATCAGAGGGCATCTTATTATAATTTCCATAAGAATTGTTGTAGGAATTACCATAATTATTAGAGGGATTACTAGGATAAGGCCTAGGATTGAAATTTCCTCTATACGCGTTGTTAACAAAATTCACATCCATAGATTCATTATTATTCCCAATCAAAGTAGACAAGGGCACATCATTGGGATCAGAAGAAACACTATTATTAGCAAATAATCTCATAAGTTCATCCATCTTTCCACTCAAAACATTAATTTCTTCTATCGCATGCACCTTTTTAGTAGATCTTTCAGTATGCCATTGAGAATAATTAACCATAATATTATCTAGGAGTTTAGTAGCTTATCCTAAAGTGATTTCCATAAAAGTGCCTCCCGCGGCCGAATCTAAAAGATTTCTAGAAGCAAAATTCAATCCGGCATAAAAAATTTGTATAATCATCCACAAATTCAAACCATGAGTAGGGCAATTACGTATCATTAGTTTCATTCTCTCCCAAGCTTGTGCAATATGCTCATGATCAAGTTGCTTAAAATTCATAATATCATTTCTAAGAGAGATGATCTTAGCGGGAGGAAAATACTTAGAGATAAAAGCATCTTTGCACTTGTTCCATGAATCAATACTATTTTTAGGCAAAGATGAAAACCAAGCTTTAGCACAATCTCTAAGCGAAAAAGGAAATAGCTTCAATTTAACAATATCATTATCGACATATTTCTTCTTTTGCATGTCACACAAATCAACGAAGCTATTAAGATGGGTAGCGGCATCTTCACTAGGAAGGCCGGAGAACGGATCTTTCATGACAAGATTCAGCAAAGCAGTATTAATTTCACAAGATTCAGCATCGGTAAGAAGAGCAATCGGAGTGCTAAGGAAATCATTGTTGTTGGTATTGGTGAAGTCACACAATTTAGTATTATCTTAAGCCATCGCGACAAACAAGCAAACTAACACAAGCAAACAAAAAGCGAACGGGGAAAAGAGGCAAATAGAGAAAGAGAGGGAGGATAGAGAGAGAGAGGGTGAATAAAACGGCAAGGGTGAATTGGGGGAGAGGAAAACGAGAGGCAAATGGCAAATAATGTAATGCGGGAGATAGGGATTGTGATGGGTACTTGGTATGTTGACTTTTGCGCAGACTCCCCGGCAACGGCGCCAGAAATTCTTCTTGCTACCTCTTGAGCACTGCGTTCGATTTCCCCTAAGAGGAGAGGATGATGCAGCAAAGTAGCGTAAGTATTTCCCTCAGTTTTTTAGAACCGAGGTATCAATCCATTAGGAGGCCACGCACAAGTCCCGCGTACCTACACAAAAACAATAGCTCAACGCAACCAACGCGCTTAGGGGTTGTCAATCCCTTCACGGTCACTTACGAAAGTGAGATCTGATGGAGATGATAAATAATATTTTTGGTATTTTTGGTATAGAGATGCAAGGTAAAAAGTAAAAGCAAAGTAAAAGCAAAGCAATAATAAAGTGATGGAGATTAATATGATGAGAAAGAGACCCGGGGGCCATAGGTTTCACTAGTGGCTTCTCTCAAGAGCATAAGTATTCTACGGTGGGTGAACAAATTACTGTTGAGCAATTGACAGAATTGAGCATAGTTATGAGAATATCTAGGTATGATTATGTATATAGGCATCACGTCCGAGACAAGTAGACCGACTCCTGCCTGCATCTACTACTATTACTCCACTCATCGACCGCTATCCAACATGCATCTAGAGTATTAAGTTAAAAACAGAGTAACGCCTTAAGAAAGATGATATGATGTAGAGGGATAGTTTCATGCAATATGATAAAAACCCCATCTTGTTATCCTCGATGGCAACGATACAATACATGCCTTGCTGCCCCTTCTGTCACTGGGAAAGGACACCGCAAGATCGAACCCAAGGCTAAGCACTTCTCCCATGGCAAGAACAACCAATCTAGTAGGCCAAACCAAACTGATAATTCGAAGAGACTTGCAAAGATAACCAATCATACATAAAAGAATTCAGAGAAGATTCAAATACTATTGATAGATAGACTTGATCATAAACCCACAATTCATCGGTCTCAACAAACACACCGCAAAAAGAAGATTACATCAAATAGATCTCCACGAGAGAGGGGGAGAACATTGTATTGAGATCCAAAAAGAGAGAAGAAGCCATCTAGCTACTAACTATGGACCCGTAGGTCTGAAGTAAACTACTCACACTTCATCGGAGAGGCTTGGATGATGATGTAGAAGCCCTCTGTGATCGATGCCCCCTCCGGTGGAGCTCCGGAACAGGCCCCAAGATGGGATCTCGTGGATACAGAAAGTTGCGGCGGTGGAATTAGGTTTTTGGCTCCGTATCTGATCGTTTGGGGGTACGTGGATATATATAGGAGGAAGAAGTATGTCGGTGGAGCAACAGGGGGCCCACGAGGGTGGGGGCGTGCCTGGGGGTAGGGCGCGCCCCCTACCTCGTGGCCTCCTGTTACGTGCCTTGACGTAGGGTCCAAGTCTCCTGAGTTGTATTCGGTGAGAAAATCACGTTCCCGAAGGTTTCATTCCGTTTGGACTCCGTTTGATATTCCTTTTCTTCGAAACCCTAAAACAGGCAAAAAACAGCAATTCTGGGTTGGGCCTCCGGTTAATAGATTAGTCCCAAAAATAATATAAAAGTGGATAATAAAGCCCAATAATGCTCAAAACAATAGATAATATAGCATGGAGCAATCAAAAATTATAGATACATTGGAGACGTATCATGGGGCACCCCATAGACACACAAGTTGACAATTGTCTTAGTTGTTTGTGGTGCCCCCCTCCACCATAATCCACATCGGTCATATCGTTGTAGTGCTTAGGCGAAGCAATATTCCGGTAGCTTCATCATCACCGTCATCACGCCGTCGTGCCGACGAAACTCTCCCTCGACACTCAGCTGGATCTAGAGTTCGTGGGACATCACCGAGCTGAACGTGTGCAGATCGTGGAGGTGTCGTACCTTCGGTGCTAGGATCGGTTGGATCGTGAAGACGTTCGACTACATCAACCGCGTTGTCATAATGCTTCCGATTATGGTCTACGAGGGTACGTGGACAACACTCTTTCCCCCTCGTTGCTATGCATCACCTAGATAGATCTTGCGTGTGCGTAGGGAAATTTTGAAATTACTGCGTTCGCCAACAGTGGTATCAGAGCCAGGTCTATGCGTAGATGTTATATGCACGAGTGGAACACAAAGGAGCTATGGGCATGGGTATATACATATTGCTTGTCGTCACTAGTTGATTCTTGATTCAGCGGTATTGTTGGATGAAGCGGCTCAGACCGACATCACGCGTACACTTACGTGAGACTGGTTCTACCGACATGCTTCGCACACAGGTGGCTGGTGGGTGTCAGTTTTTCTAATTTTAGTTGAATCGGATTCAATGAACAGAGTTCTTTCTGAAGATCAAAAAGCAATCACTATACCACGTTGTGGTTTTTGATGCGTAGGTAAGAACGGTTCTTGCTTAGCCCGTAGCAGCCACGTAAAACTTGCAACAACAAGTAGAGGACGTCTAACTTGTTTTTGCAGGGCATGTTGTGATGTGATATGGTCAAGACATGATGCTAAATTTTATTGTATGAGATGATCATGTTTTGTAACAGAGTTATCGGCAACTGGCATGAGCCATATGGTTGTCGCTTTATTGTATAAAATGCAATCGCCATGTAATTACTTTACTTTATCACTAAGCGGTAGCGATAGTTGTAGAAGTAATATTTGGCGAGACGACAATGATGCTTCGATGGAGATCAAGGTGTCAAGCCGATGACGATGGTGATCATGACGGTACTTTGGAGATGGATATCAAAGGCACAAGATGATGATGGCTATATCATGTCACATATTTTGATTGCATGTGATGTTTATCTTTTAGGCATCCTATTTTGCTTAGTGTGACGGTAGCATTATAAGATGTACCCTCACTAAATTTCAAGGTACAAGTGTTCTCCCTGAGTATGCACCATTGCGACAGTTCGTCGTGCCGAGACACCACATGATGATCCGGTGTGATAAGCTCTATGTTCACATACAACGGGTGCAAGCCAGTTTTGCACACGCAGAATACTCGGGTTAAACTTGACGAGCCTAGCATATGCAGATATGGCCTCGGTACACTGAGACCGAAAGGTCGAGCGTGAATCATATAGTAGATATGATCGACATTGTGATGTTCACCATTGAAAACTACTCCATCTCACGTGATGATCGGACATGGTTTATTTGATATGGATCACGTGATCACTTAGATGATTAGAGGGATGTCTATCTAAGTGGGAGTTATTAAATAATATGATTAATTGAACTTTAATTTATCATGAAATTAGTCCTGGTAGTATTTGCATAACTATGTTATAGATTAATAGCTTGCGATGTAGCTCCCTGTTTTATTTATGATATGTTCCTAGAGAAAACTATGTTGAAAGATGATAGTAGCAATGATGCGGATTGGATCCGTGATCTGAGGATTATCCTCGTTGCTACACAGAATAATTATGTCATTGATGCACCGCTAGGTGACATAACTATTGCAGGAGCAAATGCAGACGTTATGAATGTTTAACAAAGCTCAGTATGATGACTACTTAATAGTTTAGTGCACCATGCTTTACGGCTTAGAACCAAGACTTTAAAAATGTTTTTGAATGCCATAGAGCATATAAGATGTTCTAGAAGTTGAAATTGGTATTTCAGACTCATGCCCGAGTCGAGAGGTATGAGACCTCTGACAAGTACTTTGCCTACAAGATGGAGGAGAATAGCTCAACCAGTGAGCATGTACTCAGATTGTCAGAGTACTACAATCACTTGAATCAATTGGGACTTAATCTTCCAGATAAAATAGTGATTGACAGAGTTCTCTAGTCACTATCACCAAGTTAATGGAACTTCGTGATGAACTATGATATGCAAGGGATGACAAAAACGATTCCCGAGCTCTTCGTGATGCTGAAATCGACGAAGGTCGAAATCAAGAAAAGCATCAAATTTTGATGGTTGACAAGACCACTAGTTTCAAGTAAAAGGGCAAGGGAAAGAAAGGGAACTTCAAGAAGAATGGCAAGCAAGTTGCCACTCCCATGAAGAAGCCCAAAGCTAGACCCAAGCCTGGAATTGAGTGCTTCTACTGCAAAGGAAATGGCCATTGGAAGTGGAACTGCCCTAGATACTTGGCGGATAAGAAGGATGGCAAAGTAAACAAAAGTATATTTGATATACATGTTATTGATGTGTACTTTACTAGTGTTTATAGAAACCCCTCAGTATTTATACGGGTTCGGTTTCTAAGAGTAGTAACTCGAAACGGGAGTTGCAAAATAAACAGAGACTAGTTAAGGGCAAGGTGATGATATGAGTTGGAAGTAATTCCAAGGCTGATAAGATCACCATCGCACACTCCATTTACCTTCGGGATTAGTGTTGAACCTAAAATAAATGTTATTTGGTGTTTGCGTTGAGCATAAATATGATTGGACCATGTTTATTGCAATACGGTTATTCATTTAAATCAAAGAATAATTGTTGTTCTATTTACATGAATAAAACATTCTATGGTCATACACTCAATATAAATGGTTTATTGACTCTCGATCGTAGTGACACACATATTCATAATATTGAAGCCAAAAAATGCAAAGTTAATAATGATAGTGCAACTTATATGTGGCACTGCTGTTTAGGTCATATTGGTGTAAAGCGCATGAAGAAACTCCATGCTGATGGACTTTTGGAATCACTTGATGCTTGCGAACCATGCCTCATGGGCAAGATGACTAAGACTCCGTTCTCTGGGACAATGGAGCGAGCAATTGACTTATTGGAAATAATACATGTTGATGTATGCGGTCTGATGAGTGTTGAGGCTCGCGGCAGGTATCATTATTTCCTGACCTTCACAGATGATTCGAGCAGATATGAGTATATCTACTTGATGAAACATAAGTCTGAAACATTTGAAAAGTTCAAAGAATTTCAGAGTGAAGTAGAAAATCATCGTAACAAGAAAGTAAAGTTTCTATGATCTGATCGTGGAAGTGAATATTTGAGTTATGACTTTGGTCTTCATTTGAAACAATGCAGAATAGTTTCGCAACTCACGCCACCTGGAACACCACAGTGTAATGGTGTGTCCGAACATCATAACCGTACTTTATTAGATATGGTGCGATCTATGATGTCTCTTACCGATTTATCACTATCGTTTTAGGGTTATGCATTAGAGACAGATGCATTCATGTTAAATAGGGCACCATCTAAATCCATTGAGACGACACCGTATGAACTATGGTTTGGCAAGAAACCAAAGTTGTCGTTTCTTAAAGTTTGGGGTTGCCATGCTTATGTGAAAAAGCTTCAGCCTGATAAGCTCGAACCCAAATCGGAGAAGTGCGTCTTCATAGGATACCCAAAAAGAAACTGTTGGGTACACCTTCTATCACAGAGCTGAAGGCAAAATATTTTGTTGCTAAGAATGGATCCTTTCTAGAGAAGGAGTTTCTCTCAAAATAAGTGAGTGGGAGGAAAGTAGAACTTGATGAGGTAATTGTACCTTCTCCCGAATTGGAAAGTAGTTCATCACAGAAATCAGTTCCAGTGATTCCTACACCAATTAGTGAGGAAGCTAATGATGATGATCATGAAACTTCAGATCAAGTTACGACTGAACCTCGTAGGTCCGCACCAGAGTGGTACGGTAATCTTGTTCTGGTAGTCATGTTACTAGACCATGACGAGCCTACGAACTATGAGGAAGCGATGATGAGCCCAGATTCCGCAAAATGGCTTGAGGCCATGAAATCTGAGATGGGATCCATGTATGAGAACAATGTATGGACTTTGATTGACTTGCCCGTTGATCGGCAAACCATTGAGAATAAATGGATCTTCAAGAGGAAGACAGCCGCTGATAGTAGTGTTACTATCTACAAAGCTCGAATTGTCGTAAAAGGTTTTCGACAAGTTCAAGGTGTTGACTACGATGAGATTTTCTCACTCGTAGCGTTGCTTGAGTTTATCCGAATCATGTTAGCAATTGCCACATTTTATGAAATCTGGCAAATGCATGTCAAAATTGCATTCCTTAATGGATTTCTTAAAGAAGAGTTGTATATGATACAACAAGAAGGTTTTGTCAATCCTAAAGGTGCTAACAAAGTGTGCAAGCTCCAGCGATCCATCTATGGACTGGTGCAAGCATCTCAGAGTTGGAATATTGTAGCGACCCGACCTTAGATGGTCAAGTCTCTGTATTCAGTGTCATCCCTGGATCGGTAATGCTGACACACACAGTACTTGAAGGATTTATAACAGAGTAGCAATCACACACTTATTACATCGAGTGTCTCAAAAGAGAACTTATTACAATAATATGGATTAAGGCCATCTAAATAAGATAACAATGGAAGGCTTGGAAGATAAAGTGAGTCCATCAACTCCAACGGCATAGCTGAGTGCACAACAAATGACCTATGGCACCTTACTCGTCGTCTGAAAAGTCTGCAACATGGTATGTTGCAGCCCGAAACGGGTCCGCACAAGGAATATGCTGGCAATGTAACACAGTAGAGCAATGAACAGATAATGGCTATCACTATATGCATATTTGGCTGGTGGAGGCTCTATGGTTACAATGTTTTTTTGCGAAAAGCCAATTTTCCCTACTACAAAGGAATATATTTTTATTTAACTATCATGGTAGGTGAAACATTGAGAATGGTACCCCCATCTCAATCCCAATTAAAATAATTATCAACTGAACATATTAATTTAGAGTGATGAGATCAAAACAATAATTCAAGTACCAGATAGTCAAGATGTCCATAACCGGGGACATGGCTAATCATGATTAGTTTGTACACTCTGCAGAGGTTTGCACACTTTTCCCCACAAGACTCGATCTCCTCCGTTGGATTTCTCGCACTACATGGTGTTTGAGAAACGGATGACCAAGACATAGTCTTTCAGAAACATTAACTCTAACCCCAGGTAGACAGTACCAACCTACATCCCCTACATCTGCTAGCCTACCACTGGAAGAGGTCATGCAACCTACTCAACTATGCTAGAGCCCATAATAGCTTGTGGCTGCACATGGAAGTTTCTAGCATGAAAAATCTTATGATCCCTTTGAGCCTAGGTGGCGGACCATAGGAGGATCACACGGTATAACCCCGGGATCTCCTAGGACAACACTAGTATATCCCCATGTGCCCAAACCAACAATCCACCCAGATGTGTATTAAAGTTGCCACCTTAAATTGAACCATAAATTAAACACTCACATCTGTCATGAATACACTCAAACCTAATCCATGTCTACGAGCATAGCATTGGCAATTTAAGCATAACGTAGAAGTAACTCCCAAGGGTTTGATAAAAAAAGGGTAATAGGTTCTACCTCATCATCTACTTCCCAAAACCCACATGTTAAGAGATCCTACTCATGCAATGTTTAAGGGTTGAAACTAATGCATAAAAACTAGGTATGAGAAGAGTATGATCAAAGTGTTACTTGCCTTGCTGACGTTCTGCAAATCTTAGAGACTCGTAGTAGCACGCTTCGCACTCCGGAAATTCTATCGCAACAAACAATATCATACATTAGCAATCAAGCAAAGATGCATGGGTAAAACTCAAATAAGAAGATCGAATCTAAAAACTCAACTGAAGAGATTCGACTTGAAAAAAGAATCAAATCAAACGGAGCAACGAAACTCAAACTACGAAAGAAACAAGATCCGTTTGCTAATCTGGACTAAAGTCAAATTTTACAATACCAAAATCTTGTTCAAGTTGGTTAAACAAAAAGAGGGCTTCGACACGAAGATCTAGGCGCTTGTTTCACCCAATTTGGATAACCGAGCGAAAATATAAACTAAAACGAAGATCAGGGTAGAAATCGCGATCGAAAATAATCACGGAAAAGCCCTGGAAAATAAAACGAGACGAACAGGCTAACGAACGAATGTTCGCTGTCTGCGGTTAGCTGACGAACAGCGTTAAAACGAACATACGGACAAACGTCCTCTATTTAACTAAACCAAAGAAAAACCGATCTAAAAAAACTAGATCTAAGGTTTCGAAAAAAAACGGTGGTTTTCCCCGAGAAAATCCGGATGGCGACGGCGGACGGCGGCGGCGGCGGCATGGCACTAGGGTTAGGGCGCGGAGTGGCAGCTTGGGCCCCGGGGTCGCGGGCTGGCGGCTTATAAAGCCCCGGCCGGCGGACTCCGGCTCGGGCACGGTCGGTTAGGTCGGTGCATTTTTTTAAATATCCTGATGCAGAAAAACAAATAAAAGAAATACTAAACGGACCCAAAAATCTTGAAATAAATTTTCACGGTCCTCTAATAATATTGCGGACAAAGTGAACATTTTTTTGGGCCTCAAATGCAATTTTGAAAAATACAAACTTTTTCCTAATTCAAATAAAATAGCAACAAAATCCCAAAATAAATATTTATTTGATTTTAATATTTTTCCTCCAATATTCCCTTTATTTTGGAGAAGTCATATTATCTCCTCTCATATATTTTAATATGAAATATTTTTCAGAGAGAAAAATAATTAAAACCAAAGTGATCCTTGTTTTGATATTTGATAAGATTCAAATATGAAAAACATGAAATCCCCAACTCTCTCCGTGGGTCCTTGAGTTGCTTAGAATTTCAAGGATCGCAAAGCAAAAATGCAGTAAAATATGATATGCATGAATGATCTATGTATAACATTCCAAATTGAAAATTTGGGATGTGACAAATATACGCTTTGATGAGTTGATCAAAGCATATAGTTTTATACAGACTTGAGGTGAAGCCCGTGTTTACAAGAAAGTGAGTGGGAGCATTACAACATTTCTAATAAGTATATGTGAATGACATATTATTGATCAGAAATAATGTAGAATTTTCTGGAAAGCATAAAGGAGTATTTGAAAGGATTTTTTCAAAGGAAGACCTCGGTGAAGCTGCTTACATATTGAGCATCAAGATCTATAGAGATAGATCAAGACGCTTGATAAGTTTTTTCAATGAGTACATACCTTGACAAGATTTTGAAGTAGTTCAAAATGGAACAGTCAAAGAAAGAGTTCTTGCCTGTGTTGCAAGATGTGAAGTTGAGTAAAGACTCAAAACCCGACCACAGCAGAAAATAGAAAGAGAATGAAAAGTCATTCCCTATGCCTCAGTCATAGGTTTTATAAAGTATTCTATGTTGTGTACCAGACCTATTATGTACCTCACCATGAGTTTGGCAAGAGGGTACAATAGTGATCTAGGAGTGGATCACTAGACAGCAGTCAAAATTATCCTTAGTGGAATAAGGACATGTTTCTCGGTTATGGAGGTGACAAAAAGTTCGTCATAAAGGGTCACGTTGATGCAAGCTTTGACACTAATCCGAATGGCTATAAGTCTTAATCTGGATACATATTAAAAGTGGGAGCTATTAGCTAGAGTAGCTCAAAGCAGAACATTGTAGACATAGAAAATTTTCAAAATACGTACTGATCTGAATGTGGCAGACCCGTTGACTAAACTTCTCTCACAAGCAAAACATGATCACTCTTTGGGTGTTAATCACATAGCGATGTGAACTAGATTATTGACTCTAGTAAACCCTTTGGGTATTAGTCACATGGAGATGTGAACTAATCACATAAAGATGTAAACTATTGGTGTTAAATCACATAACGATGTGAACTAGATTATTGACTATAGTGCAAATGGAAGACTGAAGGAAATATGCCCTAGAGGCAATAATAAAGTTGTTATTTATATTTCCTTATATCATGATAAACGTTTATTATTCATGCTAGAATTGTATTAACCAGAAACTTAGTACATGTGTGAATACATAGACAAACAGAATGTCACTAGTATGCCTCTACTTGACTAGCTCGTTAATCAAAGATGGTTAAGTTTCCTAGCCATAGACATGAGTTGTCATTTGATGAACGGGATCACATCATTAGAGAATGATGTGATTGACTTGACCCATCCGTTAGCTTAGCACTATGATCATTTAGTTTACTCCTATTGATTTCTCCATAACTTATACATATTCCTATGACTATGAGATTATGCAACTCCCGAATACCGGAGGAACACTTAGTGTGCTACCAAACGTCATAACGTAACTGGGTGACTATAAAGATGCTCTACAGGTGTCTCCGATGGTGTTTTTTGAGTTGGCATAGATCAAGATTAGGATTTGTCACTCCATGTATCGAAGAGGTATCTCTGGGCCCTCTCGGTAATGCACATCACTATAAGCCTTGCAGGCAATGTGACTAATGAGTTAGTTACGGGATGTTGCATTACGGAACGAGTAAAGAGACTTGCCGGTAACGAGATTGAACTAGGTATTGGGATACCGACGGTCAAATCTCGGGCACGTAACATACCGATGACAAAGGGAACAACGTATGTTGTTATGCAGTTTGAGCGATAAAGATCTTTGTAGAATATGTAGGAACCAATATGAGCATCCAGGTTCCGCTATTGGTTATTGACCGGAGATGAGTCTCGATCATGTCTACATAGTTCTTGAACCCATAGGGTCCGCACGCTTAATGTCCGGTGACGATCGGTATTATGAGTTTATGTGTTTTGATGTACCGAAAGTTGTTTGGAGTCCCGGATATGATCACGGGCATGACGAGGAGTCTCAAAATGGTCGAGACATAAAGATCGATATATTGGATGACTACGTTTGGACATCGGAATGGTTCCCGATGAGTTCGGGCATATATCGGAGTACCAGGAGGTTACCGGAACCCCCCGGGAAGTATATGGGCCTTATTGGGCCATAGTGGGAGAGAGGAGATGGGAGCCTAGGAGGGGGCGCCCCCCCCAAGCCCAATCCAAATTGGGTGGGCGGCCGGCACCCCCTTTCCATCCCCCTCTCTCCCCCTTCCTTCCTCTCCTAATCCAACTAGGGAGGGGGGATCCTACTCCCGGTGGGAGTAGGACTCCCTTGGGCATGCCATAGAGGGTCGGCCCCTCCCCCTCCTCCACTCCTTTATATACGGGGAGCGGGGCACCCATGGACACACAAGTTGACAATTGTCTTAGCCATGTGCGGTGCCCCCCTCCACCATAATCCACCTCGGTCGTATCATTGTAGTGCTTAGGCGAAGCCGTGTTCCGGTAGCTTCATCATCACCGTCATCACGCCATAGTGCTGACGAAATTCTCCCTCGACACTCAGCTGGATCTAGAGTTCGTGGGACGTCACCGCGCTGAACGTGTGCAGATCGCGGAGGTGCCATACCTTCGGTGCTAGGATCGGTCGGATCGTGAAGACGTACGACTACATCAACCGCGTTGTCATAACGCTTCCGCTTACGGTCTACGAGGGTACGTGGACAACACTCTTTCCCCCTAGTTTCTATGCATCACCTAGATAGATCTTGCTGTTGGGAAACACAATAATTTCAAAACATTCCTACGCACACGCAAGATCATGGTGATGCATAGCAACGAGAGGGGAGAGTATCGTCTACGTACCCTCGTAGACCGTAAGAGGAAGCGTTATGAGAACGCGGTTGATGTAGTCGTACGTCTTCACGATCCGACTGATCCAAGTACCGAACGTACGGCACCTCCGAGTTCAGCACACGTTCATCTCGGTGACGTCCCACGAACTCTGATCGAGCAGAGCTTCGAGGGAGAGTTCCATCAGCACGACAGCATGATGGCGGTGATGATGATGCTACCAACGCAGGGCTTCACCTAAGCACCGCTACGATATGAGCGAGGTGGATTATGGTGGAGGGGGGCACCGCACACGGCTAAAAGATCAACTGATCAACTTGTGTGTTCTAGGGTGCCCCCTGCCCCCGTATATAAAGGAGCAAGGGGGAGGCCGGCCGGCCCTCTAGGGCGTGCCAGGAGGAGGAGTCCTCCTCCTAGTAGAAGTAGGACTCCCCTTTCCTACTCCTACTAGGAGGAGGAAAGGAAGGGGAAGGGGAGAAGGAAGGAGAGGGAGGAAAGGAGGAAAGGGGGGACGGCCCCCTAGTCCAATTCGGTTTGGGCTAGGGGGCCGCGTGCCCTGCCTCCTCTCTTCCACCACTTGGCCCATGAGGCCTAATACTTGTTCCCCGTATTCCCGTAACTCTCCGGTACTCCGAAAAATACCCGAATCACTCGGAACATTTCCGATGTCCGAATATAGTCGTCCAATATATCTATCTTTACATCTTGACCATTTAGAGACTCCTCCTCATGTCCCTGATCTCATCAGAGACTCTGAACTACCTTCGGTACATCAAATCACATAAACTCATAATACCGATCGTCACCGAACTTTAAGCGTGCGGACCCTACGGGTTCGAGAACTATGTAGACATGACCAAGACACGTCTCCGGCCAATAACCAATAGCGGAACCTGGATGCTCATATTGGTTACTACATATTCTACGAAGATCTTTTATTGGTCAAACCGCATAACAACATACGTTGTTCCCTTTGTCATCGGTATGTTACTTACCCGAGATTCGATCGTCGGTATCCTCACACCTAGTTCAATCTCGTTACCGGCAAGTCTCTTTACTCATTCTGTAATGCATCATCCCGCAACTAACTCATTAGTCACAATGCTTGCAAGGCTTATAGAGATGTGCATTACCGAGAGGGCCCAGAGATACCTCTCCGACAATCGGAGTGACAAATCCTAATGTCGATCTATGCCAACTCAACAAGTACCATCGGAGACACCTCTAGAGCACATTTATAATCACCCAGTTACGTTGTGACATTTGGTAGCACACAAAGTGTTCCTCCGGTACACGGGAGTTGCATAATCTCATAGTCATAGGAACATGTATAAGTCATGAAGAAAGTAATATCAATAAACTAAACGATCATCGTGCTAAGCTAACGGATGGGTCAAGTCAATCACATCATTCTCTAATGATGTGATCCCGTTAATCAAATGACAACTCATGTCTATGGCTAGGAAACTTAACCATCTTTGATTCAACAAGCTAGTTAAGTAGAGGCATACTAGTGACACTTTGTTTGTCTATGTATTCACACATGTACTAAGTTTCCAGTTAATAGAATTCTAGCATGAATAATAAACATTTATCATGATATAAGGAAATATAAATAACAACTTTATTATTGCCTCTAGGGCATATTTCCTTGAGTCTCCCACTTGCACTAGAGTCAGTAATCTAGTTCACATCTTTATGTGATTAGTTCACATCTCCATGTGACTAATACCCAAAGGGTTTACTAGAGTCAATAATCTAGTTCACATCGCTATGTGATTAACACCCAAAGAGTGATCATGTTTTTCTTGTGAGAGAAGTTTAGTCTACGGGTCTGCAACATTCAGATCCGTATGTATTTCGCAAATTTCTATGTCTACAATGCTCTGCACGGAGCTACTCTAGCTAATTGCTCCCATTTTCAATATGTATCCTGATCGAGACTTAGAGTCATCTAGATCGATGTAAAAAGCTTGCATCGACGTAACTCTTTACAATGAACTCTTTTATCACCTCCATAATCGAGAAATATTTCCTTAGTCCTCTAAGGATAATTTTGACCACTGTCCAGTGATATACTCCTAGATCACTATTGTACTCCCTTGCCAGAATCATGCTAAGGTATACAATAGGACTGGTAAACAGCATATCATACTCTATAGAACCTATGACTGAGGCATAGGGAATGACTTTTCATTCTCTTTCTATTTTCTGCTGTGGTTGGGTTTTGAGTCTTTACTCAACTTCACACCTTGCAACACAGGCAAGTACTCCTTCTTTGACTGTTTCATTTTGAACTACTTCAAAATCTTGTCAAGGTATGTACTCATTGAAAAAACGTATCAAGCATCTTGATCCATCTCTATAGATCTTGATGCTCAATGTGTAAGCAGCTTCATCGAGGTCTTTCTTTGAAAAACTCTTTTCAAACACTCCTTTATGCTTTCCAGAAAATTTTACATTATTTCTGATCAACAATACGTCATTCACATATACTTATCAGAAATGTTGTAGTGCTCCCACTCACTTTCTTGTAAATACAGGCTTCACCGCAAGTCTGTATAAAACCATATGCTTTGATCACTTTATCAAAGCATATATTCCAACTCCGAGATGCTTGCACCAGTACATAGATGGATCGCTGGAGCTTGCTCACTTTGTTAGCACCTTTAGGATCGACAAAACCTTTTGGTTGCATCATATACAGCTCTTCTTTAAGAAATATATTAAGGAATACAGTTTTGACATCCATTTGCCAGATTTCATAAAATGCGGCAACTGCTAACATGATTCAGACAGACTTTTATGCACGATACGAGTGAGAAAATCTCATCGCACTCAACACCTTGAACTTGTCGAAAACATTTTGTGACAATTCGAGCTTTGTAGATAGTAACACTACTACCAGCGTCCATCTTCCTCTTGAAGATCCATTTATTCTTAATGATTCACCGATCATCGGGCAAGTCAATCAAAGTCCATACTTTGTTCTCATACATGGATCCCATCTCAGATTTCATGGCCTCAAGCCATTTCGCGGAATCTGGGCTCATCATCGCTTCCTCATAGTTCGTAGGTTCGTCATGGTCTAGTAACATGACTTCCAGAAAGGATTACCGTACCACTCTGGTGCGGACCATACTCTAATTGTCATACAAGGTTCGGTAGTAACTTGATGTGAAATTTCATGATCATCATCATTAGCTTCCTCACTAACTGGTGTAGAGATCACTAGAACTGATTTCTGTGATGAACTACTTTCCAATTTGGGAGAAGGTACAATTACCTCATCAAGTTCTACATTCCTCCCACTCACTTCTTTCGAGAGAAACTCCTTCTCTAGAAAAGATCCATTCTTAGCAACGAATGTCTTGCCTTCGGATCTGTGATAGAAGGTGTACCCAACTGTCTCCTTTGGGTATCCTACGAAGACACATTTCTCCGATTTGGGTTTGAGCTTATCAGGATGAAACTTTTTCACATAAGCATTGCAACCCCAAACTTTAAGAAACAACAACTTTGGTTTCTTGCCAAACCACAGTTCATATGGTGTCGTCTCAACGGATTTAGATGGTGCCCTATTTAACGTGAATGTAGCTGTCTCTAATGCATAACCCCAAAACGATAGTGGTAAATCGGTAAGAGACATCACAGATTGCACCATATCTAATAAAGTACGGTTATGATGTTCGGACACACCATTACGTTGTGGTGTTCTAGGTGGCGTGAGTTGCGAAACTATTCCGCATTGTTTCAAGTGAAGACCAAACTCGTAACTCAAATATTCTCCTCCACGATCAAATTGTAGAAACTTTATTTTCTTGTTACGATGATTTTCCACTTCACTCTGAAATTATTTGAACTTTTCAAATGTTTCAGATTTATGTTTCAGCAGGAAGATATACCCATATCTTACTCAAATCATCAGTGAAGGTCAAAAAATATTGATACCTGCCGCGAGCCTCAACACTCATCAGACTGCATACATCAATATGTATTATTTCCAACAAGTCTGTTGCTCGCTCCATTGTTCTGGAGAACGGACTCTTAGTCATCTTGCCCATGAGGCATGGTTCGCATGCATCAACTGATTCATAATCAAGTGATTCCAAAAGCCCATCAACATGGATTTTCTTCATGCGCTATACACCAATATGACCTAAACGTCAGTGCCACAAATAAGTTGCACTATCATTATTAACTTTGCATCTTTTGGCTTCAATATTATGAATATGTGTATCACTACGATCGAGATTCAATAAACCATTCACCTTGGGTGTATGACCATTGAAGGTTTTATTCATGTAAACAGAACAACAATTATTCTCTGACTTTAGATGAATAACCGTATTGCAATAAACGTGATCAAATCATATTCATGCTAAACGCAAACACCAAATAACATTTATTTAGGTTCAACACTAATCCCGAAAGTATAGGGAGTGTGCGCTGATGATCATATCAATCTTGGAACCACTTCCAACACACATCGTCACTTAACCCTTAACTAGTCTCTGTTCATTCTGCAACTCCCATTTCGAGTTACTAATCTCAGCAACTGAAATAGTATCAAATAATGAGGGGTTGCTATAAACACTAGTAAAGTACACATCAATAACATGTATATCAAATATACATTTGTTCACTTTGCCATCCTTCTTATCCGCCAAATACTTGGGGCAGTTCTACTTCTAGTGACCAGTCCCTTTGCAGTAGAAGCACTTAGTCTCAGGCTTAGGTCTAGACTTGGGCTTCTTCACTTGAGCAGCAACTTGCTCGTCGTTTTTCTTGAAGTTCCCCTTCTTCCCTTTGCCCTTTTCTTGAAACTAGTGGTCTTGTCAACCATCAACACTTGATGCTTTTCTTGATTTCTACCTTCGTTGATTTCAGCATCACGAAGAGCTTGGGAATCGTTTCCGATATCCCTTGCATATTATAGTTCATCATGAAAGTTCTAGTAACTTGGTGATAGCGACTAGAGAACTCTGTCAATCACTATCTTATCTGGAAGATTAACTCCCACTTGATTCAAGTGATTGTAGTACTCAGACATTCTGAGCACATGCTCACTAGCTGAGCTATTCTCCTCCATCTTGTAGGCAAAGTGCTTGTCAAAGGTCTCATACCTTTCGATATGGGCATGAGTCTAAAATACTAATTTCAACTCTTTGAACATCTCACATGCTCTGTGGCATTCAAAACGTCTTTGAAGCCCCGATTCTAAGCCGTAAAGCATGGTGCACTAAACTATCAAGTAGTCATCATATCGAGCTCGCCAAACGTTCATAACGTCTGCATCTGCTCCTGCAATCGGTCTGTCACCTAGCGGTGCATCGAGGACATAATTCTTCTGTGCAGCAATGAGGATGATCCTCAGATCACGGACCTAGTCCGCATCATTGCTACTATCATCTTTCAACATAGTTTTTCTCTAGGAACATATCAAAAATAAACGGGGAGCTACATCGCGAGCTATTGATCTACAACATAGTTATGCAAATACTATCAGGACTAAGTTCATGATAAATTAAAGTTCAATTAATTATATTACTTAAGAACTCCCACTTAGATAGATATCCCTCTAATCATCTAAGTGATCACGTGATCCAAACCAACTAAACCATAACCGATCATCACGTGAAATGGAGTAGTTTTCAACGGTGAACATCACTATGTTGATCATATCTACTATATGATTCATGATCGACCTTTCGGTCTCAGTGTTTCAAGGCCATATCTGTATGGGTTTTTATCATTTATGCCACTAGTTGTGTCCCACTACTCAGTTTTGCCATTAGAAGTTACAACTGCTCAAAAATGCCATCAATCCATGAGATGCTTGCTCAAAATGCCATTAGATATCTCAAAAATGCCATCGTTCTGTTAGATGTTTGCTCAAAAATGCCATTAGACATTGTTATTTTTACGTCAAACCCGTTGACCATGTTCTATGACAAAAATAAGCCTAGACCCACATGTCAGTTCTCTCTATCTCACAATGATATTGTGGCCCCACTTGTCAGGAGTAACCAAGCGAATAATTTTATAGGAAAATAAGAACGTTGTTGGGATCAAGTGGGCCCCATACTTTATTGTAGTGAGATAGAGGGAGAGCTGGCATGTTGGTTTATAGGTATTTATGTCATTATGACATGGCAAAAGAGATTTGAGATCACAATAATGGTGTTTAGTGGCATTTTTGAGCATGTGTCTAATGAAGCGATGGCATTTTTGAGCAGCTGAAATTTCTAGTGGCAAAACTGAGTAATGGGACACAACCGGTGGCATAACTGATAAAAACCCCTAAATCTATAGAACCCCAAAACGTCCTGGCTAAAAATCAGGGCATTAATTCTGCATGCACCTATTGCTAGCATTTGGTGGTTACAGTTGCATGTAGAGGCGAACGATCAGGCACTACCTACTGGGATTGATCGCAACATCTTCCAGAGAGAAACATATGGCCTTTGATTACACGGATGAGAATTATGCTCCCTGCTAATTAAGACGCGCCTTGGATGAGCCATGATGGCCCTCCACAAAGCATTTATTGATATCCCTCCCCTTGGTTTTCATCTTCTCATAACCGATTGATTCTTTTCTCGAATATGCATGAGTGTGCATATCATATACTCCCTCCGTCCGAAAATACTTGTCATAAAAATGGATAGAAAAGGATGTATCTAGAACTAAAATACATCTAGATACATCCCCTTTTATTCATTTTGATGACAAGTATTTCCGGACGGAGGGAGTATTAAAGAAGAAAGGCAAAGAGTGCCTCCACCATAGTTTAGAGGGTTCTTAGTACATGCTAATCCTCATCACTCACCCACCTCTCTACCCTACTAAAGAAGGGCGTTACATTCCCTTTCAATAGCCCAGCGGAGGACCAAATGAAGCCCTCAGAACACACCTTTGTCAGCAACTAATCGATGAAGGCCGCGCTCCCTCAAAGACAATGGCATTCCTATGTTTCCACAACTCCCACCAAGTAAGCGCGAAGATGGTGCGAAGATCCTTCGTGCTGACACAGTTTGATCCTTGCTTGTCGATGGCCCACTCCACCAGCGAGTCTTGGGCAGAAGGGATCCAACTCGGTGTCCCCAACGCAACAGAAATCGCCGCCCAAACTGTCTGAGCAAAGACACACGTGAGCAGTATATGATCGATCATTTCTCCCTCTTGATCACGAAAAGGACATGCGGCCTGGTGAGGTAGGCCTCTGTGTGCAAGACGATCCAAGGTCCAGCATCTGTCCTTCATGGCCAGCCAGGTGAAAACCCTGCATTGCATAGGAGCTTGTGATTTCCATGTCAGGTCCGTCGTTGGGATCACTTCCCGGCCCCAAAATCTAGCCGCGTATGCCGATCTCGCAGAGAACTGCCCATTCGTCTCCCACGACCATGTTATCTCATCCGATGCCTCATCAGATGGATCCCAAACATTGATTGCATGCCAAAGTGTTAGAAACTCATGCAAGGTCTCTGGTCCAAGATTGGGGCTGAAGTCCATCGCCCAAGACCCGTCCTCCATGGTTGTATTGACCATTCTCAGCTTGCGAGTTCGGGGTGGCACAAGATCATATACTCGCGGTGCTATCTCCTGAATTCTTTGTCCATGTAACCATCGGTCCTCCCAAAAGAGCGTTGTACCTCCCGACCGCACAATACTCCTCATGGTTGCCTGGCACAACATTTGTGCTTCGTCCGCAACTTTGATCCTAAACTCATTCCAGGGCCTTGATTCGTCAGTTCTCTTGAGCCACGGCCAACGAGCTTGCATGGCGATATTCATCCATCTTAGATTAGGCAGCCCCAATCCACTTGCCCACTTCTGCATCCACACCATGTCCCATGCAACCGCACAGTTGCCGTCGTTTGCTTCAGCTCTTCGGCGCCACAGGAAGCCTCGGCAAATCTTGTTCATTGCCGCGATAGTTTTCACAAGGAGATCTAATTCCATCATAGCATGAATAGGCATGGCACACCTAACGGACTGCACAAGAGTTAGTCGTCCACTCTTTGGCATAAGAGCTGCCTTCCACTTTGGTAGTCGATTCGCCATGTGATCCACCAAATATTGCAGCTGCGTTGCTGATTGCTTTCTTAACGATAGTGGTAGCCCAAGGTATTTTATTGGGAACGATCCCAAGGGGCATTGCAGCTCATTGCATGCCATATCTATCTCTTCCTCGGAGCACCTGATAGGTAAGGCTGCAGATTTACGCATGTTGATTCTCAGCCCTGCCGCCTCCCCAAACAGCTCAAAAAGACACTTGCAGACCTCAAGATCCAGAGGTTTTGGCTTGACAAATAGTACCACGTCATCTGCGAAATAGATAGGCGCTTCCTCATGCCAACACGTGCTAGGGGTGACAGCACTCCTCTACTCATGGCCACCTCAAACATCCTTTGCAGGGGCTCCATAGTTAGGATGAAAAGCATTGGGGAGATCGGGTCGCCCTGCCGCAGCCCTTTACAGTTGTAGATCGTGTCTCCCGGATCACCATTCACCATGATCTTGGTGGTCGATGTTGCAAGGATCCCGCACATCCAAGATCTCCACCTCGGCCCAAAGCCCATCTGATGCAAAACCTCAATAATAAAAGGCCATTGTACGGAGTCAAACGCTTTTTATATGTCAAGCTTGAGCAGCACAATTGAACTCCTCAGTGCATGCAATCGTCGTGCCATGCTCTACACAAGCATGAAGTTGTCGTGCAGTGATCTGCCCTTAACAAACGCACTCTAGTGATTGCCAACCAGCTTGGGTAGATCCTCCACCAACCGACAAGCAAGGACTTCCTCAAAGATCTTGATGGCCCCGTGGACAAGGTTTATAGGTTGGAAGTCACTCACCTCCAATGCACCCTCCTTCTTGGGCAAAAGTGAGACAAGAGACTTATTGATTGCTGCCAAACCTCTCATATCCCCCTTGTAAAAGTTGTCCATTGCCTTCATGAAGTCCTCCTTGATGATTCCCCAACAAGTTGCATAATATCTGCCGCTAAACCCATCCGGTCCCGGAGCTTTATCCATGGGCATGCTCTTAATCACCTTCTCCACTTCATCAGTCGTGAACGGGTTCTCCAAATGTGCTAAGTCCAGGTGCGGCAGGCCTCACATATCCAGATTGAGAGCGTGGATCCTAGCCTCCGGGTCACCAAAAGCCGCACCAAAGTAGGCGTCCACTCCCGATGCCACCTCATCCTGCCCAGAATATAAGTTCCCGTTGTGTTTAACTGATCTTATGACGTTCTTTCTTTGCCTCTAACTAGCTTGCTGGTGGAAGAGCCTAGTGTTTCCATCACCCTCACGCACCTATAGAAGCCTTGATATTTGTCTCGCTATCGTCCTCTCCAGGGAGCTCAAGCCAAGTAGCTTTTTCTTCAGGCATTTCCTCAGCTCCCTCTCGGCATCGGATAAGATTCTTGTCTCCATGGCGATGTCAAGTTGTTTGATAACTTCGAGCGCAATTGCTATTTGCAGTTTCACATTTCCGATCCAACGATCACTCCACCTTTGGAGGCTCACCGCAGTGGCTCTTAACTTGTTGTGCAGCGTGAGATAGTCATTAGCGGCTGCAGGTGTGGTGGTCCAAGCCAACTTAACCACATCCATGAAACCCTCCGCTCTAGTCCAAAAGGACTCAAATTTGAAGCGACACTTTGTATTGATGCTCACATTCATATCTAGCACCAACTGACAATGGTCGGAAACTGCCGTGCCCAAGGCCGAAATAAAACTAGCTGGATAAGCCTCATCCCATTCATTTGAGGCAAACACGTGGTCAATCTTTTCCAAAGTGGCCACTCTACGTTCATTGGACCACATGTATCTTCTGCCGTTCAAGTATATCTCTTTTAGTTCCAAGGAGTTAAGTTTAGCGTCAAACCTCCCCATCATCCTTTTGTTAATCATGGCATTGTTCTTATCCTCCTCACAAGTGATGAGATTGAAATCTCCGGCCACGAGCCAAGGCCCCAGATGTAAGTCGTGAATATCCACCAAGTCTTGTAGGAACTCCACCTTCTCATCCTCCTCTGTGGCCCATACACACATGTGAGCCACCAGGGCTGCTCATCCTTAGGGCATTTAACAAGCACCGTTATTGGTATAGTGCGGGTTAGAGAGTTGAGTCATCATGGCATCCCATGCCACCAAGATCCCACCGCGCGTTTCGAATGCACGCAAATAGAAAAACTTCTCAAACTTAGCACTGAGGCATTGCTGTACAATGTTTAGCAATACATCATGCATTTTTGTTTCTTGGAGACACACAATGGTTGGGCAAGCCTGAGTCACCACCTGGAAAACCGCATTCCGACGGGCAGGCGCATTTAGCCCTCAGACGTTCCACACCATCATCCTCAAAGGTTGTAAATTCATCGCGATTCCAACCAAGCCGCCAGTGTGTCCGCTAACACACCTCCACCCCCTCCAGAGGCACATCCGGCGATTCCCACCCGAATAAGGCCAGCACGACGGCGATGTGCACATCCGAAAGCGGGCGAGAGAACAGATCCACGTACATCCTTAGGGCTTCCTCCGAGGTGACCTCCCCTTCATGCGCCAAACACAGCTTCCTAATGAGCACTTGTTGTTGCTTGGATGCCCCATGCTTTGCCAGCCTCGCACTCCTTCTTGTTGGGGAACGCAGTAATTTCAAAATTTTCCTACGCACATGCAAGTGAAGGAGATATGCCCTAGAGGCAATAATAAAGTTGTTATTTATATTTCCTTATATCATGATAAATGTTTATTATTCATGCTAGAATTGTATTAACAGGAAACTTAGTACACGTGTGAATACATAGACAAACAAAGTTTCACTAGTATGCCTCTACTTAACTAGCTCGTTGAATCAAAGATGGTTAAGTTTCCTAGCCATAGACATGAGTTGTCATTTGATTAATGGGATCACATCATTAGAGAATGATGTGAATACATAGACATGAGTTGAATCAAAGATGGTTAAGTTTCCTAGCCATAGACATGAGGTGTCATTTGATTAACGGGATCACATCATTAGAGAATGATGTGATTGACTTGACCTATCTGTTAGCTTAGCATGATGATCGTTTAGTTTATTGCTATTGCTTTCTTCATGACTTATACATGTTACTACGACTATGAGGTTATGCAACTCTCGAGTACCGGAGGAACACTTTGTGTGCTACCAAACGTCACAACGTAACTGGGTGATTATAAAGGTGCTCTACAGGTGTCTCTGATGGTACTTGTTGAGTTGGCATAGATCGAGATTAGGATTTGTCACCCCGATTGTCGAAGAGGTATCTCTGGGCCCTATCGATAATGCACATCACTATAAACCTTGCAAGCATTGTGATTAATGAGTTAGTTGCAGGATGATGCACAGAACGAGAAAAGAGACTTGCTGGTAATGAGATTGAACTAGGTATGAGGATACCGACGATCGAATCTCGGGCAAGTAACATACCGATGACAAAGGGAACAACGTATGTTGTTATGTGGTTTGACCGATAAAAGATCTTCATAGAATATGTAGGACCAATATGAGCATCCAGGTTCCGCTATTGGTTATTGACCGGAGACGTGTCTCGGTCATGTCTACATAGTTCTCGAACCCGTAGGGTCCGCACGCTTAAAGTTCGGTGACGATCGGTATTATGAGTTTATGTGATTTGATGTACCGAAGGTAGTTCAGAGTCCCGGATGAGATCGGGACATGACGAGGAGTCTCAAAATGGTCGAGACGTAAAGATCGATATATTGGACGACTATATTCGGACATCGGAAAGGTTCCGAATGATTCAGGTATTTTTCGGAGTACCGGAGAGTTACGGGAATATGGAGAAGAAGTATTGGGCCTCATGGGCCAAGTGGTGGAAGAGAGGAGACAGGGAGCGCGCCCCCCTAGCCCAAACCAAATTGGACTAGGGGCCGGCCCCCCTTTCCTCCTTTCCTCCATCTCCTTCCTTCTCCCCTTCCCCCTTCCTTTCCTCCTCCTAGTAGGAGTAGGGAAGGGGAGTCCTACTCCTACTAGGAGGAGGACTCCTCCTCCTGGCACGCCCTACAGGGCCGGCCTCCCCCCTTGATCCTTTATATCCGAGGGCATGGGGCACCCTAGAACACACAAGTTGATCAGTTGATCTTTTAGCCGTGTGCGGGCCCCCCTCCACCATAATCCACCTCAGTCATATCGTAGCGGTGCTTAGGTGAAGCCCTGCGTCGGTAGCATCATCATCACCGTCATCACGCCGTCATGCTGACGGAACTCTCCCTCGAAGCTCTGCTGGATCGGAGTTCGTGGGACGTCACCGAGCTGAATGTGTGCTGAACTTGGAGGTGTCGTACGTTTGGTACTTGGATCGGTCGGATCGTGAAGACGTACGACTACATCAACCGCGTTCTCATAACGCTTCCGCTTACAGTCTACAAGGGTATGTAGACGATACTCTCCCCTCTCGTTGTTATGCATCACCATGATCTTGCATGTGTGTAGGAATTTTTTGAAATTACTGCGTTTCCCAACAGTGGCATCCGAGCCAAGTTTATGCCTAGATGTTATATGCACGAGTAGAACACAAGTAAGTTGTGAGCGATACAAGTCATACTGCTTATCAACATGTCATACTTTGATTCGGCGGTATTGTTGGATGAAGCGGTCTGGACCGACATTACGCGTATACTTACGCGAGACTGGTTCTACCGACGTGCTTTGCACACAGGTGGCTGGCGGGTGTCAGTTTCTCCAACTTTAGTTGAACCAAGTGTGATTACGCCCGGTCCTTGTTGAAGGTTAAAACAACACTAACTTGACGAACTATCGTTGTGGTTTTGATGCGTAGGTAAGAACGGTTCTTGCTCAGCCCATAGCCAGCCACGTAAAACTTGCATGTAACATCCCAAATTTTCAATTTGGAATGTTATACACTAGATCATCATTTCATATCATATTTTATTGCATTTTGGTTGATCTAGAAATTTCACGCAACTCAAGGACCCTCGGAGAGAGTTGGGGATTTCGTTATTTTCATATTTGAGTTTCCTCAAATTTTGAAAATAGAATCATTTGATTTTATTTATTTTATCTTCAATTATTTCTATCATAAAAATATAAGAGAGGGAATAAAATGACTTTCCCAAAATAAATAAATATTGAGGATTTAATTATAAAATCAAATAAGATTTTATTTTGGTTTTATTTGCTATTTTATTTTGAATTTAGGAAAAATACGTGTTTTTCAAATTATATTTAGGCCCCAAATAAATGTTCATCCTGTGCGGCTTGATTTTAGAAGCCGGGGAAAATTTATTTCGGGATTTTTGGAGTCCGTTTAGTATTCCTTTTGTTTTTTTTCTAAGCGTAATTATTTAAAAAAACGCGAACCGACCTACGGGCCGTATCCGGCGCGGACTCCTCCGGGGAGGCTTTATATAGCGAGCGCCCGGGCCGCCTGCAGCCCAAGCCGCCGCACCCCGCAAACCCTAGCCGCCCGTGCCCCGCAGCCACAGCCGCCGACGCCGCAGGAGCTCGCCGTGGACAAGGTCGAACCGCCCGCCGGTTTTTTTTAGAAAACCGTTGGTTTTCACCGGTTTTTTTGGTTTTTTTAGATTCATTTTTTAGATAGATCGGTTTTTTTCTCGGTTTAGTTAATTAGCGAGTGTTCGCTCGTTCGTTCGTTTTAATGAATGCGTTCATCGTTTAGATCCATATAACGAACGTTCGTTCGTTAATTTGTTCGTCGTTTTCTTTTTCTCAAATTAAATCCGCGATTGTTTTGATTGCGATTTCTGATCCGATTTTCATTTTAGTATAACTTTTCGCTCGTTTATCGAAATCAGGCGATTCAAGCGCCTGGAGTTTTGTCTCAAAACCCTCTTTCCGTTTAACCAACTCAAACAAGTTTTTGCCTCTATAAAATTTGACCTAGATCCAGAATAGTAAACGAAGCCTGTTTCTTTTGCCGTTTGTCTTTCGTCGCTTCGATCGATTTGATTCTTTTTGCCAACCGGAATTCTTAAGTTGAACTTTCTGGTTAGATCTCTTATTTGAGTTTTACTTATGCATTAGTCGAGTACTTATTGTATGCTTGTTTGTTTGTGATAGAGTACCCGGAGTGCACCTCTTGCTACTTCGAATCGCTAGGTTTTGCGGATCATCAGTAAGACAAGTAATACTTTGACCATACTTCCTACTACTCAGTTTTTATTGCATTAGATCAACCCTCACACATTGCATGATTAGGATCTAATTAAATTGTGGGTTTGGGAAGTAGATGAGGTAGCACCTATTACCTGTTCTATAATCAAACCTTTGGGAGTTACTTCTACGTTTGCTTATTATGTCATGCTATGCTAATAGACGTGGATTGGGTGAGTGTATCCATGACAGATGTGAGATTGTTAAATTAATGATTTATCTAAGGTGGCAACTTAAATACACATCTGGGTGGATTGAGGCACCTGGTTATTCCAATGATTGCCTATTTTCTCTTTGGACCGCCACCCAGGCTCAAAGGGATCATGAGATTATTCATACTAGAAACTTCCGTGTGCAGTCACAAGCTACTATGGGCTCTAGCATAGTTGACTAAGTCGTGCGAACTCTTACAGTGGTAGACTAGCAGATGTAGGGGATGTAGATTGGTACGGTCTACCCGTTCGTAAGGTGCAAGCGCTTCTGAAAGACTATGTCTCGGTCATCCGTTTCTCAAACATCATGTAGTGCGAGAATCCCAATGGAGGAGATCAAGTCTTATGGGGGGAAATGTGCAAACCTCTGCAGAGTGTATAAACTAATCATGGTTAGCCGTGTCCCCGGTTATGGACATCTTGAGTATCTAGTACTTGGATTATCATGTGAATCTCATCATGTTACTCTAATTAATTTTATTGGGTTTTAATGATGTTATTAATTGGGATTGAGAATGCTGTGAACCATTCTTAATGTTCAACAACCACCATGATAGTTAATTAAAATGTATTCCTTTGCAGTAGGGAAAAATTGGCTTTACGCAAAACTGTAACCATAGAGCTTTCCACCAGCCAAATATGCATGTAGTATAGTTTTATCCTTTCATTGCTCTCTATGTGGTACATTGCCAGCATATTCCATGTGCTGACCCGTTTCGGGCTGCAACGTTCATGTTGCAGACTTTTCAGACAACGAGTAAGGTTTTTTAGGTCGTGGTTCTATACTCAGTGATGTCGTTGGAGTTGATGGACTCGCTTATCTTCCAAGCCTTCCGCTATTATCGTTGTTAGATGGCCTTAAGCCATATTTATTGTAATAAGTTCTCTTTTGAGACACTCGATGTAATAAGTGTGTGATTGCTACTCTGTTATAAATCCTTCAAGTACTGTGGGGTGTCAACATTACTGATCCAGGGATGACATCGGAACACAGAAATTGGACCGTTTGAGGTCTGGTCGCTACATTGCAACAACAAAGTAGAGGACGTCTAACTTGTTTTTGCAGGGCATGTTGTGATGTGATATGGTCAAGACGTGATGAGATATAAGTTGTTGTATGAGATGATCATGTTTTGTTGAAGTTATCGGCAACTGGCAGAAGCCTTATGGTTGTCTCTTTATTGCATAAGATGCAAGCGTCAAATAATTGCTTTATTTTATCGCTATGCGATAGCAATAGTTGCAAGAGCAATAGCTGGTGAGACGACCATGTGACGGCACGTTGATAAAAGATCAAGATGATGGAGATCATGGTGTCATGTCGGTAACAATGGAGATCAAGACAGTACTTTGGAGATGGAGATCAAAGGCGCAAGATGATCATGGCCATATCATGTCACATATTTTGATTGCATGTGATGTCTATCCTTTGTGCATCTTATTTTGCTTAGTTCAGTGATAGCATTATAAGATGATCTCTCACTAAATTTCAAGGTACAAGTGTTCACCCTGAGTATGCACCGTTGCAAAAGTTCATCGTGCCGAGACACCACGTGATGATCGGGTGTGATAAGCTCAACGTTCTTATACAACTGGTGCAAGCCAGTTTTTCACACGCAGAATACTCGGGTTAAACTTGACAAGCCTAGCATATACAGATTGGGTTTTTATCAGTTATGCCACCGGTTGTGTCCCACTACTCAGTTTTGCCACTAGAAATTTCAACTACTCAAAAATGTCATCGCTTCATTGGACACATGCTCAAAAATGCCACTAAACACCATTATTGTGATCTCAAATCTCTTTTGCCATGTCATAATGACACAAATACCTATAAACCAACATGCCAGCTCTCCCTCTATCTCACTACAATAAAGTATGGGGCCCACTTGATCCCAACAACGTTCTTATTTTCCTATAAAATTATTCGTTTGGTTACTCCTGACAAGTGGGGCCACACATATCATTGTGAGATAGAGAGAACGGACATGTGGGTCTAGGCTTATTTTTGTCATAGAACATGGTCAACGGGTTTGACGTAAAAATAACAATGTCTAATGGCATTTTTGAGCAAACATCTAACATAACGATGGCATTTTTGAGATATCTAATGGCATTTTTGAGCAAGCATCTCATGGATTGATGGCATTTTTGAGAAGTTGTAACTTCTAATGGCAAAACTGAATAGTGGGACACAAATAGTGGCATAAATGATAAAAACCCCAGATTTAAATGCATGTGCTATTATGATTACATAAAATCTCGGGAAGGTTAACGCCGGATTACATTAAATCACATGATTTGTCTTTTGAATTTTTTTTTTCTTCTGAGGTAGCATATTTGATGAGGTGGATGACTGCATGTGACTGTTGATGTGGATAAGCTGCATGTCGAGATAAATAAGGTAGTGGGGAGCTTCTATTTAAATATAGAAGATGGGTGAAGTAGTTTTTCCGTTACTAGAGTTGGCATGTCTGAAGTCTGAACTGATGTGGTATTTTGTTTTGTTTTGCTTTTTTGGTTTTTTGCGAGTGACTGATGTGGTATTGTGGCTCCTTCTCTTTCATGCTCTCTCTCTCTCTCGGCTGATGTGGCTCTAGCAATGCAGAAGGTCATTGCAAGTTGGAACTCAAACAAGTTGAACAGTGGGACCAATTGATGGAGCGGCTTGAAACAATTCGGTTGTGTTGGGGACGGACTTTGAGAATAACATGCTGCAGTGCACTGCTCAATCTTTGAAGCACGACCCATTTGTGGCTTTGAATATAGGCAGGGTGCGCCTTGCCCTGTTGTGAGTGTTGTCCAAAAGATCAAACATAAGTTGTTCTGCGGTCTAACCGTGTTCAAGAGAAATTGGTCAGAGAGATGAGGACCGACTATGGGCTTTGCTACACCTACGTAATTATTCTAAGTAAAGCTACGTAAAAACTGATTTGGAGTGATTTGATGGGGGGAGTAGATTAGGAAGTTTACGCAGCTTTACCTTGATAAGTACGTAGGTATAGGATTATTGGACCGACTATACATCAGGTACATGAATTTTTTTCATTTATCAGTCATTTTCACATGAACCACTAGAACTTAATTGAACGGTCCAGAACAGATTGCACTGTTCGTCTTCAACCTCCCTCTCTTCTTCCTGGCGCAACCCCCATCTCGTCCTGCCCCAACCGTCGGCCTCCATCATGCGCGGCCGGCGAGCGCTTCCGCGCACCCTCTCGCCGCCCTGCCCTCCCCTCAAGCTCCCCCACCGCCATTGTTGGCCGCCACCCCGACTATCCCAATAAGCCTCGCACCGGTGTATAATTTCGGCGAACCCCCCTGCACCCCGCGCCTCTAAGATAGATAGTGGGGCAACTTCTCCGACGAATCTGCACCTCCCACATCTCTAAGATAGATAGTGGGGCTCCTTCTCCGGCGTCCGGCCTTCCATCTCTCGCTCGGGAAGAAGAAAAAGTGACTGAAGCCAACTCCAGGCACATGAAGTTTAGCAAAACCAAGAGATAATAGGCTTTGTTCCTGCTGAGCTGATCTTCTCGTATAATATAAGTAAATGTAACCTGATAAGGGGATTTTTTTGGCCTGAAAATAGAAATTTGGAGCTATGCTCTTGGCATGGTTCCGAACTGAAACTTATGTAGCCATTTTGTTTTTACGCATGGGTGTCGTGCACCTTTCTTTGATAGCTTGGGCAAGGCATTTCAAATAATTGGAGACAGGGGTCCCATGAACGCTAGTACACTACTCCTACTAATCTGCCGTAGGTGGGCACCGCTCTCCGCACCATGGTTGGACAGCCAGAAATTTTGTCAGGGAGTAGAAGCAGGCTGATGCAGCGTGCAGAAAATAATAAGTAAGAGAACATGTCTAGATCAAACAAATCACCCGGCCAAGCTGGCCAGCCCGAGCCATGGAGATGGAGATCTGCTCGGTCCCGGTGATGTCATGCACAGGCTGTATTTTTCCTCCTGTATGAAAAACGAATATTCGGTTAAGCGTGCAGAGAGAACGGGCATACATACAGTTTGTTTATTTTTTTTTCGAAACGGATACAGTTTATTTACATGCTAGATAAAATAACTAACCACCACGGCGCAAGGTTCCAAGATTGCGGGTCGTAAACAAACCCCAACTCTATCAACCCACATGGAATAATGTATGGCTGTGCACGGCCATGATTAGCCGAGCTCGCTCGCTCGCTGGCTGTAGATTCGTTCGTGCCGGCAGCAGCATCACTGGGATTCCTGGATCGTTATCTACCACTTGGAAGGACGTGCGAGGAGGGTCCGAACAAGACGACCGGGCAACCCGGGCGGGCGGGCGAGCAAGGGTCCAAAGCCACGTCCGCCTCGCGGGGCCACTCCCGTTGAAACGCCGGCGCGCGCCGTCCCCTTGCGCCTGGCCCCGTACGTCCGCGCATCGGCCAACCAAGCACGTCACGTTTCATCACGTGCTCGGTGCCCATGATCCAGCGGTCTTGCTAGAGTCATGCATCGTCCTCTGCCCGTCTGAACGTGTTATGGACTAACCAAACCGGTACGACCAGCATGCGTGGATCATTACTAGTAGAATCTTTGAGAAAGACAACGGCGTGCGTCCTGTACTAACAACTATCGGTCACAGACGGAATCGCGGTGCGAATCCATTGTTTTTCTTGCTCGCCTAACCCAACGGATTGAGCTTTCATCCTCTGGAATCATGGTTACATGACGACTTGTGGGGTGGGCACAAGTCTACAATGTATGCTTGGGGAAGCAGGCAAGCAAAGCTTTTTATTCTCCGGTGCTCCTCCTGACCCGTCACGCTCCTGTAGAGAGATAGCTAAGCCTTGTTCCTTGCGGAGACGAGCTGTTTCAAGACCGTGACGCGAAGATGAATGTGGACAAATGCGCTTGCGTGCTCCTTTGCTTGACAATGCCACTGTCCATTATTTTCTGTAGCTAATTGGCACACTTTTGTTTTGGCTCCATGACTTTTGGTGTTACTCAACGTGCTTGTTACGATATATATAAATTTTCATCCGGCTCGATCTCCCTGGATTTGGAGGGAGTATAGTTCAAGCTCTACGTCATCGATACGAGGAGTTCAAGCTCTACGTCAAATTTTTTTTCCAATATATGTATTTTGGTGTCTACTTTTTTCCTACACCTTGTAAATTTTTTGTATAAGTTAGGAACATTTTGTTATGACGTTTCATATTATTCAAACACATGACAAACATGTTTTCATATACATGTTTTGAAATATAATTTTCGGATAAATGTTATATATTTTTTGTGTACATCACAAACATTTTTCTATACATAGTTAACATTTTTTTCAAATGCATGATTAAGATCTTTTCATAATTTTATGTACAGTGGTTTTGTAATATATATTTTAAATATTTGGAAATATAAACAAATGTAAAAAGGGAAAAAACAAAAAAAATTGAGAAGAAGGAAAGTTAACGGCGAGTGATTGTGGCTCAGCGCGCTGGGCCTGGCCATTGGTGCAGGCGGTTCACGCGAGCACTGATACGATCTCGCGCTAAGCGAGGCCTAGTCGCACCCTGCCTGTTGTACGAGTTGCACTGTATAAGGCGCTATAAGATTTGTTGTGGTGCGTATGATGTGCGATAGCACTGCATTACTTCCAGAAGCTAAATGGGGTGTACAATGCAATAAACTGAAATTGCCATTTTGTAAATAAAAGGCTGACTTTTTTATTACTTAACTATGTAGCAAATACTAAAATATTTGTGTGTTGTAAAAAAATATTACTAGTAATTATTCATAAAGTGTTATTTTATTTACCAAAATGTTCTTGTAATTTAAAATATATTTCACCTACAAAGTTGTACTAACTCAGCGATAATGAATATTGATTAGAAGGAGTAACGTTCTTTTAACATAGTTTAAAATATGATCATGTAATTTGGCAAGTGTTTATGAAACTATAAAATCTGTTCACACCTTTTTTTAAATGCTGACTCATTTTTAGAAAATGTTAACATCCATAAATTAAAATATATATTCACTACATTTTAAAAGGTGCTCAAGCATTTTTGGTAGAAATGTATGTGTATTCAAAAAAATCATTTTAAAATGAGAAAAAGAAAAATACTGAAGATAAAAGGAATAATAAAAATCAAAAGGAAAACTAGAAAATAAAAAACAAATTAATCATAAGAAAACAAAGGAAATGTAGAGAAAGAAAAGCGGCAAAAACACAAAGAAAATCGGCCCTGTATTTCTCTTCCCAATAACACCTGTGCATGGGTGACATGCCGCTTATTGGCCGCAGTAAGAGCATCTCCAGCCGCGCCCCCAATAGGTCCCAGTCGCGCCCCTACGAGTCTGTTTTTCGCCGGATTAGGCCGAAATTGGCGCCGGCGCACTCAACCCGAACCCGGCGCGCTGGGCAGCGCCCGGGTGCGCTGGCTCGAACGTTTTGGCGCAAAAGAGTAGCAGGACCGGCCGCGTCAGCGAGACGAAAGCTGGTCGTCCTTATCGTCTCGGTTTTCCCGCGGGGAATCAATGCCAAGGCTGCCGCCGGTCAGCCTGCCATTGATTCACGGGCGGCGAAGTGCGGTGACGCCGCCCCGCCTTCCGTCACGCGTTCACACGCGGCCGCCCCCGAGCCGCTATAAAAGCCGCCCCTGGCCACGCAGGTGAGGCACCAATCCTTCCCTCCCTCGCCGCCGCACTTCCTCCCCTCTCTCTGGCGTTCGAGCCCCTCTCTCCCCCCGGCAACCATGAGCGCGAGGTACCCCGGCAATGCGGCAGCGGCCAACGGTTTCGGTTGCCGCTCGCTGCATGAGTGGGAGGCCCACCTCCTCCACGAGGCCAACTACCCCGCGCCACCCGACGTACGCGCTCCGTCGCGGTGGAGGCTCAGCGCCGGCGGGGTCCCTGTCCCCCCTCTGCCCGTCCCCGAGGCGCCCACCTATTTCCACGCCGAGATCGAGTGTGCACGGGCGTCCCTGACGGCCGCGGAGCGGGCGCTCCCGGAGTACGCCGCCGACAACCATGCGGCGTGGGCGGCGTACTTCGAACGCCAGCAGGAGGTGCGGCTCGCCTCCACCAACAACGCGTCGGCGCCGCGCGGCCGCGACAACAGCGAGGGCCGCCGCCTGTGGTGGGGCGTCCCGGGCCGCACGCTCAGCGGCGTCCTCGCGCACCTCGATGGCGGCAACGACCCGCTGTTCGAGTACCCGACCACTCGGAGCGGCGGCGCTGGCTGCCGAGGAGGATGATGGGATGGTCATCCTCCTCCTCCTCCCGATCCTCCTCTCGCTCCTCCGACGCGCCGGTGTTTGTCAGCGTCAAGCCAGAGCCGTCCGAGATGCCGCTCGGTAGGCGCACCCGTGGCGCCGGCCTCGTCATCAACGACGGCGGCCGTGGCTCCTCCTCCTCGGCCACTCCTCGCCTGGTCAAGCCGAAGAGGGAGCCAGGGCTGGCGACGGTGAAGCCGGAGCCGGGGCTCGCTGCCGTGAAGCCGGAGCCTGCTCTCGCCGAGGAGGCCGACCAAGAAGAGGCCGCCTTGCAGTGGGCGCGCGAGGACTACGCGCGCATGGAGCTGGACCCCCAGCGCCGCGCCCTGAAGGAGATCGCCGAACGCCGCCGCCGTGAAGCAGCGCGCCGGGGCGAGGGGTCGAGCAGCGGCGCCGGCCATGTCAAGGAGGAGAAGCAGGAGGACGACGCCGGCGACGACTACGCCCTGCTCAGCGCCTACTTCGGCCCGTAGTTTAGGGGTTTTTTCGTGCATTTTATTCGTGTAAAAAATGTCTAAATTTCACCGAAATATGTCATGTTTGTTGAAATTTGGCCTAAATATGTTGTGTTTGCTGAAATTTGGCCGAACTGTGGGGACGTCTGGGGCCCGGCGGCTGGGGACGTATTCGCCTCCACGCCGAAAAACCGTCGGCTCGCCTCCAAAAGGCGATTTTCGGCGCGTCTTGGGGGCGCAACGGCTGGAGATGCTCTAAGGGCCATTCCGTCTTTATACGTAGCGAGCGGCTTATTGGCCGCTTATACGCACCGACTATAGGGTATTATTCCCTCCGTCCCAAAATTCTTGTCTTACATTTGTTTAGAACGGATGTATCTAACATTAAAATATAACTAGATACATCCGTATTTAGACAAATTTAAGACAAGAATTTTGGGATGGAGGGAGTACATAATGTCGGAAATATGCCCTAAGGCAATAATAAATTGGTTATTATTATTTTTCCTTGTTCATGATAATCGTTTATTATCCATGCTAGAATTGTATTGATAGGAAACTCATATACATGTGTGGATACATAGACAACACCATGTCCCTAGTAAGCCTCTAGTTGACTAGCTCATTGATCAATAGATGGTTACGGTTTCCTGACCATGGACATTGGATGTCGTTGATAACGGTATCACATCATTAGGAGAATGATGTGATGGACAAGACCCAATCCTAAGCCTAGCACAAGATCATGTAGTTCGTTTGCTAAACCTTTTCTAATGTCAAGTATCATTTCCTTAGACCATGAGATTGTGCAACTCCCGGATACCGTAGGAGTGCTTTGGGTGTGCCAAACGTCACAACATAACTGGGTGGCTATAAAGGTACACTACAGGTATCTCCGAAAGTGTCTGTTGGGTTGGCACGAATCGAGACTGAGATTTGTCACTCCGTGTAACGGAGAGGTATCTCTGGGCCCACTCGGTAGGACATCATAATAATGTGCACAATGTGATCAAGGAGTTGATCACGGGATGATGTGTTACGGAATGAGTAAAGAGACTTGCCGGTAACGAGATTGAACAAGGTATCGGGATACCGACGATCGAATCTCGGGCAAGTATCGTATCGATAGACAAAGAGAATTGAATACGGGATTGATTGAATCCTCGACATCGTGGTTCATCCAATGAGATCATCGTGAAACATGTGGGAGCCAACATGGGTATCCAGATCCCGTTGTTGGTTATTGGCCGGAGAGTTGTCTCGGTCATGTCTGCATGGTTCCCGAACCCGTAGGGTCTACACACTTAAGATTCGATGACGCTAGGGTTATTAGGAAGACTTGTATGTGATTACCTAATGTTGTTCGGAGTCCCGGATGAGATCCCGGACATCACGAGGAGTTCCGGAATGGTCCGGAGGTAAAGATTTATATATGGAAAGTTGTTGTTCGGGTTCCGGGAAAAGTTCAGTTTTTTCCGGTATTGTACCGGGAAGCTTCCGGAAGGTTCCGGAGGATTCCGGAGGTTCGGAAAATGTTCCACCACATCCAATACAGCAGCATGGGCTGTAGGGGGGCGCCCTAACCTTAATGGGCCAAGGGCACCAGCCCCCCCAAGGCCCATGCGCATGGGAGAGGGGAAACCCTAAGGGGGAGGGCCTCCACTTGACTTGGGAGGCACTCCTCCCCCCTTGGCCGCCGCCCCCAACCCTAGATAGGATCTAGGGGGGCCGGCCCCCTCTCTCCCCACCTATAAATAGTGGAGGGGTGGGAGGGCGGCCACACCCTTGAACCTGGCGCAGCCCCTCCCCTCCAATACCTCTCCTCCTCCGCGTGAGCTTGGCGAAGCCCTGCCGGAGAACTGCCACTCCATCACCACCACGCCATCGTGCTACTGTTGGACTCTCTTTATCAACCTCTCCCTCCTCCTTGCTGGATCAAGGCGTGGGAGACGTCTCCGTTTCGTACGTGTGTTGAACGCGGAGGCGCCGTGGTTCGGCGCTTAGATCGGAATCAACCGCGATCTGAATCGCTACGAGTATGACTCCTTCATCCGCGTTCTTGCAACGCTTTCGCTTAGCGATCTACAAGGGTATGTAGATGCACTCCCTTCCCCTCGTTGCTAGATTACTCCATAGATTGATCTTGATGATGCGTAGAAAATTTTAAATTTCTGCTACAATCCCCAACACATAATGGGCTAACCTAGTACCGTAGTGCGGTATGAGTGGTTTCTTCTTCTTTTTTTGGGTAACTGTTCATGCTTCTTTGTTGGGTTTTTTAGGAAACCATATTTCTATTTGGGTTTAGATTTTTCATTCATGTTTTTTCCCTTTTCCCTTTTTGTTTTGATAATTTATTTTTCTATTTTGTTTACATTATAATCTTTCTTCTTTGATCTATTTTACTCTCTGTTATCCTATTTTTATGTTTTAAAACTTCAGTTTAAACCCCCACAAACACTTATTTAAATTACATGAACATTCATTTCAATGAGAGAACACTTTTGGAAATTGCAGTGGCTTCTTTTTACAGAATATGTGAACACTTTTTAATTACATAATTGTTTTCCGAAATGTGTGAAACACCTTTCCGAATTACATGAATAATTTTTCTAAATGTGTTTTTTTAATCCAAAACTCTAAAAGATATTTTATTGTCATTGTTGACACATAAGAGCATCTCCAGCTGCGCCCCCGGGACGTCCCCAGGAGCCTTTTTTTGGCACCGGCGTTAAAAAGAGTGTCCCAGTCGCACCCCCACAAGCTCGTTTTGCGCTGGATTTAACGAAAACTACGGCTGGCGCACCCAAGGCAAACCCAGGGAATCGGGGGGCAGCTGGGGGCGCCGGCAATATTTTTTGGCAGCAAAAGGCCCACTGCCAGCCTTTAATCTCTCTCTCCTTTCTTTTTCTGGTTAGGCCCACCACGTGCAGTGCATGCCCGCTGTCCCGCGTACCGCGGCTAACCTCGCTGGTGGCCACGTGCTCTCACCGCGCCCCAGACCCGAAGTAGCATCGGGCATGTCCGCCATAGCCGCCATCGGAGCAGCGCTGCGGCTTCGCCTCCCAGTCCGGATGTTGCGGGTCGGCGAGCTCATCGCCCTCACCACGCTCCTCTCTTGGTCCTCTCCCGCGCGCCGTCCGTGGCCGCCGCCGCTCTGCGCGTTGCGGGTCGCTCCTCTTCAGCCCCCGCTTCGTGCTCCTCCTCCTCGCGCTTTCCAGGCGCGAGTGCGTGGAGCCGTCCCCGACCTCCTCTGCCACGGCCTCCTCTACCGGCATCAGTGTGGAGTAGAGCCAGACCTTGGCCGCCGCCAGCTTCGCTTCGTTCACCGTCCCGCCGCCGCCGACGCCGATGCCGACGCAGGCAAGTGAAGCGCATGTGGCCGTGCTTCCGGCCATGGCGATGCCGATGGAGACGGTGCCGAAGGAGGAGGAGGTGGTGAAGCCGGTGGTGTCGATGACCATGCGCGCTGCGGCCGCCGTGACCAAGGCCTGCGCGCCGAGGCGGACCCGGTCGAAGAAGATGGCGACGGTGCTGGAGGAGGAGGAGAAGGAGGAGGAGGTGAAGCCGGTGGTGTCGGTGACGACGCGCGCCGCAGCCGCCGTGAGCAAGGCCTGCGTGCCGAGGCGGACCCACTGAGCATGGCCTCCCGGATCCCGCGGGAGCTCGCCTCGCCCGCGTACCGCGGCTCACCTCGCTGCTGCTCGAGGGGGCCGGTGCCCGCGCCCGCATGCCACACTCCGGACGCACGACATCTTCGGCAACCGGCCTCTGCCTCCTCATCACCGCTGGTCGCGACCGCCTCCTGGCCGCGCGCCGGCCTCTGCCTCCTCACCACCCGCCCTCTGCTCACCGCACGCCGCCGTCGCCGCCCTGCTCGTCGCGTGCCGGCCCGGGCGTGCCCGAGCCGCCGCGGGGCGAGCTCAAGGAGCGGTGGCGCCCGGCCGCTTCCTCGCTGCCCGCCACGCGTCCTCCTCGTCAAGGAGCAGAGGTGCTTGGGGTGGACACGGCTGGAAATATTTGCCCCCCAAGCCAAAAACTTGCGTCGGCCCAGCCCGAGCTGGACGAAAAAACGTCCCTGGGCGGCACAACGGATGCTCTAATAAGTTGGAAAATGTTCAAAATATTAACCTCAGTAATATATAAAAAGTTGGCACGGCAGGAAGGCGAACGATTTCAAGCGACTTGCACGGACTGGCAGGCTACGGCGAGCGACGATTAGAGGCGACGGCGCCAGGTCTGGTGGAAAGATAATGGAAGGAATCAGGAAGCTAGCTTTCAAGCTTCCAATCGCACGTGCAATGAATTTTGGAAATCAGGCGTTGATGCACTGGTATACATGCGCTCTGAACAATAGAGAAAAATTCCAGGTAGACAATCTATCTTGAGACAATCTATCTTGTTACAAACAATGACAGATATTTCTTTGCAGTCACTTTCTTTCTGCGTAGCGCTGTCGGAGCGACCTCTACTTCCTCCACCTTGATGGACACCGTCGTCGCAGCGACCGCAGGAGGAGAAGCGGGGGGACGGGCGTCCGCAGCCATGGTGGCGAACCAGGGCAACTTGAGCGCGGCGGCCGCCGTCAGCCGCTTGTCGGGATTGCAGGCGAGCAGGCCGCTCAGGACCTCAAACCCCTCCTCGGACAGCGTATCCTCCGGGAACAGCTCTCGCAGCCTGCTCCGCTGCACCGTCGGCAACTGTGGCGGCAGCACCGCGTCCGCGAACGGCAGGGACGTGAACCCCGGCCAGGTTGTGTCGTCCTGCATTCCGACCACTTCAAAGATCCTTCGGAGAAGGCAGGTCGAGTTGTCCTCGTCGAACAGCCTCTCGCCGGAGATGGTCTCCGCCATGACGCACCCAAGCGACCACGAGTCCACCAGGGCGTCGTAGTCCCGCTTTCCTAGCAGCATCTCGGGGGCTCGGTACTTGCCCGTGCCGGCCGGCCGGTACGGCGGCGCCTCCGACATGGACAGGGCGACCCCGAAGTCGCAGAGCTTGAGCGTCCCTTCCCCTTCTCCGACGATTATGTTGGCCGGCTTGATGTCGCGGTGGACGACGTGGCGCCGGTGCATCTCGGTGGCCGCCGAGAGGAGCTGCCACATGAAACCCCGCACCGTGGCCTCCGGGAGCCCGCCGCGGCCGCGCCTCTCCGTCAGGAGGCGGTGGAGGCTCTGCCCTTGGACGTACTCCATGACGAGGCAGAGCTCGTCGGTGACGTAGTCCCGCACGACGCCGCGGAAGCCGACGATGTGCGGGTGGCCGCCGCACGCCTCGAGGAAGCGGGCCTCCCGCAGCACCTCCTGGGCGTCGGCGGGCGCGTCCTTATTGCGCGGGTCGCGGAAGGACTTGATGGCGACGACTTGGCCGGTGGCACGGTGCCGCCTTTTGTCGACGACGCCGAACATGCCCTCGCCCAGGCAGGACTCGTGATCGTAGTCCCCGGTGGTTCCGGTGATGCGCCTCTTCTTGGCGCAGGTTGCTCCCGGCCGGTTGGCGTGGCCGTCGACGGCGGCGGCAGATCGCTTGGTGGCGGCCATCGGGTCGATCCGCGGGCTCAACAGAGCTTCCAGAGGCAGGGGAGCGGCGAAGCGCGCAGGATCTAAAATTCTAGATGGAGGAGGAGGCAGCGGGAAGAAAATCGACGAGGGCACGGGGGCTCGCTCACTATATACAGAAGAAAATTCAGATACGAATTGGGCACTCGTGCGGTCATACCCAGACTCGGATTCCGACGTTCTATCGGAGCTGCATGCGGAACGCGTTTCCTTCCCTCGCTGCCTGCGCTTCTTTTTCGATGGGAAAAACTTTAGGGAGTGTCCAAATTCCAGCCGAATTCAGTCTGAGTCGATTTTCTGTCCTATGTTTGATTGACACCTGTTTTGATTAGTCCTGATGAATCGAGTTGGAAAAATGATCAAACTGATTTCAACTGGTGTTTCTCGGTCGAATTTGGTTTCCCCCGTGATGTGATTTCCACCTGCCCACCTAAACTAATCGCCCCCGACCCGTTACGGCCTGCTGCTGGATCACTCCGACATGAAAAAAAAATTGATGGTTGCTGCAACATTCTCTCTGAATTTTTGTTGTTGTACGTGTTGGTATGCCTACTCCTGTAATAAGGGTCAACGTGATGATCCTATAGTTTTTGCCCGATCTTTCACCGCAAGACAATCAAATAAAAAAACTTCTAATCACGGAAGTAATCCACGTAACTTGAAGATGAGGAAACAAATCCAGCAAGCAACGTGATGAAGATTACCACGCCTCAAACCAGAGCACGATAATCCTTGATGAACACAAGAACCTCCGTAGCAATCTTTATTAGATAAACGGCATCGCCGATCCTGGAGGGATGCTTCACCGAAGAAACACAACTCGATAGTTTTAGACTAAAATTCCCAACTTCCTAAACCCAATGCGCCCCAGCTCCTTATATGGTGGGGTGAGGCGCCCAGCCTAATGGGCCTCGACCTGACTTGGTTGGACAGGCCCAAAACCAAGCAAAGCCTCATAATTATAAAAAAAATCTAATAATTAAAAATAACAATGACACGCCTAGCTTGGTGGAGTCCTGAAATTGGGCTTCACCTCCTCCGTCGTGCCCGTATCATCCTCCTCCCCTTCAAAAAGCGTTGTCCTCAACGCGCGGGGGTCTGCTAGAAAGGGTGGCGTGATATCAACAAAAGCATCATGCGTCTTCGCCATCTTCAAGTCTCGCGTGCCTACCACTCCACATCCTCCCTCTTGGTCTACTCGACTTGGTTCAGTTGTGGGTGACTTTCTTCTCCACACACGCCTGGGCATAGGTGCCACCACCTTCTTCTTGTCCACCTTTGCTGGAGCCCTTTGTTTCTGAACATGAACCTGCTTTGCACTACCCTGCAAAATATGAGTAATGCTTGGGCCACACAACTGACGAACATGTCCATCCTTGCCTTTGTGCATCCGCACTGCTGCTCCAACAAAACGCCTCACAAGTGTGCTAACAAAACTGCGCTTGTCGCCCCGAAGCACCTCATGCACTGAGACATGATCAGCACAAATATCATCAGTCTGAACACCTGTGTCAACACAAACTGGAATTGTAACACATGCTGCAACATCCTTCCTCTCATCAGAAAGAGGTTGTACTTCAACTGGCTTGTCACTAACAAGAACAACAGGCTTGTCATCTACAGGTAGAGCTGAAGCAATATCAACAATGTCGCTCTGTGCATCATGCTCCTCATGTTGCAGCTTAGCTAACCTTGGCGGCTTAGCCTTGCGCAACCTCTCCTTGTGTACCACCAGCTCCACATCAGACTTTATTTGATCATCCTTCGTAGGCTTCAAAGTCTGCTGTTTGCCGTCATGCACAAAAGAATATGTATTTGCTCTCCCAGCATGTGTGACATTGCGATCATACTGCCATGGACGTCCAAGTAACAACCCACACACCTCCAATGGCAACACATCACATTCTACCACATCAACATAGTCATCAACTGTAAATGGCACACGCACTTTATGAGTAACCTTCAGCATACCGCAGCTATTCAACCACTCAAGATGCTTAGGTTCAGTAATGCGCCATGTGGACAACCCCAATGATGCCACCATTGCCTTGCTTATGCCATTAGTACAGCTACCACCATCAATCATCAACTTGCATGCTTGTCCTTTAGTCATACACTGAGTCTGAAATAAACTCCACCGCTGACCCTTGTCAACAGTTTTGCAAGCTTCAACATGTACCCTCTTGAGTTGCATATTCAGCCCGCTCAATGGTACAACATTGTCCACCAAAATCGTGTCAACATCAGCCTTGTCCTCCTTAGAACCAGTATGTGTTGTTGCTTCCTTGTTAACATCATTTATCTGAACCACGGATGTGTCCTTGGAAATTACCTTCGCGGAAGTCTGCACAGTATGCGCGGGAAAAACTGTAATAGGCTTTTTTAGTTCCGCCCGCATCTCTTTAATGATCTTTTGTATATCAGCTATCTCAGTCCGAGCACGATCCTTAGACTTCTCGTCAAGTCAAGAAAACCATGTCGAAGCCATCTTCGGATCTTCCCTATCCGGCCAACAGAAAATAAAATCGCAGATTTTTTTTACCACAAGCCCGACTCTACCGTGAGTTGATTTCCCAAACGGACTGAAACAAAAGAATCTTCTCTCTCCTGCCTTAACTAATTAGGATTTAACTAATTTAAAAATCCGGCAAGCTGATCGCAAAACTCCAAAACTAACTAATACACCATCACGTACCAACCAAATCGCTCTGCTTCCTGAAAATCTAGAGTCAGCCGAAAACAGCGCCGTCCTTCCTATCTGAGCGACCAAACCTCGCCGAGATCGCAAGGAAAATTTATAGCACGGACGCCCTCAATTTGATTTGACTGGAAGACAAAGTCCCTGCCGAGACACAGATCCAAGCGTGCTCGGCCCTCGCGAATTTGCCGCCACTAATCTCCTCGCCAAACAGCAATTTGCACCGTGATCTACGAGAACTCTCCGCAGACCAGACTCAACAGGATGAACTCGCGGTGAGGAACCCAGTAATCTGATACCACATAATAAGGATCAACGTGATGATCCTATAGTTTTTGCCCGATCTTTTACCGCAAGACAATCAAATAGAAAAACTTCTAATCACGGAAGTAATCCACGTAACCTGAAGATGAGGAAACAAATCCAGCAAGCAACGTGATGAAGATCACCAAGCCTCAAACCAAAGCACGATAATCCTTGATAAACACAAGAACCTCCGTAGCAATCTTTATTAGATAAACGGCATCGCCGATCCCGGAGGGATGCTTCACCGAAGAAACACAACTCGATATTTTTAGACTAAAATTCCCAACTCCCTAAACCCAATGCGCCCCAGCTCCTTATATGGAGGGGTGAGGCGCCCAGCCTAATGGGCCTCGACCTGACTTGGTTGGACAGGCCCAAAACCAAGCAAAAACTCATAATTATTAAAAAAAATCTAATTATTAAAAATAACAATGACACGCCTAGCTTGGTGAAGTCCTGAAATTGGGCTTCACCTCCTCCGTCGTGCCCGTATCATCCTGCAAGTGTCAGGGATGTTGTATGCCTACCTCTATGCTAGATGCTATATGCTAGTAGATGCATGATCAAAAGATCATGACAGAAACAAACACAAAAGCTTAGGGCATCTCCAGCTGCGTCCTCAGGAAGGCCTCCTCAGGCGTTTTTTTTTTGCGCCGGCGCCGAAAAAACGGCCCAGTCGCGCCTCCAGGAGCCCGATTTTCGCCGGCCTGAGCCGAAAACAGCGCCGGCGGACCCAGGCTGAACCCGGCGCGCTGGGGGGCGCCCGGGGGCACCAGGGCGAACTGTTTTGGCGTGAAAAAGCCGCGGGCCAGCCGCGTCAGGGACACGGCGGCTCGTCTTCCCCCAACTGCCTCGGTTCCCGTGGGGAATCAATGGCAAGGCTGCCGCCGGTCAGCCTTGCCGTTGATTCCTCACGGGCGGCGCGTCACGGGACGGTGCGCCGACGCCTCCCCTCCCTCGCACGCGTACACACGGGCGCGGAGCGGCAATAAAAGCCGGCGGTCTCTCGCCTGTGCCCACACCAGACTCGCCCCTCGCCGCCGCCCAGCCCCTCTCTCTCCGTCTCCGTCTTCCTCTCCCGAGCGCCACCGGCAGCCCCTCTCTCTCCCTCTCTACCAGTGCCGAGCCCGTCGCCATGGCAGAGCGCTTCGCCGGAGACGAGGCGGCGGCGAACGGCTTCGGCCGCCGTTCGCTCCGCGAACAGGAGTCCTGGCTCCTGTTCCAGGCGAACATCCCGGCGCCGCCGGACATGCGCGCCGGGCCGACGGGGTGGCGGCTCAGCGACGGGGGAGTGCCCGTTCCCCTGTTACCCGACGACGTGGCGAAGCCCAGGTACTTCGCCGAGGAGGTCGAGGTCGCGCGCGCCTCCCTGACCGACGACGAGCGCTCCCTCCCCCGGTACGCCGCCGGCAATCACGCGGCTTGGGCGGCGTACTTCCAGCGCCGCCAGCAGCAGCGTCTGGCCTCCACGAACGGCGCGCCGGTGGTCGGTGGCATGAAGAACAGCGAGGGACGCCACCTGTGGTGGGGCGTCCCCGGCCACACGCTGGATGGCGTGCTGGCGTACCTCGATGGCGGCAACAACCCGCCGTTGACCTATCCTGCGACGGGGGCCGCCCCGTCACAACACCGACGCGCATGGGCACCAAGGAGGTTCGCCTCCTCCTCGTTTTCCTCCTCTCGCTCATTTTTCCACTCCTCCGGTTCTCCGGCGCTTCTCGGCGTCAAGGCCGAGCCCGCGGCGGAGACGCCAATCGGTTGGTGCACTCGCAGCGGCGGCATCGTTATCAACGAGGGCGGCCGGCGCGCCTCCTCCTCGTCGGCTCCTCCGCGCTTCGTCAAGCCAAAGATGGAGCCGGGGCTGGCGCCGGTGAAGACGGAGCCGGGGCTGGCGCCGGTGAAGGCGGAGTTCGACGACGACGACGCGGTCCTAGAATGGGCGCGCCAGGACTCCATTGCGATGGAGAAGGCGCGCCGGGAGAAGGAGAAGGAGCACCAGCGCGCCGCCCTGCGCCACTTCGAGGAGCGCCGACGCGGCCGCGATGAAGACGGGGTCGTCGTCTTATGCGACAGCGACGACGACGACGACGCGCCGCCGCCAGTCCGCCATGGCGACGCCGGGTAGGGGTCCAGCAGGGGCGCCCGCGTCAAGGAGGAGAAGGCCGACGACTTCAACCTCTTTCTTTTTTAGATTAGGTTAATGTAATGAAAATGCGTGAATTTCATTGAAATTTGTCATGTTTGGCCGAAATTTAACTAGTTTTTATCATAACTTCGCCGAACGGTTCTTTTTTTTTATTTTAATACGCGCCTGGGGGCGACCCTGGGGGCCGACGGCTGGGGACCGACTCGCCCCCAGGGCCATTTTTTGCGCCGGCTCACCCCCAGGCGGCGCTTTTAGACGCCCTCTGAGGGACCAACGGCTGGAGATGCCCTTAAACTGAACTAAATCACCACTATTCACCCAAATTTGAACTAGTAGAACCAAGAAACTTAAATTGAACTAAGTGACCACTATTGGCCCATAAAATTGGACTGAACCTTCAAGCTCCGTCAAAACAGGCAGCTTCTTCTTGTCTGCTACAGCGACGCAGAAGTCAGCAGGCTTGTTGTGGCAGATCCGCAAAAGTGATTTTGATCTAAGAATTGTATCTTCGGTTTTCAAGTACGTATCTGATCATGGTGGGATTCGACACCACCAACACCCATTCAATTCCAGCATGTGTTTGATCTGGAAAATGAAAGAAATAATAACTGGGAAAAGAAGGATTAAAAAGGAAAATTACTGTTGAAGAAATAAAATGAAGACTAAAGTGGTGAAATGAGAGTAGCTAAGTAACCTACATGTGTGGTAACTTACAAGACTGAAGAAAAATGGCACCTAACATCAAAACTACTAACAAAACCGAAGAAAATGACACCTAACACTGAACCTGAAGAAGCAAATCCACATATGAGGAAAACTGAGACTTGAGACTAGTAAGAAATATGATGAAAGAGGCACTCACTGCTGCACATCACAGAGCAAAATGTGATCATGGGAGTCGATAGATCAAACAAGATGTGATGTGGAAGATCTAACTTTGGTACCATGCCAAATGACCTGGGAAGCTGACTACCCTAATAGTGGCCACACTGTTTTATATTGTCATCATTGAGTAGGCATATGATTACACAATTGGTTACAATGCTCGAGAGACAAGAAAGAAGGTTTAGAAGAAACCTACCCCTTATATCTTGACATCCGTTATAAGATTGTTGGATGCCTAAACCAACTATTATATCATGATCAAGGTGTCCAAAGCCAGAATGTGTTCAACAGTCTTCAGACATGTTTGATTTATAGCCATTGCCATAAAATTTGCCACATTTTTGCTGGCTAAGCCGTGACAAGCCACAAAACATGTGGATGTGAAATTGCTCGACACAACTTGTGCAAAGATTGATAAAAGTATGAGTCTAGCTAAGAAATTACGGAAAGCCACAAGCAAGAAATCATTTACCGTTCTTAGGACATACTCCCTCCGTAGTGTCAAAAACCGTCTTATATTTTGATACAGAGGGAGTATTTAAATTGTGGCAAGACACAAAAAATTTGATAGGGAATTGTCGCGTTAAGTTGTGGAAAGTTTAGCATAATCTGAGTATGGCTAAGAAAATGCGGCCATGCTAGAATTGTGGCGGTAGAACAGACAACACCATAAAAAAATTGGCAAGATGTCCTTAGTTCAAACTTCGGTGGGTGGGTTGTATAGGTTTTCATTTTATCGATTACTTCATTGAGGCTTGGAAGAACTTCATAGGATTTTTTCACGAGATGTTTTTATTTTTCATTGTTTTGCTATCCTGTTTAAGAATTCGTCCGATTAACCAGTTAACTTGCTGATAGACCCCTACTTATAGAGTCACCGAGTAGCCAATAAACCGATAAATGAGCCGATTAATTGATTAATTTACCGATTAGCCCATTAATCCCCTATTTACCAGCCAACCGAGCAACTATCAGTTGAAGATTTCCTCAACAATGGTTTTCTTATTTGTTTAACTGGAAAAATGTAGTAGGAAAGCCCCTATGGAGATACTGTTTTTTTAAATATAAGATGAATATGAATCGCATTCATGAAGACCTGAACCCAGGTGGCCAAGTTGTACGTTGTCTCTAGGGGCTAGCTTTATTACAACAGAGCACTCGGAAGAGTTCTTTGCTTGTGGAAGGAGCAAATCCTGAACGCCGTACCACAGGATTAGGAAAAGAGAATGCGCGACAAAATGATGCCGAATCAGTCACCTTATGGAAGGTTTGTAATTGCTTGAGATTGTGAAGATCTCAATCCGGAAAGCTTGATATTACTAGGTTCATAAAAGGATCTGAGCTTGTGGTCTCGAAAGAAAATTAAAGGACCTGGCTCGTTAACTGTACTAAAAGGGCCTGGCTCGATGCCTTGCTTGCTGTAGCAGAAGATGCAAAGCGCCATGCATGCACAGCAGGGCCGGCCCTGAGGGGGGGCAGAGGGGGTGGCCGCCCCGGGCCCCCGAGATGTAGGGGCCCCCACCCAGGGTGGTAATGGGTATGTACGCAGTCAACTAGGCCATGGGCTGGACGTATAGACGCAGGCAGCGGCGAGCCCACGCAGGCGCGGCTGTTAGTTAGGTTTCCTAATAATTCCCTGCCGAGATATAAGATCCAACCGCGAATTCGCATCTCTACGAGGATCACGATCTGCCACTGGGTTCTGATCGTGAATTTCTGGGTACCGATCGTCGCCGGGTTCTGATTGTGAATCCCCGTTTCATCGACGAACTCCGCTCTCCAATCTCCGGTGCCATCCGCTCATCACCGAGTGTACACGTACTGATACACCCCAGTCCAGATCGCTGAGTGGCCTATCAGACCATCAGCAACGCGGATCCAACTGATCTGAGGTATATATACCTTATTATTATTGCGTATCAGCGAACTAAGTAATTTATTACCTTTACATATGGACGCATAGCTTTTGCACTTTTCAACTTTTTTCTGTGTATGCTTGTGTTCTTTAATAATGGCTGGCATTCTTCACATGGAGAGTTGCAGCGCCGATAGAAAAAACATGCCGATTGATGACAGGTTGTTAGCAACATTTGGTTGGTTGTTGTAGGAGATTCCCGGTGGTTAAGGAGCGTAATTACAGAAAACCTTGAAAAGGAGTACCGAAACATGCATGATGTCAAAATCGAGGGGAGAGACCACGGATGATATGTTGTCTTTGTTTTGTTTTACTGTCTTAAGCTGGGATTTTGGTGTGATTCTTGGCAGAATGGATCCTATCAGTCTATGAGTTGCAAGCAAAACAATTTGTGAGTTGTAGAGCACTGATAATCAAAGGCAATAGTTTAATCTCCCTTCATAGATAATCAAATACTTTTTGTATATGAAGAGATGTTTTGATAGTTGAAGTCCATATATCATATAATTTTTGGCGAATTTGGAGGGCCCTTCAGAAGGTGAATCTGTAAAAGCGTGTGTAAAGTAAGGTCTGCAATTTTGGTTTTATGGACTTTTACATCATGGAGTATTTTGAGCTCTCTTTTTTATCGGTATAATGTCATGGTCTATTAGTATCACGAAAATCATAAAAATGTTAGTCATCAACCATATGAGATTTACTCCCCGCAGAAAAAAAACCATATGAGATTTACGAAGAACAAAAACTCTTTAGTTTACAAAACTATTTAAGGCTAATGCACGCAAATGCGCGGGACACCCAGCCACTTATTGTTATATCACGGTTATACTAAGGGGCCCCGAGTTTTAGTTTCACCCTGGGCCCCCAAAATCTTAGGACCGGCCCTGATGCACATGCCATGGTGCTACGACTCCAAACGTCCGAATAATAAAGATCAAAAAGAGACGAACACAAGCTGAATCACCAGACGCCTCCATCGAGCTGAGCGATCTGACAAGCCCATGGAGTCCTCGCTCTGCACAGCATCGCGCGGCAGCGCCACGGTGGCCGGAGCGGGTGCCGGCATGCGGCACGGCCGTGCCCCGGCCCGTGCCAGTACGTCGGGATGATGGATGTCTCGCGCTCTGCGCGCCCAGGCGAGCGGGACAGAGCCGGAGTAAATTGCACAGAAGTATCACAATTGTGGCATTGGAAACAGATTGGTATCAGATTGATAATTTTTACGTGTCAGTATCAAGTTTGGGGCGAGACGTTGCAAAAGAGGCTAAAAGTGCGTTTTATACGTATTGATAGGTATTCTGACCGGTTGGGCCTGCCCGGCGCCACGCTGGCCAGTGAGCGCGTGCCGCACGCTGACTCGGACGAGCCCGTTTAGACGCGGCTGGTGCGGCCCGAGCCAGACCCCGCTCATTCCCCCCGCTCTGTTGGGGAACACAGTAATTTAAATTCTTTTCCTACGTACATGCAAGATCATGGTGATGCATAGCAACAAGAGGAGAGTGTTGTCTACGTACCCTCGTAGACCGTAAGCGGAAGCGTTATAACAACGCGGTTGATGTAGTCGTCCGTCTTTACGATCGACCGATCCTAGTACCGAAAGTACGGCATCGCCGCGATCTGCACACGTTCGGCTCAGTGACGTCCCACAAACTCACGATCCAGTAAAGTGTCGAGGGAGATCTTCATCAGCACGACGACGTGATGACGGTGATGATGGTGCTACCGGAACAGGGCTTCGCCTAAGTACCGCTACGATATGACCGAGGTGGATTATGGTGGAGGGGGGCACCGCACACGGCTGAAAACAATCAACTTGTGTGTTCTAGGGTGCCCCCTGCCCTCGTATATAAAGGAAGCAAGGGGGGAGGCCGGTTGGCCCTAGTGGCACGCCAAGGGAGGAGGAATCCTCCTCCAAGTAGGAGTAGGATTCCTCCTTTCCTAGTCCTACTAGGAGGAGAAGGGGAAGGAAGGAAGGGAGAGGAAGAGGAGAAGGAAAGGGGGGGGGGCTTCCCTAGTCCAATTCGGGCTTCCTATAGGGAGGGGGCGCGGCTGCCCCTGTGGGATGCCTCCCCTCTTCCCTATGGCCCATGAAGGCCCAACTTTTCCCGGGGGGTTCCGGTAACCCTCCGGCACTCCGGTATTCTCTGAAATCACCCGGAACACTTGTTCTGGTGTCCGAGTATAGCCGTCCAATATATCAATCTTTATGTCTCAACCATTTCGAGACTCCTCGTCATGTCCGTGATCAAATCTGGGACTCCGAACTACCTTTGGTACATCAAAACACATAAACTCATAATACCGATCGTCACCGAACGTTAAGCGTGCGGACCCTACGGGTTCGAGAACTATGTAGACATGACCGAGACACGTCTCCGGTCAATAACCAATAGTGGAACATGGATGTTCATATTGGCTCCCACATATTCTACGAAGATCTTTATCGGTCAAACCGCATAACGATATAAGTTGTTCCCTTTGTCATCAGTATGTTACTTGCCCGAGATTCGATCGTCGGTATCTCAATACCTAGTTCAATCTCATTACCGGCAAGTCTCTTTACTCGTTCCGTAATGCATCATCCCGCAACTAACTCATTAGTCACATTGCTTGCAAGGCTTATAGTGATGTGCATTACCGAGAGGGCCCGGAGATACCTCTCCGATACTCGGAGTGACAAATCCTAATCTCGATCTATGCCAACTCAACAAACACCATCGGAGACTCCTGTAGAGCATCTTTATAGTCACCCAGTTACGTTGTGACGTTTGATATCACACTAAGTGTTCCTCCGGTATTCGGGAGTTACATGATCTCATAGTCATAGGAACATGTATAAGTTATGGAGAAATCAATAGCAACAAACTAAACGATCATCGTGCTAAGCTAACGGATGAGCCAAGTCAATCACATCATTCTCTCATGATGTGATCCAGTTAATCAAATGACAACTCATGTCTATGGTTAGAAAACATAACCATCATTGATTCAACGAGCTAGTCAAGTAGAGGAATACTAGTGCACTCTGTTTGTCTATGTATTCACACATGTACTAAGTTTCCGGTTAATACAATTCTAGCATGAATAATAAACATTTATCATGATGTAAGGAAATATAAATAACAACTTTATTATTGCCTCTAGGGCATATTTCCTTCAGTCTCCCACTTGCACCAGAGTCAATAATCTTGATTACATTGTAATGATTCTAACACCCATGGAGTCGGCTTGGCCGGTGGCATGGTGCCGCCTTTTGTCGACGACGCCGAACATGTCCTCGCCCAGGCAGGACTCGTGATTGTAGTCCCCGGTGGTTCCGATGATGCGCCTCCTCTTGACGCAGGTTGCTCTCGGCCGGTTGGCGTGGCCGTCGACGGCGGCGGCAGATCGCTTGGTGGCGGCCATCGGGTCGATCCGCGGGTTGAACAGAGCTTCCAGAGGCAGGTGAGCGGTGAAGCGCGCAGGATCTAGAATTCTAGATGGAAGAGGAGGCAGCGGGATGAAGATCGACGAGGTTGGCACGGGGGCCTCGCTCCTTATATAGTACAGAAATTTCGGACTGTAATTGGGCACTCGTGCGGTCATGCACAAACTCGGTTTCCGACGTTCTATCGGAGTTGCATGCTGAACGCGTTTCCTTCCCTCACCGCTTGCGCTTCCTTTTTTGATAGGAAAACTTTTACAATCGGCCAAATGGAGCACATTCGAACAAGGAAAACATCCTTGTGTCACCGAATGATTTCATTCTCCCCACTCCCTATTTTTCATACAAGTTGTTATATTTTCGCTGAATTATTGCTTACTCAACTTGTTATGCTTGCTTGATTGCTTAGGAAACTTCTTGTTTGAATTTCCTAAAATTGCCAAATCTAAAACATAATTATTATTTAGGTAAATTCACCCCCTTCAAGATCACTAGACAAAATACCCCACATAAACACATTGTATCACCCAAGCGCCGATGAAACAAGAGGATTGTAGTCAATGACAAGTCCAACCAGGAGGTAGGAGACCGATGGGTTTCCTAGCGGAGGCGAGATCATCAGCTACGACACACATCTTGGAGAAGTACCCGTTCGCAGTCATGGTGCATTTTTGCATGTTTGCTGTCATCAGGTGAGTGTGGATGATTTTCACACTTGAATGTGATGAGAACATTTGGTCGAGGAGTAGAGCCGATAGCCAAGCACATACTAACCTTAAGTCATCCATACGAGCAGAATGGATTGGCCGAGCTAATATAGGTAGAGTTATTGAGGTAGTCGACGAGCATTGCCAGGCTGATTGGAGGTAGGCCTTGTGTTTTCTCAGGTGAGTTTCTCAAAGATCACTTGGTTCATAACTGAAAATGTCACTGGGGAAGATGGGATCATGGGAGTCAATAGATAAAACTAGATGTGATAGGGAAGGTCTTGCTTTGGTACCATGCCAAATGATTTGGGAAGATGACTACCCTAATAGTGGCCACATTGTTTTATATTGTCATCACTGAGTAGGCATATGATTACACGATTGAGTACAATTCCTGAGAGGTAAGAAAGAAGGTTTAGAAGAAACCTACCCCTTATATCTTGATATCACTTATAAGATTGTTGGATGCCTAAACCAACTACTCCCCCAGTCTCAAAATAAGTGTCGCTGATTTAGTACAAATTTAGATGTAAAAATTTGTACTAAATCAGCAACACTTATTTTGGGGCGGAGGGAGTATTATATTGTGATGAGGGTGTCAAAAGCCAGAACGTGTTCAATAGTATTCAGACATGTTTGATTTGTAGTCATAGCCATAATTTACCTTTGTTGGCTAAGCTTTAACAAGCCATAGAACATGCGGATGTGAAATTGCTCGCCACAAGTTGAGCAAGGATTAATAAAAGTATGAGTCTAGCTAAGAAAGTATGGAATACCACAAGTGAGAAATAGTTTACCGCTCTTAGGACATATTTAAATTGTGGCAAGACACAAAACGTTTCATGGGAAATTGTCGCGTTAAGTTGTGGAAAGTTTGCAATAAATCTGAGTATGGCTAAGAAAATGCGGCCATGCTAGAGTTGTGGCGGTAGAATGCTACCTCTTGAGCACTGCGTTGGTTTTCCCTTGAAGAGGAAAGGGTGATACAGTAAAGTAGCGTAAGTATTTCCCTCAGTTTTTGAGAACCAAGGTATCAATCCAGTAGGAGATCATGCTCAAGTCCCCCGCACCTATACAAACAAATAAGAACCTCGCAACCAACGCGATAAAGGGGTTGTCAATCCCTTCACGGTCACTTACGAGAGTGAGATCTGATAGATATGATAAGATAATATTTTTGGTATTTTTATGATAAAGAGAAATAAAGATGCAAAGTAAAATAAACGGCAATAGAAATAATTAAGTGTTGGAAGATTAATATGATGGAAGATAGACCCGGGGGCCATAGGTTTCACTAGTGGCTTCTCTCAAGAGCATAAGTATTACAGTGGGTAAACGAATTACTGTCGAGCAATTGATAGAATTGAGCATAGTTATGAGAATATCTAGGTATGATCATGTATATAGGCATCACGTCCGTGACAATTAGACCGAAACGATTCTGCATCTACTACTATTACTCCACACATCGACCGCTATCCAACATGCATCTAGAGTATTAAGTTCATAAGAACAGAGTAATGCTTTAAGTAAGATGACATGATGTAGAGGGATAAACTCATGCAATGTGATATAAACCCCATCTTTTTATCCTCGATGGCAATAATACAATACGCGTCGTTTCCCTTTCTGTCACTGGGATCGAGCACCGCAAGATTGAACCCAAAGCTAAGCACTTCTCCCATTGCAAGAAAGATCAATCTAGTAGGCCAGACTAAACCGATAATTCGAAGAGACTTGCAAAGATATCAAATCATGCATGTAAGAATTCAGAGAAGAATCAAATATTGCTCATAGATAATCTTGATCATAAACCCACAATTCATTGGATCTTGGCAAACACACCGCAAAAAGTATTACATCGAATAGACTCCAAGAAGATCGAGGAGAACTTTGTAATGAGATCCAAAGAGAGAGAAGAAGCAATCTAGCTAATAACTATGGACCAGAAGGTCTAAAGTAAACTACTCACACATCACCGGAGAGGCCATGGAGTTGATGTAGAGGCCCTCCGTGATCAATACCCCCTCCGGCGGAGCTCCGGAAAAGGCCCCAAGATGGGATCTCTCGGGTACAGAAGGTTGCGGCGGTGGAATTAGGTTTTCGTGGTGCTCCTTGATGTTTGGGGTACGTGGATATATATAGGAGGAAGAAGTACGTCGGTGGAGCAACGAGGGGCCCACGAGGGTGGAGGGCGCGCCTAGGGGGGTAGGCGCGCCCCTTGCCCCGTGGCTTCCTCGATTGTTTCTTGACGCCCACTCCAAGTCTCCTGGATCACGTTTGTTGAGAAAATCACGTTCCCGAAGGTTTCATTCCGTTTGGACTTCGTTTGATATTCCTTTTCTGCGGAACACTGAAATAGGCAAAAAAACAGCAATTTGGACTGGGCCTCCGGTTAATAGGTTAGTCCCAAAAATAATATAAAAGTGTAAAATAAAGCCCATTAACATCCAAAACAGATAATATAATAGCATGGAACAATAAAAAATTATAGATACGTTGGAGACGTATCAAGCATCCCCAAGCTTAATTCCTGCTCGTCTTCGAGTAGGTAAATGATAAAAACAGAATTTTTGATGTGGAATGCTTCCTAACATATTTCTTAATGTAATTTTTCTTTATTGTGGCATGAATGTTCAGATCCGAACGATTCAAGATAAAAGTTTAATATTGACATAAAAATAATAATACTTCGAGCATATTAACTAAACAATCATGTCTTCTCAAAATAACATGGCCAAAGAAAGTTCGTCCCTACAAAATCATATAGTTTGGTCATGCTCCATTTTCGTCACACAAGAATGCTCTCATCATGCACAACCCCGATGACAAGCGAAGCAATTGTTTCATACTTTTGATGTTCTCAAACTTTTTCAATCTTCACGCAATATATGAGCGTGAGCCATGGATATAGCACTATGGGTGGAATAGAATATAATGAAGGGGGTGATACGTCCATTTTGCATCATGTTTTTATATCAATATTTATTGCATTATGGGCTGTTATTACACATTATGTCACAATACTTATGCCTATTCTCTCTTATTTTACAAGGTTTACATAAAGAGGGAGAATGCCGGCAGTCGAGATTCTGGGCTGGAAAAGGAGCAAATATTAGAGACCTATTCTGCACAGCTCCAAAAGTCCTGAAACTTCACAGAAGATGTTTTCCAAATATATAAAAAATACTGAGAGCAAGAACTTCACCAGGGGACCACACCCTGCCCACAAGGGTGGGGGGCGCGCCGTACCCCCTGGGCGCGCCCCCTACCTCGTGGGCCCCCTGGTGGCCCTCCGGTGGCCATCTTCTGCTATATGGAGTCTTTTGATGGAAAAAAATCATAAGCCATCTTCTCGGACGAAACTCCACCGCCACGAGGCGGAACCTTGGTGGAACCAATCTAGGGCTCTGGCGGAGCTGTTCTGCCGGGGAAACTTCCCTCCTGGAGGGGGAAATCATCGCCATCATCATCACCAACGCTCCTCTCATTGGGAGAGGGCAATCTCCATCAACATCTTCATCAGCACCATCTCATCTCAAAAACCCTAGTTTACCTCTTGTATCCAATTCTTGTCTCCAAGTCCGGGATTGGTGCTAGTAGGTTGCTAGTAGTGTTAATTACTCCTTGTAGTTGATGCTAGTTGGTTTAATTGGTGCAAGATCATATGTTCAGATCCTATATGCATATTAATACCCCTCTGATTATGAACATGTTTATGCGTTGTGAGTAGTTACTTTTGTTCTTGAGGACATGGGAGAAGTCTTGCTATTAGTAGTCATGTGAATTTGGTATTCGTTCGATATTTTGATGAGATGTATGTTGTCTCTCCTCTAGTGGTGTTATGTGAACGTCGACTACATGACACTTCACCATTATTTGGGCCTAGAGGAAGGCATTGGGAAGTAATAAGTAGATGATGGGTTGCTAGAGTGACAGAAGCTTAAACCCTAGTTTATGTGTTGCTTCGTAAGGGGCTGATTTGGATCCATATGTTTCATGCTATGGTTAGGTTTACCTTAATACTTTTGTTGTAGTTGCGGATGCTTGCAATAGAGGTTAATCATAAGTGGGATGCTTGTCCAAGTAAGGGCAGTACCCAAGCACCGGTCCACCCACATACCAAATTATCAAAGTACCGAACGCGAATCATATGAACATGATGAAAACTAGCTTGACGATATTCCCATGTGTCCTCGGGAGCGCTTTACATCATATAAGAGTTTGTCCAAGCTTGTCCTTTGCTACAAAAAGGATTGGGCCACCTTGTTGCACCTTATTTACTTTTGTTACTTGTTGCTCGTTACAAATTATCTTATCACAAAACTATCTGTTACCACTTATTTCAGTACTTGCAGAGAATACCTTGCTGGAAACCGCTTATCATTTCCTTCTGCTCCTCGTTGGTTTCGACACTCTTACTTATCGAAAGGACTACGATAGATCCCCTATACTTGTGGGTCATCAAGACTATTTTCTGGCGCCGTTGCCGGGGAGTAAAGCGCCTTTGGTAGGTGGAATTTGGTAAGGAAAAATTTATATAGTGTGCTGAAATTTATTGTCACTTGTTACCATGGAAAGTAATCCTCTGAGGGGCTTGTTCGGGGTATCTTCACCCCGACCAGTAGAGCAAAGAGTTGCTCCTCAACCGACTGAAAGTGAAAATGAAAATGCTTGCTTTGAAGTTCCTGCGGGTATGATAGAAAAACTGCTAGCTAATCCTTTTTTAGGAGATGGAACAAAACATCCTGATGAACATCTGATATATGTGGATGAAGTTTGTGTATTATTTAAGCTTGCAGGTGTACCCGGAGATGTTGTTAAGAAGAAGGTCTTCCCTTTATCTTTGAGGGGAGATGCATCGACATGGTATAGGCTATGTGATGATATGAGGTCTTGGAATTACAAACGATTGAAATTGGAATTTCATCAGAAGTTTTATCCTATGCATCTTGTTCATCGTGATCGCAATTATATATATAATTTTTGGCCTCGCGAAGGAGAAAGCATCGCTCAAGCTTGGGGGAGGCTTAAATCAATGTATATTCATGCCCCAATCATGAGCTCTCAAGAGAAATGATTATTCAAATTTTTTATGCTCGGCTTTCTGGTAACAATCTCATCATGCTTGATACTTCTTCTGCTGGGTCTTTTATGATGAAGACTATTGAATTCAAATGGGATTTATTGGAAAGAATTAAACGCAACTCTGAAGATTGGGACCTCGACAATAGTAAGGAGTCAGGTATGACACCTAGTTTTGATTGTGTTAAATCTTTTATGGATACCAATATTTTTCGTAAATTTAGCACTAAATATGGACTTGACTCTGAGATAGTAGCTTCTTTCTGTGAATCTTTTGCTGCCTATGTTGATCTCCCCAAGGATAAGTGGTTTAAATATCATTCTCCCATAGAAGTAAAAGTAGCTGCACCTATTAAAGTTGAAGAAAAGACTATCACTTATAATGATCCTATTGTTCATACTTCTTATGTTGAGAAACCACCTTTCCCTGTTAGGATAAAGGATCATGCTAAAGCTTCAACTGTGGTTCGTAAAAGCAATATTAAAACATATACACCTCCCGAGCAAGTTAAAGTTGAGCCTAATATTGCTATTGTTAAAGATCTCTTGTCTGATAATATAGATGGGCATGTTATTTATTTCTGTGATGAAACTGCTAGAATTGCTAAACCCCGTGATAAAGATAAACCTAGACCTATGGTAGGCATGCCTGTTATTTCTGTTAAAATAGGAGATCATTGTTATCATGGCTTATGTGATATGGGTGCTAGTGCTAGTGCAATACCTTATTCCTTATACAAAGAAGTTATGCATGATATTGCACCTGCTGAGATGGAAGATGTTGATGTTACAATTAAACTTGCCAATAGAGATACTATTTCACCAATGGGAATTGTTAGAGATGTTGAAGTCTTGTGTGGGAAAACTAAATATCCTGCTGATTTTCTTGTTCTTGGTTCCCCATAAGATAGCTTTTGTCCCATTATATTTGGCAGACCCTTCTTAAATACTGTTAATGCTACCATAGATTGCAAAAGAGATGTTGTTACTATCAGTTTAGATGATATGGCTCATGAATTTATTTTTCTACATTTAGTAGACAACACCGTGAAGAAGAATTACCTAGTAAGGATGAAATTATTGGTCTTGCTTCTATTGCCGTACCTCCTAGTGATCCTTTAGAACAATATTTGCTAGACCATGAAAATGATATGTTTATTAATGAAAGAAGGGAAATAGATGAAGTATTCTTTAAACAGGAACCTATTCTGAAAAACAATTTACCTGTTGAAATCCTAGGGGATCCTCCTCCACCCAAGGGTGATCCCGTGTTTGAGCTTAAACCGCTACCTGATACTCTTAAATGTGCTTATCTTGATGAGAAAAAGATATATCCTGTTATTATTAGTGCTAACCTTTCAGAGCATGAGGAAGAGAGATTATTGAAAACTCTGAAGAAGCACTGCGCTGCTATTGGGTACACTCTTGATGATCTTAAGGGCATTAGTCCCACTCTATGTCAACATAAAATTAATTTGGAAGAAGATGCTAAACTAGTTCGTGATCATCAATGCCGGCTGAATACTAAAATGAAAGAAGTGGTAAGAAAGGAGATACTAAAGCTCCTTGAGGCAGGTATATTTTATCCTGTTGCTGATAGTCAATGGGTAAGCCCTGTCCATTCACTACAAAAAAAAATACACTTCCGTGATGATACGTGTTTGTCACAGTAGGTCGCGTTTTCTGTCATGCATGTACATCCATGACAAATTTATGACAGAATCAAGATAGTCATACCTGTGCTGTCGTAGAAGTGTTCCATGACATTGCCAAAATTATCATCACGGAAGTGTCCACTTCCATGACGATAAATCGCGTGTCACAGAAGTGCTTTCGTCAAGGGTGACCGACACATGGCATCCACCATAACGGAACGCCGTTAAGCTATCGGGTCGGATTTTGGATCCGAACCCATTAACAGCCATGACCAATGCCGATTTTCCATGTGTAAAATTCTCATTGGCTGACGGATCCACGCGTCAGCTCCGCGTTGGCACAGGTGTCACTCATCCAACGGTCGAGATGGGCCTATGATATGTTGACACATGGACCGGCCCAAAAGTGGCCCACAAAGATTAAATTGGCTGGCCCAACCGAAGGCCCATAAGATTTAGCAGACCATAATGGGCCAGCCCAGCTAAAGGCCCACAAAATTTAGTGTACCATAATGGGCCGGCCCAGCTAAAGGCCCACACGATTTTGCAGACCATAATGGGCCGGCCTAGCTAAAGGCCCACAAGATTTTGCGGACCATAATGGGCCGGCCCAGCTAAAGGCCCACTAGATTCTGCCGACCATAATGGGTCGGCCCAGCTAAAGGCCCAACATTCTCTGTCAAATCGGCTCCTCAATGGCCTGTCCTAAACTTGTCATCAACGCGGCCCATGGTCACTTCTGGCCCATTAACAGTCCGCTAAGTAATTGGGACGAATTACGGCCCGGTGTATTTCCGGCCTGTTAAAGGTCTGGCTTCATTTGGGCCCATTTACAGGCCATCAAAACTTTCGGCCCATAAACGACCGTGAAGGATTTGGGTCATATTCGGCCATGTCTGACATTCGGCCTGTTAGAGGCCCACTATAGCTTTGGGCCACTTTCGGCCTGTTGTCATTTTCGGCCTGTTAACACCGGACGTAAACCATGGGCCATATGTGGCCCAACGTCATATCGGGCCCATTAACGGCCCATATAAAAATGATGATAATCTAGCCCGACCGAAGTTCCCGCCTGTTAAAGGCTCGTTTTTTAGGTCGGCGCATTTACGGCCCGTCCGAATTTCGGCATGTTAAAGTCCAGTGGGTTATTTGGCACAATCACGGCCCAATCTCACTTTCGGTAAGGCCCATGTATTTTATGGGCTCGAGATATTTACACCTCTAAACGGCCTATTTTTACTGAGGGCCCAAATTATGTTTAGGCCTGTTAAAGGCCCACTATGGCACAGGCCTACCAGAAAAATATGAAAGCTTATGCTGATTTAGGCCCAGATATTTTTAGTGGGCTACATGCCAATTTCGGCCTGTAATCGTTTTTAGCCCAATTGGAATGGGCCCGACGAATGTTGGCATGTTGGGCTCCTACGAAGGTTTCGGCCGAATACATTACTAAGATAAACCTACACTATACAAAAATAGCGTCGTAATTACTGCAGCCTGAGGCGGCATCATAAATGTTGTATCACAACAAAATAAATTCCAACCATACAACAAAAGGCATGTTGGCATAAAGTTTACAGTCCTTCCAGATAAAAGCACCATCAGATGTATAGAAGCATAGATCATTTGACCTGAGTGCTAATGTTTCAGGCTGTAGAATCTGATGGAGCAGCACGATCTCCACTTTTTTTCCGCCATTGCTCTTGAACAATGAAGCGAATGTCTGATAGTCTGGTTTCAAAACCATTCATATCTTGACGACATTTCTCAACCACTATTCTTGTTTCCGAAACAACGTCCATTAGGGATTGGACTTGTGTCTGGAGCACAGATATATCACTCTGTCTAGCAGGAAGATTTTGCTCAGTAGGCGATTTGGACGAGGTTACCTTGACAACCAACCCAGAATTACGCAGGAAGGTGCTTTTTGCACTGTTAGTGGAGAGATACTGACGCACTGCAGCAAGAGGTGACATTGTGCCTGTAGTAGCCTCGTCACCTTCAGGTGGTTGTGGCTGTTCAATCATTTGTTCCATAGCTTCCTGAAAGTTTGAACTTGTAGATTAGTGTACCAGATAAGTTATTAATGAGACAAAAACAAACAAAGTAGGTTAAACGTTTATACATAACTTATTTTGGTGAACTACCGTAATACATTAGCATGTATTGTAGTGCCAACTACATAATAAAATCACTTTTAGAACATATGTCCATGTAGCATGCCTACTGTATTGTCTATTTCCTCACATTCGTTGACATCTAAGGATAAAGAGACATGGTTTAAAGTAGGATGAACATAGTATGACATCATTCATATCATGGGCAAACAGATATAAAACAAACATGCTATTTTATCATTGTGTGTGCACGTGAACATAACAACTAGATTACAGATCAAGACCAAAAGAATATCCTTCATCTCTTTTAAACCATGTAAGGTGAAATGATATGTTAACACAACTGTGAATAAAAGTGAACAGAGTAACTGACATTGGCTGCAAACCAAGTAGTTAAATGAACACATCACAGTACCAATCAATTCAAGGCAGGAGGAGTAAGGACTTACAACAGCGGCTTGAACTGGTGTGCTCATGCCCTTCATCTTGCTGGTGTGGCAATCCTTGAAGATTTGCACTGCATTCGGTTCAGGTTCTTTTTGGTCCGCACGGGATTTCCTCTGTATTTGGAACAAGTCAATATAGATACGATAATATGGCACAAAAAAAAGAAGGAAGTAGCAGCTATTTACAAGAGCCTCACAGTGTGCAATATAGCTACGAGATCCTGTGGTCTGTTGGAATTTCACTTTAGAACAGTTGGTTTTGTTCTTCAAACAGTTAGCTTAGAAGAAGATACACCTGTAAGGCACATACATAAATACAAGTTCAATATGTGGTCTGATCAAATACATATAGCCTACTTGATACTTTGGATCAGACCAGTGTTTAACGAGGGCTGTCCAGTCTTCATCTGTAATATATTCCACTGGAGATGTTTGGGCGATTTCATTGTTAGCCTTGCCTTCAAAGTGAGATTTTCTAAGGTGGTACCAATACTGTCGCAGAGCAGACTGAAAAACATGAGTGCGTGCTTGTCTAGTTGCATCATCTTTTGGATCCAACTTGAACCTCATCTGTTGAAAAAAGAATGTGAGTTTTATTAGGAGGAAGCTAGAAAGTATGGGACAGAGCAAGACAATATTACTAATTGCGATGAATAACATTACTTACGGATAAATGGTCAAGGAAGGTGTTAAACTGGGTATTGTCTTTCTCATTCCTGTACTGGATCCACGTTGGGAGGATACGTGCATGACACCTAACGGCAACGGCTGCCTCTAATACTAACTTGGCTGACTCTGTAGCATCACGTGGCCTTTTTAAACCTGCCTCAAAATGGATCTCCATTCTTCCTCCTTTAGATTTTGTTAATCTGTCAAGCATTATCCCTGATGTTTGTTTCCGCTTGTGCCGTGGTGCTAGTTCAACAATGAATATGGAAAGTGTTAGTGTACATCAAACTGTGAGAGTACATATAAAGGAGCATGCAACTGCAACTTGACTCGGTCAGGTACCGTCTTGGTGTTGATGCTCATGAGGTTCATCTGATCTTGCCAAGTCCTGTTGTGTCAGCAGTGTTTCGGAAGTAGTGTTAGGTGTGAAGGCAGCTTGGGAACTGGCCAATTCCGGAGCAAACGAACGAGTAACTAGTTGAGATGCTGGTACAGTTGAAGCGGATGCTGTAGCTGGTGGAGCAGGTGATACTGTGTTTGTAGATTTAGCCGGTGGACTTGGACCTTCTACTGCACTATAAGTACCAACAGAATCTCGACGACAGAACCTTTTCCATTTCACCCGACGAGTAACAACACTCCCTACTATATTATTTTCCTTGCTCTTTTTTGACTTTGCCATGTCAAGCTGTACCCACAACACAAAAGAATAAAATCACTCTTCAGAACTCATGGATGCATGATACAAACAAGCAATACTTTGATGTAAGACAACCGTATGCGGATGGAATATGTAAGAAAAACATGATGACATGACATATTCACAGCTACGATGTGCAAACTAAGCAGAAGGATTTTCAAGAAAATAGAAGTAATGCAAGCTAGACACCATATGAAAGATGCAACCAATATTACTCTGCCAAGTTAAAAGTGTCTTGTCATAAGTGGCAATTCGAAAAATTAGAAGCAGTACAACGTAGAAATCAATGCAAGATGCAACCACTATCAAACTGCCATGTTAAAAGCGTCCAATCACGTGTGACTGATGCGGGATACACAACAGCAGTACTTTGATGTAAGAACATGGTATGATAGATAGATGCAGTGTATTCTAGACACAGAAAGCCATGTCATATGCACATGTACAACGTATAAACTCAGCAGGTGCAATTTAATCAAAATAGAAGAAATACAGGCTAGACAACATATGCAACATGAAACCAATTATCACACTATCAACTTAGAGCAAGCACTTGCGATGGTGGAGTACGGGAGATGAAATCATCATGTAGACTTGGCACTTCAACTTCATTAGCAGTAGCAGTGGCAAATCTAGAGAGTCTCTGTTTGCGTCGGTGCGGAGGACCACCAACATCCCCTAACTTACTCTTTTCCTTCCTATTTTCTGATATTGCCTTATGAAGTCAAAACCACAAGAAGATGAATAAAATCAGCTCTGCATAACTGGTTGATGCATGATACAGACGAACACTACTTTGATGTAAGGCAAGCGCAGGATAGGAGGATGGAATATATACAAAAAAGACAGCGTTTCATATTCACACATACGATAGGAGGATGGAATATGTATGAAAAAATAGTAAGCGGAAGGCATTTCAACAAAATTAGAAGAAATGAAAGCTAGGCACCATATGAACATGCAACCAATATCACTCTATCAGGTAAAAAGTGTCTCGTCGTAAGTGCCATTTCAAGAAATTAGAAGCAGTACAAGCTAGAAGACAATGCAAGATGCAACCTACATCACAGTCCCAAGTTAAATGTGTCTTATGGGTAAGTGATCGTTGCAGGTATAAGTTGTAAGCTACGCAGATGCAATTCAACATAATCAGAAGCAATACAAACTAGACATCATACGGAAAACGCAACCACGTATAACAGTTCCAAGTAAGAGCAAGCACCTGTGATGGTGGAGTAGGGGATATGTGCTCATCATGTACACGTATGTTCTAGAAACAGGAACACGTGTCATATTCACAGGCATTATGTGTAAAGTAAGCAGATGCAATTCAAGTTAGAAGCAATACAAGCTAGACATCATACGCAACATGCAACCACATATAATAGTGTCAAGTTAGAGAAAGCACCTGTGATGGTGGAGTAGGGGAGATGTGCTCATCATCTACACAACTACGTTGACTGTCCAGCCTTGTGTTGTCTTGCGAATCTTGTTGGGAGGATGGCGGAGTAGAATCTGTAGAGACCCCCTGTTTGAGTTGCTCCGAAGGACCACCATCATCCACTGCCGGACTAATTTCCTTCAGTTGTAATGATTTTGCATTGTGAAGTCAAACCGATAAGAAAAAGGAATAAAATTCGCTTTTCAGAACTCATTCATGCATGATACTGATGAACACTACTCGGATGAAAGGCAAACACATGATTCAAGGATGGAATATGTATGAAAAACAGGATGGTGTGACATATTCACACCTATGATGTGGTAACTAAGCAGAAGGCATTTCAACAAATTAGAAGCACTGCAAGCTAGACACCATATGAAAGATGCAACCAATATCACTCTGCCAAGTTCAAACTGTATGGCGTTTCAACAAATTAGAAGCAGTACATGCTAGAAATCATATGCAAGACACAACCAATATCACAGTGGCAACTTAAAGGTGCCTTATCATAAGATATAGTATGTACCAAAAACAGGAAAGCGTGTCATATTCACATGTATCATGTGTAAGCTAAGCAGATGCAATTTACACTAATTATGAGCAATACGAGCTAGACACCATATGCAACATGCAACCAGATATCACACTACCAAGTTAGAGCAAGCAGCTTGGATGGTGGAGTAGGGGAGCGGAGACTTGGACCTTGTAATGCACTATCAGTACAAGGAGAATCGGTACAGATGCTCCGTTTACGTTGCTGCAGAGGACCACCATCATCGCCTTCCTTACTCTTTTCCTTCCTCTTTCTTGATTTTGCCTTGTCAAGTCAAACCCACAAGAAAAAGGAATAAAATTTACTCTTCAGAACTCATTGATGCATGATACTGACGAACACTACTTTCATGTAAGAAGAAAACTACATATCACACTGCCAAGTAAGAGCAAGCACCTGCGATGGTGGTGTGGGGGAATTGCGGTGATCAACTAGAGAGCTACGTTGACTATCTTCATTTAGCCTTGCTGTTTCTTGAGAATCATGTGGGGAGGATGACACTGCACTCTTTAAACGAGTATGACGTCTCACAGAAACCCATCCGGGTGACTGTCTCATCATAAGTGATTGAAGAGGGATACAAAAGAGCATTAGTTTGATGTACGAACATGGTTAATAGACATATGTAGTATGTATCAAAAACAGGAAGGCATGTCATTATCAAAGGTATAATGTGTAAAGCAAGCAGATGCAATTTAACCAAATTGGAAGCAATACAAGCTAGACACCATATGCAACATGCAACCACATTTGACAGCGCGAAGTTAAAGAAATCACCTGGGATGGTTGTGTGTGGCAATTGAGATCATCAACTGCAAAGCTAAGTTTACGGTCTCCAACTGCTGACACTGCACCCGTTAGAGCGCTGGAACGCTTAGTGCTTATCTTCGAATTACACTGGAGCGACTTCTGTCTTTTCTTTTCTGCATTCATCAACACTACGTCAGAGTCTGAAATACCCATGCATAAAAAAACAATAGTGTGAGTATGGGTGAAGTGTGTGCACAATTAGTACAGTGTAAAGGTAGCAGATAGCAGGTCGATGAGAAATAAATGACGGGAGACATATGATAGCTCTACAACATGCATGGCACACTAAATTACTACAGGATTCTATGAAAATAACAGTCGACTGAAAGCAAATAGGTCAGTCCATTTTTTCTGCACCGTCCGATGTACAAAGAACGGGCAGATCGCCTTCATCTACCTCCAGCGAGTCAGTGTTGACGATCTTCCTCGAAACGCCAGCGACCACTGGCCCAGTATTACTCTCCTGCCTGCGCCCTCCCCTCGACCTCACCGCACCGCCGTGCTTGGCACCGCCCCCCGGCCATCCATTCAAGCCCTGCCGACCTCCAGATCGGGCGCAAGCAGCTCCTGTGCCCCACACCCCTATGATAGACACCGATGCACCGCTTCCCTGGGGAACAGGCGGACTAGGTGCTCCGCACGCCTAAGCGGGTGTTGCTTCTTTTAATTGTGGTTCGACTGACCTTGAATTGAAATCCAGGCGGGCTACTGACCTCTATCAAAGGTGAAATAGTAAAGGGAGGAAACCTTGTGCATTTAGTATCACGAAGAAGATGCAGTAAGAAGCGCTCAACTAGTTTCTTTCGTGGGATGAATATGGTGTGAGCGGAGACGTAAGATTTGCATGAATAAGGGAAGAGGAGTACCTCTTTCTGCTGGTAGTGATGTGTCCTCCTTCTGTTTTTCCGACGATCTTCTTGTTGTTCGCCGAAAACCAGAAGTTGTGGAGGACGGTGCAGCCTTGGACGAACCCATGGCCAAGTTGTTGAGTGTGGTGCGGTGGCCGTCTGTCGGCGGCAGGGAAGCAGATCCGAGGTGGCGAACGACGGTGTAGTGGGAACAGCTCCGGTGCGGTGGACGGTTGTGACAGTGGAGCTGCAGCAGTGAGGCGCAGGGCGGCGTGGTCGGAGTGGTTCTGGTACGACGCACGTCGGCGTCGGTGTCGTGGAGGCAGCTCTGCCTCGGCTTCAGTTGCTAAGTCCTTGAGGGCGTTGCGGTTGCGGTTGCGTTGGACGACGACGTCGGGGTACCGGCTCCGGCGTGATGGAGGAGGGCGGCGGTGGATTGGCCGCTATGGGATGGAGGACGGAGGAGGCTGGGGTTTCATGACTGGTGGAGAGGGCGTTTTCGCACCCACGGAGTATGAATGGGGAAACAGAGGGAGGCGGGGAACTAAGGGGGAACAATGTTTCGGTTTGAGACGCGCTTGTTTGAAATTTGGGGAAAGTTACAAACTTTCCCCCAATCTAAAATTTTGGACATATTGCGGGTTGGGGGTAGGACAGTCATGTCAGGTGTCCCAAATGTGGGAGGGATAGATTTCGGCCGAGCGCATGGGTAGGCGCCCACGGCGTATGAATGCTTCTCTGGCGTCTTGGTGAAGTTACAAACCTACCCCGGTTTAGACCTTTGGACATCGGGCTGATAGGCTACACGGGCCAGAGTCAGGACAGTAATTTCCTACCACCAAAACATTAGTCTCGCGTGGTTTCGGGTGACCAGAGGCCTATTTGGCGCTTTGTTCAATATTTGGGAGTAGAAGCATTTTTGTAGGAATTCTATAGGATAGGATTTGCAAAGGAAAAATTCCTTTGAAGCCCTTTGGTTTGTAGGAATGGATTCCTATTCCTATGTAGGATAGGAATCAATCCTTCACGTTTTGGAGGAAAAAACATTAGCCTAGACTCAATGGAAAAAAAATCCTATCCTATGCACCAAATGACATCTCTTTCTCTATAGGAATTGACATGCATGTCATCTCACTTCCTATGATTTTCCTATTCCTATAAAATTCCTATCCTATGAACCAAAGAAGGCCTTAACGTTTTCGGTTCTCTTGAATTGAACTGTCAGGATTTGTCAAACTTCACAAATATTTACTCTTGAAAATCCTAAAGCTACGATTATTTTGGAATGGAGGGGGTACATTTGAATATACATTGTACACGAGTATATATTAAACAATATGCAGCTTACCTCAGTTCATGCATGGTTCCAGATATAATCTCCTTGGTTGCAAAAAAAAGTTAGATATGCGTATGAATATATATAGCATGTTCAAACTCACAAAAAGATTGATGCCCCCTTTTACATCTGATTTAAAAATGCCATTATCTCGGGTTCAAATAGATGAATGCACTTCCTATGAATTCGAATCTTCGAAACCCCCTTTATGTTGAATTCGACATGTATTCTATTTCGTAGCTAGCAATTTGGAATGTATCCATGCAAGTGACAAATGTATAAAGTGCTTCACACTAACAACATGGAGTGCACTAATTAATGTTTATATATGAATTGCAAAAGCATCCATTGCCTGTATTTCAAACCGCTCTCACTCTATGGATCGATAATATGAAATAAACACATGCACATGCTAGAATTCAATTGCAGTTGAAGAAAGAGCCTACTCCTGGTACTGTATATTAGTGATAGGGGTGTGTACAAAGTACACGTGAATACCAGGCATTGTGCATGTGTGTATACTATCGACGAACTAGCCCCCAAGCTTGTATAACATACTAAGGGCCTAGGGTTACAAATCATATATAGTCGGCTTATCACCAGTGGGGATAGAGTCCTCCGCGACTCTGGTAGCTTTGTGTTGTACGCCGAGTCCTCCACATGGGTCTTCGTATAACACGTCTCAGTCCAACCTATATGTGGCGCGGGATGGAACCGACCCATGAGTCTTCATGTTGACCCACCACAACTAGAAATGATGTGCCCACCACACCACACACGCAATCGGCCACTAAGAAAATAAGCATATACAATAGTACAACGGTATCTAGCTCACGATACGTCTCCATATTTTGTTGATGACACTGACGGACTTTGCATTTGATGCGTGCTCCGTATTTTGTTGACGACACTTACGGTCATTGTATTTGAAGCGAAAGCACGATATGGTCACTGGACTTCAGAATAACCTCATCACGGTCACCACATACATTTTGTTGTGCTAACCAACATGTGGTTGGATGGTTAGAGGACAGTGGTTTCTTGAGCCCACCAAGGTTAAAGTCCCGGTGCTCGCATTTATCTTGTGTTAATTTCAGTATTTTCCAGCGACGTACGTTCAGTGGGAGGAGACGTTTCACTCGACTACGAGGCACCTATGGTGACTTCGTAAAATCTCAAGATCATATATGCTGGCCCACTCTCTCGAAGGTGCTCATAGGGGTAGGGTTCGCGTGTGTGCGCTTATAGCGGTGAGTGCATGCGCGTATATATGAGCCCTTGTGCCTGTACCGTGTTAAACAAATACATATCATGATTATACGGTCACTGGCTCACCCGTACAACTCCGTATTTTGTTGATGACACAATCAATTGACCAGTCAAACGTTCCACGCGGTGCAACTAGTGTTGCACCATCAGGGCGTGTAACCGTGGGGCCCACCTGTCAGCCCGTATATGAAAGAAGGAAATGGTAGTTTGAGTCTGTACCGTGTTAATAAAATAGGAGTACATTTTAGGGTGATCATACGGTCACTGGCTCACCATACAGCTCCGTAATTTGTTGATAACACGATCAATTGACCAATCAAACGGTCCACATTCAGCAGCGCACATTACCATAGGGCCCACCCGTCAGCGCGTATATGAAAGACAAAAATGGTAATAAATTAGTGGTCGGTGGGTATTCGAAGTCGTGAGACCTGTGGTTGGCAGTCACCGGCGGTTGGGGGCGTTCATTGGGCGGTGGGGTGGGGATCCCCGGAGAAAAAGCTCGGCGGGGGGGGGGGGGGGCTAGAGGGATGGCCGGTGCGGCGGCGGACCAGCGGTGGGAGTGGTTTTGGGGAGGGCGGGCCGGCCGCAGGCGACGGGGGCTGGCGGTTCGGCCGGTGGTGGCTGGCGGCTCATGGGGGGTGGAGTTTGATGATAAACTGGAGGCCCTTGATTTCGTATCCAACGACTGGAAAATCTAATGACCAGAGATGAAAAAGTCAGTCGACTGACGTGTAGCCTCACCCCGCACATACACATGCACGCACGCAAGACACGCACGCAAGACACGCATGCATGTAGGCATGCAACACTGAAACATACACACGCACGCATGCTGGCGTGCAACACTGACATGTACACATGCACTCACGAACACACGCACGTACGCACCCACGCATGCAACATTGAAACGTACCTTTGCACGCACGCAACACTCGCACGCCTGCATGCACAGATCACACGACGCAAGACACACGTTCGACCTATACGTGCATGCACCCTTTGTTAAGGACATGGATTGTTACGGGTATTAATCAATCTTATCTGTGATAAGCAGAACATTGATGTTTGCAGCGGTCTTTATGAATCACAACGTATCGAACGGGCTACCAACATAGTAGGCTTATCTACATGAAAAAGATGACGTCACACTCAATGAACAATCATCGGTTTATGAAATGCCCGCTTCTGACCGCCCTGGCCCACCAAAGGTTCCTCTGCTGTGCGCTGCCTGCGTTGGGTCACTGACATGCATGCCATGCACCCAAAGAGCCCACATTTCATTGGAAGAACGGCACGGTGTCCTAGGTCAGAGTCGAGGGCGCCACTTGCGGCACGCCCGGCTGAACATGCCTCTGTGCCGCATTCAAACGCCTCCATGAAACCCGCCCGTGTGGAAGCCGAGAAACCCACTCTGGACACACGTCCATTCATGACCGGGCCGCTCCCCTATCTCCTCCACCATTTTGTCCACTCTTACAATGGCTTACGAAGAGTAGTTATTCCGCATCCAAGCCGGCTGGGTAGCCCGCCGGATATGAGCTATGCAGCTCGCTGATCCACCTCCCTCCCCTCGCCCGACGGAGCCAGTTGCCGCCCCAAGCCGGCGCGCGGTTTAGCAACTCGCCGCTCCAGGCCAGCTCGACGAGGAGCGGCGCACGGGCGTCGTTGCTGCCGTCCACGCCGCCGCCTCATACCGCATCTCCCGTTTCTGTGGCCGAGACTCCCATGCCGGCGGCCACACCATGCAAGCAGCGACAGAAGCCGGGTGCGCGGAGAGCGATGAGTCGGTGGCCAGCGCCTCCGCGTCCGCCGCCATCATCTAGGAGAAGTAGAACACGGGAGGCTGCCGCCGCTTGGGTCCCATGAAGGCCACCGCGGAGGCGACGTCGGCGTACACAACAGGTGTCTTGCCTGATCCTTTTTTTGCGAGGACCTTCGTCGGCCCCGCATGGGCTCCACGGAAGAGGGGAATGTTAGGATGAACTCGAGCCGGTGCCGGCCATGGCGAAGTAGTGGCCGGTGATGAACTCGAACCGGTGCCGACCACCATCATCTTCGGCACCAGCCAATGATATCAGTTGGGTAGTGGGAAAGCGAGCCGTCCTTTCCGCTGAAGCATATACCTCCGGGCTCCCGGCAGTCCGGTGATCGTGCTACCGGACATGAGGAACACAAATCGATCGGCGGGCGACCATTTAGGCCAGGTATTATATACATGTGCTGTCCAGAACTAGCACCGCATAGTTCATTTGAATGTAATGAAATCCGTCATGTTTGTATGAAAATCCGGTATTTTATATGATTTCCGTCGTTGTTTATATGAAATATCAGTTTGTTTACGTGTTTGCGTGAATTTCGTCCGGTTGGTTGAGTTGCTGTCATAATGTGTGCGACTACGGTTGGATGGCGTAATTTGCGGGTCACCGGTCGGTCTACGGGCGGCTTGGGCGGCATTGTGGGACAAAAAAACACAGCTCGTGCGAGCTCGTCTCCAAGGTGTGCGCTGGAGGATGCATGACAGCATGAGCACCCGAGCCATTCCTCGTTCATCGGTGGCAAAGGCACCGGTGGACAAAAGGGTCGCCAATATTTTGGCTACCCCGGGCAAGAGCCAAACAACCCCTCCCAATAGATTCAAATCCCTCGTTCGCCGTGGAATTTTGCCATGTGTTGTTTTCATGGACTAGCAAGATGCCCGTGCATTGCACGGAACATCGAGATGCATTTTTTTACAAACTCCCCCATGCATGCAAGGGATAATTAATGTCCTCCTTTGCTAGTATCACGAGGCAAACACCATTAATATTGCATCGATTAGTGTTAGTGGCCTTGTATATCTGCAAATTGTAATTTTGATAGTGGCCCCTTGTATATAAAAATGGAGGGAGAAATATGAGAGATAAGGTGAGGAGGAGTGGGGCGTGGTGGTGACTGGTGGTCGGACTGGGCGGAGGCATGGGGATGGACGGCGCATTATGTCTAGGTTTGTATCTCTCTCACACACACCCACGTAGGTGGGGGACGTGCACGAAGAGAAGAGGTGCACGCACGGCACACGTACTCCAGACGATGCTTCGGTGCCTTAAGGCACCTACCTTTGTGTCCATGACATGTGGGCCCAATAAATGGCTGGCCCACATGTCAATGACCCAAAGGCATGTGCCTTTAAGGCACCGAAGCTACGTCCACGTACTCCCGTCTCTTTCCCAACCACACCCGCGCGGGTACACGGTGGAGCTCATTTCTGTACGAAAAAGGCAGCCCACGTGGTAATTTGGCATGTGTAGTGGTTGTCCACTTGGTGGAGGGAGGATCGTCTACCACGGGTGAACAAACAAATTGCGACTTGACGCGTTATGTTAAATTAAAAAAAGAGGCAAACCACGTGAGGCCTACCTTAGAGGCAAGGCTCTATACACTGGAGTACTTTTGATGTGTCACGTCAACTCGCAGAACTAGGAGAAGCTTGCTTAGTACGCTGTCTCCCCCGCCCACGGGCGCGGTGGCTCACAGGATGAGGTGAAGCTTGCTTACTACACCTTACGCCCGCTCCCTCGCCCACGCGCGTGGTGGCTCGCAGCACGAGGAGAAAATTTTACTACTCCCTCCGTTTACTCCTCGTCCCTACTACGTACTTTGGTTAGTACTTCCTCCATTTACTTATACAAGGCCACTATAAAAAATACATTTTGCATCTATACAAGGCCACAAATAGTAATCGTGACAAAAGTTACTACTCCCTCCTTTCCAGTTTATGGCTCAATTTCAAAATCTCTCCAACCAAGGTAGACGATGAGTGGTCGAATTAATTTCGTATTTTGCACAAGTAATTAGTACGCTCGTTTTTATCAAGAAGTTATGTTTACCGAGGCATTAATTAGAACGAATGCATGAATGACCACTAAATTTCCATGAACTTGTACATGCATTGGTTAGTTTCCTCTTGACACTGCTTGCGTCGGGTGATCTAACGCACCTCGAAATCCAACATGTAATGGTACCACTACTAGTATAGTAGAATTGAGACTTATCAAACGGAAAAACGAATGTTTTTTTAGATGAGCCCTATAAACCCTAGTGGGTACGTACTCCGTAAAAACAAATTTTTCCAAAACTAAGTCTCTCCCTTTCATGAATTCTGTAGTATACTCCTCCGTTGACGCTCCCTTTCATGAATTCTGTACTTCCTGTCGCCGACATGTGGGACATATAGCAACCGGGTCGATGTGTCAAGCACCAAATAACAGTGCAGAACAGCAGGGGGATGCACCCCACTCGTACTGGCCCAGTAGTAGTAATGAGCAATGGGACGTCAAATCACAATGCCGCACTTTCCCACACGAACGAAGCAACCATTATTTCACACTTCGGTTGGCCATCATCTCAAACCACGTACTAGTATTGCTTCTGCCTCAAGAGGGACACACGCATCGCCTTGGTACATCATGACACGTGGGACCGCATGACAGGCCATGCTCCCCCGCCGATCGCTCGGTAAAATCACCTCATTTTTACTATACTTCCTCCGTATCGATTTACTACATGGCATGCATGTCGTTCTAGGTTGAGAATTTAACTGGCTATATATGTGATGAACAATACTCTAGCCTTTTAAAAAATGTATACTTTTGTGCAGTAGTACTATCGATGGATTGCGCCATGGAGCAAAAATTAAAATTAAAAAAAGGTGGTACATATAGAGAGCGCTCGTCGCCCAATTATGCATATAGTACTATTAAAAAGGCTAGTCACAATAATGGTGTCCAGCACAACCCACCCCTCAAATAAAACTAAGAGGGTGCTTGGATACGTTTTAGTCCCATGACTAAAAGTAGTGGGACTAAAACATGCTAGCCTCACCCATGCTTGGATCCAAATACTAAAAAGGCTCAAATCAAGTTAATGAACATTTATTATCCTCCAAACCCTCCAATCCAGAACTCGCCTGTGTTAAAGGAGAGGAGTTAAATGAGTAGAGAGAGGACTAATCCACATTTTAGTAGGGGTACCCCTGACTAAATTTTTTTAGTCTCAAGACTAGTTTTAGCCCCTCTTTAGTCAGGGGTGCTTGGAACTTTAGCCTCTTAAAGAGACTATTTTTAGTCAGACTAAAATAAGTCCCTTGGATCGAAGCACCCTCTAAGCATCGTGGAATTCTTTGATAAAACTAAGCACCCTGAAATTCTTTGACAACTAAACTGCTGGCTATATGATGTTGGCCATATATATTGTACGTATATAATGTGAAGAAACGAGTGGTAGTACTATACCAACTAAAAGATGAAATGTAAGAAATACTAGTATGTATGTACTGAAGAGGTAAAGTAACAAGAAGAAACATAACATAGTTCTGCTGGGGGCTCAGCACAACACACCCCTCAAATTAAATTAAGCACACCTGAAATTAAACTTTGCAACTATTTCGGTAGACACTGCATTAGAACCACCATGAGCAACGACACTGCCACCTTACTCGGAGTCCTCGTCCACGTCCTTGACTTCGTCCTTGTCCCTCTTCCTCTTGGCCGATACTTCTTTGCTTGAACCGCACACTTGGATGTTGCTCTTCATCCAACCCTTGTAGATATTGAAGCAAAGGTAGCCATTCATTGCAGCGTAGTGGATGTGGTCTATATCTAGTACATTCCGCTGCCATGCATGACGATGAAACGTGTAATGAGGTTTCTCTAGTTTACCGTACGAAGGATGGTCCATGGCTCCTGCTAGGGTCAGCATTGAAGGCTGACGAGAGGACACCAGCCGATTCTTCTGGAGGTCGAAGGTGTTGCCTACAACGAGGCCTATCCGATACAGGACTTCTTTGTCATTACCAAAGTCTACAGTAACGAATTTCACTGTTTTGTCCTTGAGGAAGTTCCTAAAATCCTGGCACTCAACGTCGGCATGGCATATGTGGTAGACCAAGCAAATGTTATGTACGCAAACCTGGATCACGGCGGGCTTCTTCCTCTCTTCGTCCTTTAGATCCTTCTCTCATCCCAGGACTGTGGTGTACTCACATCTAGCCCAGCGACCCACTCATCATCTGAGTTTTCTAACATGCGGCTGAAGCGAGAAAGGCATCCTTTCACCGTCGCGGTAGAACGGGTGTAGATGACGTCGAACTCATCGCCGGTGATGGTTCTAACCTTGTACTCACCGCCGATCGTGGAGATTTGGGACGCCATGGATTTGGGAGGAGGGTTAGGATTAGTGGAACTGCCGTAATGTGAATGAAGGAGACGACTAGGAGCAAACTGCCGTAGTATTGAAGGACGTGCAGGGACGAGTAGGAGCGAACTGCCAGCGTGCGAACAACAGGGTAGTGGCTTTCCATTCTCCCAAGATACAGGCTTCCGAGAGCCCTTGGATCTGAGATCGAACAGTTGCATGGCGTGATTCTAGACCTATGGGTGAATATCCTATCCTGGAGGGTTATTCTGCAAATTTTCAGCAACTTAGAATGCGACCGTTTGATCTCAGATCCAAGGGCTGCCAGCAGCCCATATCATGGTCGCGCCTACCACGACCGTCGCGTCGCTCGCGCCCTTGGAGATTTAACACGATGCGTTAGGCTATCTGATGTTGGCATGTCATACATAGTCATCACTTAGTCACTCATACTACAACAAGGTTGGCTATAAGTGTATTTTTTTACTCCTCTCTATCTCTTTCTTCATACTCAAGGAAGAAACGGTGCTAAGCGCATGTATTTATTGCATTTGCCAAGGAGTGACCTCTTCCAATGAAATGGTGTTGCTAAGTTTGCTTCATTTAATTAGCTATAGACTCAAAATTGTCTTTTCACCTAGGTACACGCGCTTAGCACCGTTTCTTCCTTGGGTCACCAAACTAGTCTCTCTCTTCTTGATTAACTTGCCACATCAGACTTTTTGCCTATGTGGCAAGCTTAAGCACCTGTAGGAGCAAATAAAAGTAAGTACAATAGTGCGCTTTACATGGCATTTTTCCATATGTGGAGGAAAGAGAGGCAAGGAAAAAGTGGAGAAGTGGGCTGTCATGCAAGAGCCAACCTCTACTACATGGTGGAGCATTGGGAGAGGCACCTGTATGGAGGTGGTCAGGAATCTGGGAGACTCACGCCGGTCATAGCATCGCAGTTCAAATGATAATGGCAAGTCAAATCACAGGGCCCCACCTGTCCAGCAGTAACTCACTGTCAAATCACACAGCCCTACGTTTGCAGCAGCCTACTCCCTCGTCTTCTCGCGTCTCTGTCAAACCGACTAGGCGGAACTGCCCCGCCGCCTACCGCGTAGGAAAAGCCCCGCCCTCGACTTTTAAATATAACTACATCCGCTTAAGAATCCAATGATATACTTTTTGTGACATAGTAACTCACATTTAGTTAGTCAAATTGATGGCCTAGAACTACGTGCAGGCCCTATAAACCGAGACGCCTAAAAATAAAAAAACCAAGATGGAGAGGGTAGTTCAGCACGTATCTTTTTAGATCAATATAGTCGGGATTCACCAAGGAGCAAAACCAAGTGGTAAGCTGCTCCTTTCGTGTTGGCGTAGCAACTCAAGCAGGGTTAGTCCGCACATGAAATGGCGACACACTTAGCATGACCCCTTTGGCCGACATGTGGCTCATCCACCATCTTGTTCCACATGCGATGCACCAAATTATAGTTCGGAGCAGCGGTTGGAATTGGAGGCACCCCGGTCGTAGCGCCGCAGTAGTAGAAAATGAGCAACGAGGGGTCAAATCACAAAGCCCCACCTTTCCCGCATTAAGCTGGACGGACGAAGCAACCATCATTTCACTCTAGGGCGCAAGAGCATAAACAAAAGAGAAAACAATGATGCGTGCAGTAGCTACCTAGGGCACCCTAGGGTAGGGGTCTCCACTACAGATCCTTTTTTTTGAAAGCGCCTCCACTACAAATCGGCTTCTCCCTCGTCCTCTTGAAGAAAATTGATGATGAGTGCGGCAGTAGGGTTTGTAGGAGTACTACGGTGTGCGGGGCCCCATCATAGTAAACGGGCTTGAGCCGACGCCTTAAATATGTGTGGGCCGCTTGGTTTTACGGGAATGAGGCAGCATTTTGGGTTCGGGGACCAGTGGAGATATAGTACGTACAAAAAATTGTGGATGTAAGTTCGACTGAAAGGCAATGATGCATGGGCCCTGCATTTTGATATACCCGAGGCCGCGTGAAATTTGCTACTCTACTCAAAACTAGTAAGGTACACATGTATTGAACGCATGAGATTTCGAAACCAAATTATGAATAAATACACACTATAGGATGTAAAGCTTTGAGTCATATATGCATGATGTAGATATTCGTTTAGTTCTTATAGTTCATCTCATTCAAAATCAATAAGTTTTATAAAAAAATTAAGAATCATGGGGTTGTGCATTGTACTCCCTCCGTTCCAAAATAGATGACCCAAGTTTGCACTAGTTAGTGCAAAGTTGGGTCATCTATTTTGGAACGGGGGGAGTAAATCATAAAGTAAAAAACAAATAATGGCAATTCATTTAGAAAAAATAATCAATTATGATACATAAGATTCTAGAACAAAGGAGAAGTGCTTGTGTTTTGAGGTTTGTGCATTATGCTTAAGTTCAACCATGGAGTCTTCTAAATTGTACATGTGGTAGATCTGGTGGAATGTTGATGATATCCAACGGCCAGTAGTGCTCGGATTTGCCTATCTCTGCACTGTCGGGTTAGCTTCATCCTGCGACCATCTTTCAAAGTTATTGGCACACTATATAGTTCTTGTGCTATAGTTGCATGTTTTGGAAAAAAGCTACTAGTGGGTTGTACTATCTATTTAGGAATAGAAGATGTATACATGGAAGTTGTAGGGAAAGAGATGACATGGAGCATCTCAATTCCTACGAGTAGGGATTGGAAAAGAGATGTCATTTGGTTCACATCATAGAAACTTTTCTATTGAATATAGAGATGACATGTTTCTCAATTCCTATGAGGAGGGATTAGAAAAGAGATGTAATTTGGTTCATATCATAGGAACTTTTCTATTGAATATACGCTAATTTTTATTTTCCTTTGAAATTAAGGGAGTATAGGAATCCATTCATATGAACCGAGTGGCTCTAAAGCTATAGAAATGATATCATGTTTATTTCCTTTGAAATGTGGAGTATATGAATCTATTCCTATGAACCAATTGGCTCTGAAGGAAAAAATCCTATAAAAATCATATCATATAGAGTTCCTATGATATTCCTCGACACTAAAGGATGCTTGAAATTGCTGCGGGTGATACGATGGTCTTTCTTTGTAGACTCCTCACCCAACTTTATAGTTACCTCTCGAAGATGAATGAAATGATATATACATGGTATTCTACATGTGCAATTTGGTACACGAAAACTCGGTAAAAGTTTGCGAGGTTCGAATTTTTAATAAAGCTATATGCACTGCATTTCGGAACGGAGGGAGCATACGGCAGTTGCTAACACTCATGTGGAATATTTGTGTGTAGGAGGAGTGGCTGTTCTGTTAAATGACATGGCAAAACTGACACTGTCGGATGCCGATCTAACGGTCCTTACGGCGTTCGTCAGGAAAAGGCTTGTGGCGAACGTTTGTCGGATAATGATTTACGGACACATGCATTGCATTGATACGTGCCCCCCCTCTCTCACGCACACGCGCCCTCACGAGTCACGACTCTCCCGAGTCCTCTCGCAGACTCGCACGTCGCACCCACCGTCTATCTGCAGGTAGACGTCATGCACATATGTGCTCTTCACACCCTACCCTTAGAACTTCTAAAAAACAAAAGAGGGCGCACACATTTTATTTTAGCTCACACATCACACACTTGTACTATTACTCTTGCGGCGAACGTTCTTTGGGCATAGTATATTGTACTCTCACGAAGAGAAGCGGTGCACGCACGCACTAGTTCTCTCACACCCACTCACGGGTACACGTAGGAGTGCATTTTTTTGAAGCTGGTACAACAAAATCACTCCACTATATATAAAAGTAGGAGCCTTAGTGCTTGATTTACTAGGGTTCCTCTCGTTCACTCTCTCATGCTCTCCAGATCTAAGCAACACATAGGTGGCCACACTCTCTCTCAGCTCACTGCTGGTCACAAATCCGGCTGGACAACCTCGACCGGGGTAGGGGTGTAGGTGCATCATTCACGCTATCGTCGGCGGCGAGGGAGGAGACCAACGGCTGCCCGCGCGTCCCGATCAGTGGCCGTGCCGTTCTCTCCGAGAGAGCGCTGGCTCGAGAGGGCCTCCGACCCCTTCTTCCTCTCTGTGGTATTGTGGCCAAGATGCGGCCTCCCGACGCCATCTTTGCGACATGTCGACGACCCTCGGGTATATATTCCTTCGAAACTTGCCTTGCTCTACTGCCCCAGCTCCCTTCGTGTGGATCCTTTTCTACTTCCATCCGCTGTTCCAAAGCCACCTAGACTTCTACTAAGGCACGTGCTTTGCACGTATGTTCTGTATGATAGATACTCATATACCTTCTTTTTAGAGAGAGAAATGGGTACTCGTATCTTGAGTAGATATCATCGTGTGTTTGTGTAACACCCTCGATGCGACTATATCTCCCACGTGTCGAGGCACGACTTAGAGGCATAATCGCATTGAAGGCATATGTCGCAAGTTAGGCAATCTTCACAACATCCCATGTAATATGATAATAAAAGGGGAGATAACATAGTTGGCTTACACTCGCCACGTCAATCAAGTACATAAATAACATTACATCAACCAAACACTCATGGCCCAACTACGGCGCCAAAATAAAAGATAACCCAACATGCGACACGGTCCCAATCACCCCCAACTGGGCACCACTACTGATCATCGGGAAAGAAAACATAGTAACATTGAGAGTCTTCGTCGAACTCCCACTTGAGCTCAAGCGCGTCTCCTGGAGTGGAATCATCAGGCCTTGCATCTGGTGTAATAGTAATCTGTGAGCCACAGGGACTCAGCAATCTCGCACCCTCGCGATCAAGACTATTTAAGCTTATAGGTATGGCAAGGTAAATATGTGGAGCTGCAGCAAGCGACTAGCAAGTATGGTGGCTAACTTATTCGCAAAAGAGAGCGAGAAGAGGAGGCAAAGCGCGAGTGAGAAACTAGAGAGCAACCTGCGCAAACATTACTCCAACACCGTGTCCACTTCCCGGACTCCGCCGAGAAGAGGCCATCACGGTAACACACTCAGTTGATTCATTTTAATTAAGTTAAGGTTCAAGTTATCTACAACCGGACATTAACAAATTCCCATCTGCCCATAACCGCGGGCACGGCTTTCGAAAGTTCAAATCCCTGCAGGGGAGTCCCAACTTAGCCCATGACAAGCTCTCACGGTCAACGAAGGAATAGACCTCCTCCCAAGACGTTCCGATCAGACTCGGTATCTCGGTTATTCAAGACACTTCGACAGGTTAAAACAAGACCAGCAACACCATCCGAATGTGCCGACAAATCCCGATAGGAGCTGCACATATCTCGTTCTCAGGGCACACTCAGATGAGCCAGACGTCGGGTAGGCCAGCCCAGAGTTGCCCCTAGTAGCCCCGGGCATCGCTCGGTGGGACCAACACTCAGAGGAGCACTGGCCCGGGGGGGGTTAAAATAAGATGACCCTTGAGTCTGCAGAACCAAAGGGAAAGAAAAGGCTAGGTGGCAAATGGTAAAACCAAGGTTGGGCATTGCTGGAAAAAATTTAATCAAGGCGAACTATCAAGGGGTTCCTATTATAACCCAACCGTGTAAGGAACGCAAAATCCGGGAACATAACACCGATATGACGGAAACTAGGGCGGCAAGAGTGGAACAAAACACTAGGCGAGAGGCCGAGCCTTCCACCCTTTACCAAGTATATAGATGCATTAAGATAACATAGCAATATAATGATATCCCAACAAGTAAATAAATGTTACAACAAGGAACGGCCTCCGATCTTCACCTGCAACTAGCAACGCTATAAGAGGGGCTGAGCAAAGCGGTAACATAGCCAATCAACGGTTTGCTAGGACAAGGTAGGTTAGAGGTTTGACATGGCAATTTGGGAGGCTTGCAAGCAAATGGTAGGCATCGTAGCATTGGCATAGCAAAAGAGCGAGCAAACTAGCATAGCAAAGATAGTAGTGATTTCAAGGGTATGATCATCTTGCCTGCACAGTTGTCAGAGTTGACTGGATCCTCGAAAGCAAACTCAAACAGGCTCCTCGTTAGCAAACTCGTCTCCCGGCTCTATCCAAACAAGACAAACAAGCAACAAGGACACAATCAACCACGTGCAAGACTCAAACAATATGATGCAAAGATGATATGCTATGCGGGATGCGATGCGGGATGCAAAAATGCAAGATATGACAGGAAAAGCATGAACCTGGCCTCAACATAGAAATCCAAGTGTGCCACTGGAAAGATGAGATGAAATCACTTGAAAACGATATAAAGAACGCCGGAATCGGAGTTACGGTTTGGAAATGGCAAGCGATTCAAATATGACACCGGTCTGCGATTTACAGCAAGTAGGCATCTAAATGCAAAGAGATGAACATGCTACAGCACCCAAACATGACAACAAAATATATGGCAGGGATGCATTCAAGATTCTTAACAAAAGTCTAGCACTGAGCTACGGCCAATTCATCCATTAACAGGTTTAAACAAGCATGGCAAAAATGCATATGGCAAACAAATCTCAGACTTGGTGAAATTAACACTTGTCTGGAATTTCAGATCAGATAGCACTCTTCGGAGCAACAAAACTACATGCTATAGGACCTGAACATGGCAAAATAAAGCATGGCATGGAGCTACTCAAAGAGCTTAACAAAAGTCCCTTAGTGACCTTGAGCCAAAAGGGATCAGAAAATATAATTGCAAGCATGTGAACATAGCAAAAAACATAATCAGTTTTCAGACTTGGTGAAAACTGACACATGCTGAAATATAACTCAAGTAGGCATGTTTACAAGCTCGATGCACTCACTATGGTGCAAGTCATACAATCATACACCCATTAAGAAGGCACAAAATGCAAGCTAGACATGTCAAGAACAATAGCATAGCATGCACGGAGCAACTACAACATCATCGGCAAAATTGCAAACAAGTTGACAATCTGCCCAGATTCACAAAGTAGCAAAAGTAGAACTCGATTGACTCAAGCTAGGGTGCTCCATAAATGCAAACAAAGACATGGATGGATAGAGCACTACAAGATTAACAAAACACCCTTACTGATTATCCTCAAAAGAGGCACGGATCACTAGGAAACAACAAGAACACATGGCATCATGAGATAAACAGATCCAGGACTTAGTGAAATTGCTAAGTCCCTGAAAACAGAATTAGCAAGTGCACCACTTTGCAAGCTTGCACTAGTCACCACACACATCACAAAAATACATGGGTTGCACCTATGGAAATATGACAAAACCCTTAACAAAACATATGTAGAACTCATGGGTATATCATGCACACAATAATCATGGCAAAAATGACAAAAAACTAAATGGAGTAGCAGAACTGATAATTAACTCAAGTAGCCCTCTTATAACAGCATTTTGGGCATCAAGATGAACTCAAATGAAAATGATGCAATGGAATGAAATGATGTACTCTCTGAGATGAACATTTTGATATGCTATATGCATGAATCGGAGCTACGGATGCAAAGTTACGGGGCCGTGAACATGAGCACTTGGACTGGAATTTCTGGGACTTAGTGAAAAAATCAACCTCCCAGGTCTAGGGTTTGACCTGAGGCACGTAGATCGAGGCGGGGCCCGAACTCGCCGGCGGGCTGGTCGGCGACGAGGGAGAGGAGACCGGCCGGAGAGGAGGCGAGGCCGAGAAGAGGCGGCGGCGGCGGTGGGCGACCGGGGCGGCGGCGGCTCGGGTCGGCCGTAGCGGCCGGCGTCAAGCCCGAGCGGGGCGGCGGCTGCTCGGAGGAGGCGGCGGACGAGGCGGCGGCGCGCTGCGGCCGGCGGGGTCCGATCGCCGGGGCGGAGACGGGCGCGGGCGGCGGAGATCAGGCGCGGGCGGCGGAGGCGTTTGGGCCGCGGGGGCCTGAAGCGGGCTGCCCGGGCCGGCGGCGGGGGCGGTGCGGCGGCGCCACGTGGCAGGCGCTGAGAGGCGGGCGGAGTGTCCGGCAGCAACGGACGTTGTCCGGCCGCGCGGTGGAGGCGGGGAGCTAGGTTAGGGTTTGATCTGATCCGGAATTTCGGGAGGAGGCTATATTTATAGGTAGAGGGAGCTAGGAGAGTCCAAATGAGGTGCGGTTTTTGGCCACGCGATCGTGATCAAACGCTCTAGATGATGGAGCAGAGTTAGGTGGGTTTTGGTCCAAATTGAAGGGGTGTTGGGCTGCAACACACACGAGGCCTTTTCGGTCCCTCGGTTAACCGTTGGAGTATCAAACGAAGTCCAAATGGTACGAAACTTGACAGGCGGTCTACCGGTAGTAAACCAAGGCCGCTTGGCAAGTCTCGGTCCAATCCGGAAATGTTTAATCGCCACACATGAAAGAAAGGTAGAAATGACCACCGGAGAAGAACAAAGCGCCGGAATGCAAAACGGACAACGGGGAAAATACTCGAATGCATGAGACGAACACGTATGCAAATGCAATGCACATGATGATATTATATGAGATGCATGACAATGATAACGACACACGGAGACAAGACCCGAACCCGAGAAAATAAAATAACTTAACGTCGAAAACGGTAAGAGTTGGAGTACAAATTGGGAAAGTTACATCCGGGGTGTTACAGTTTGTTTGCATGATCTAAGGACTATTCTGAAATAAGAAGCAAATCACTTGCACAAATCAAACTGAGTTCCAAGTAAGAATTTGATTACAAGATAAAAGTTGTAGTTTTATTATATGCTATTTCCTGGGTTCCACTGATGTATAGTTCCAGAGTTGTTTGACGGTTTACATGCATGTTTATGGACTATTTTGTGCAACTAAATAAGTCATTTAGGTCTGACAGACACTCATGTCATGTATTAGCTTGAGGTATAACTTATGTATGACTGAAATAAAATATTACACTTTTTCTGTGAATAATAAAAATATTACATTTCTCGATGAAGCAGAATAAAACTTTAGCTAGCATCAGCCATGCAATGTTATGTTATGTGAACAGTGTAAACTTTGCAGTATAGCGGCATCTAAAAAATCCATTTTTACAGTAATCTAAAAAAATAAGTTAGTAGTAGAGTGTTTATTTCCCAGGTGACAACGGGGAACCAAAATGTGCTAGCTATTTGCCAACTTGTCGTACTTGCATGTGAGGAGGTGGCAGCAGTTTCTAGACATTTCTCAACTTCAGTAGGTGCAATCCAGATTCAACGGGGACTTCTTTATTTGTTTACTTGGAGAGCAGAGTCGGCCATGTGCACAAGGAGCGGGAGCAAATCCAGCAGCTCTTAGCCATCAGATCATGTCATCCTTTGTTTGATGGACGGCAGTGATATGCATGAGAGGGGAAATGAACGGTGGATTTTGAGCCAATGCTTGTTTGGGCGGGAGAACCGAAGATGGAGTGGTAAATCCAATTTCAAAACTGCCGCATTATAGTAGTAGTAGATTAGAAGTAAAGCTATTTCATACAGTCGACTCAAAGCGTTGGTTCAAACAGGGAAGAAAGTGGGAAAGTTGTAGCATGAATCTAGGACTTGGTTCTAAGAGGAAACGGGGGAAAGTAGTAATATCTGTCACTGTTTAAATAACCGTATATCTTATTTGCGCAAACAGAGATGTCTGTCTCCGTATCGTTTTGGGATGTCTGTCTCTGTATCGTTTCTATCCGCGCAATCAAAAGCACACACCTCAGTTTTAGTACAACTGCGAAAAATGAGATGGCTATCCCTCGCTGCCTCGTCTAACCTCCCGTCTTCAAGGTATCCCAACATTGGTAGTAACTAAGGTAGAATGACCAACGCAATCTAAAAGAAGCTGATTCATACATTTTACTTCCTGATTGCAGTGCAGGGACGAGCGAAAACAACTGCATCCTAGTCCAGAATGCACTTTCTACTAGTTCATCCATGGACCAAGGACTAGCTGGCACGGCTGCACGGTGGTTTTTTGGACAGGTGCGCGGACAAGAGGCATTGTGGTCTGCTTATTTCTGCAAATAGCGGTGCTTAAATTTAGTGGAATGCACAAGCATTTCAGCTGGTCAGTACACTGCATGGTTCAGTTCAGCATTCCAGCTGATACCACAATTATAATTGGTTATTCTGGAATGAGAGAACCTAACCCTGAATGGTGGCAACAAGAAAGAACCAGAGTGAACTCTAGGAAATTTAAGCCTGCCGGGAGGCCCTTTGCTCAGAGAGAAGCCTTGCTTGTTTTTTCCTGATTTGTAAACCTTCTCACAACTTTGTCTTTTGCTGTGAACTAGTATATGTTTGTTATGTTCTATGAATCATTCAGATGTATAAAATTGCTTAACTTATGCTTTTCAAGTTTTTTATGAAGACGAGTTTAATGTGAGGGTTCCACATGAGCGCTGGACTAGCGTGTGAACGTTTGGAATTTATTACATTGTGGCCTCAATTAACTGCATGAACCACTGTAACAAGATACATAGTTGCTTATATGTCAGACAACAGATTGTTGATTGTTAGTTGGTCGATAGCCTAGTGTTGAAGCGAGCTGAGCCAATGTGCCGTGTTTTGCACAACTGCTTACAAGTGGGGTAGCACCAACAGTGTTTACAAGTACTTATGTATACGTCGGCGCACGATTCTCGAACGAGTGCTCTGTTTCATCAAAACACACACTGCTCGTATGATAAACCGTGACAACTTATGTCTTACCATGCCATATTCAAGAAAAAACTAGTGAGGACGCATCTGTTTCGGCAACAATTACGATGGTTCTCACATGATTCACGGGCACACAAAAGTAGCAGCAGTTCCCATAGACGGATTCAAACATAGTACTAGCCCCAGAGGGGTCGATAATAGGCAAGGTTTGGATAATTAGACACAATCCAAACTACTATTAAACACTAGCTGGGGCAACTATTTCATGCCTCGATCTAATTTGGGCTGGACACAAGACGGACCTTGCCATGAACATCATCGAGGACGTCCCGCAGCAGCTCAATCCTGTGAACCTTCATGAAGTCAACCTTGTGGCCTTGCCACTGATAAACTTGTTTGTGGAGGCATGCCACATCATCTTCCTGTGTAAGCTTGACAAGAACAGTATTCCTCACAAACGAAGGAGTAGCTTTGAACTTCTTGTGCTTCAGTACACCCTGGACAACACGCCTGACAACAGTGAGGCTGGAATACAACTTTTCATTGGTATAACCGCAAATGGCTTCCAGGATCCAACAGCCTAAGAACTCTGTTTTCCCAATGCGTATATTCAGGTCGTCCGCCTCATAGTGAGTGACATGTACAACCACACAATCCTTGTCTGCATCAGGGCTCTAATTGAAACAGAAACAAATTCTGAATTACGTTTCAGTATAAGAAACACAAGTTATTTAAACCACTACGTATACCATGGCATCGAAGCTAATAAAATTTTGCATTATTAATCACCACATACTTCCTTTTCTAAAAAAATCACCACATACTTAGATGAAAAACCACAATCAAGATCGGCAAAGAAGGAAATCACCTTGGGCAGCTCAGCAGGGGGGGGACACATCCTCAAAGGGGGAAAACTGCTCCTGCAGTGCCACGGGGGCTGTAACCTCAAACGGGGCGTTGACCATCTCAGTATCTGGGGTCGCCTCGATGGTTGCCTCCATCTTCTTGGAGCTCTCTGTCTCGTGGGGGCCAGCCTCCCGCGTCTGCTCCAATATCGGCAGATCTTTGCCTGGTTCTCCTTGGTCCATCATGAAACTGACAAATACTAGGAGTCAACTGAAAGTAAAACACAATCGCAATGACAATGAAACAAAAAAGAGAGTGAGGATCGGTTACTGCTTTGCAAAAGTTCTTTTTTTCCTCTGAACGAAAATATACCAACATCACGGATCCGCTTACCTTCCCTTCGTTCGGAGAGAAGAACAGTGGCAGATGCAAGTGTTGCCTTTCTTGAAGACGGTGAGGGAGAAGGGGATTCAGCAAAGAGTGAAATGATGGTTGCTTCGTCCGTCAAACTTAGACTGCGGGGAGGTGGGGTTTTGTGATACGACGGCTCGTTACTGCCGCGCTACGACCGGGGTGACTCTCTGCCTGCATACTGCCTTCTAATTTGGTGGATGGCATTTGGGCCCGCGCGCTGCATGGCCCGCATGTCGGTGAACAAAAGTATAACGGCATTCAGTAGAGGGAGACGTTTCAATGACCTAGGAGGAGCCAGAAGCAGTAGAGTGTCTCCACTGTACTGGTAGTAATTGTTTTTCTAGGTAGCTGTAGAGTGTCTCCACTGTACTAGTAGTAATTGTTTCTCGGGTCCCAATACAAAACAGCCCATCCACACTAGTAAATAGTAAAATCAATTCAAAAACCTGGGTGCTCTTCTTCCTCCTCGCTCCCACCCACCTCACGTCAGCTCGCTCCACTCGTACCCCCAAATTCCTCACCTCACTCCTACAAAAAAACCCCAGCTCCCCTTCTTCCTCACTCCTACAGAAAACCCCCAGCTCCCCTTCTTATTTGCTCGCACTACAACTAGGCTCATCATTCGTTACTCTGCTCAAATCCGTGAGCGCGACGCGACGCCCTCGAGGAAAATGGAGTCGGCTGACCCCAGCGCCAAGAAGATGAGGCTCCCGCCAGCGGCGACGCCTGTTGTAGATCCCGCACCCGACAGCGCGGGGAGAAGCGGCGACCCTGCCCCCACCGGATCCCAGGAACCCGTAGAATCTCGGGTAGACCGCATCAGTGATCTCCCGGACACCATCCTTGGGGAGATCATCTCGCTTCTCCCCACCAAGGATTGCTGCTGCACCCAAGTCCTCTCAATTCGGTGGCGCCCTCTATGTGCGTCGTTCCCCTTAATCTTGACTGTCGTCAGCTATCTCTCTTCAATGATTTTGAAATCCCCAGAGCCATCATCTCCTCCCACCAGGGCTCCGTTCAAAGCCTCTGCATCCCGTCATGCTACCTAAGCAAGCATACCATGCCCTTCACGGTGGACGCCTAGCTGGAATCCCCTGAATTCACAGAACTACATCTGCTCGAGTTCTGCTATTCCCCTGGAAATCACATACCACATACCGAACGCCATGAACTTGTGCCCTCAGCACCGATGTCCATCTCGGGGTTTTCATCCTCTCTCCACACCGCCACCTTTGCGCAGTGCTACCTACCAGACAATATGGTACTAAACCTTCGACTCCCATTTCTCAAGAAACTTTCACTTGTGCGGGTTCGTATATCGGAGGCCTCATTGCACAGCATCATCCACTCCATTTGCCCTGCGCTGGAGTGCTTGGTGCTTGTTTTCACAGTTAGAATCGGTTGTCTCCAAATAAAGTCGCCTAACCTTGTAAGAATTGGAATTTCTTTTGACGGAAGGCAGCTCATCATCCAAGATGCCCCTTTACTTCAAAGGTTGATCCTTGATTCTAGTTATTCACCGTTGCAAATAACCGTCCTCTCTGCGCCTAAACTGGAGACCTTGGGTGTAATACATGATCTCTGTGCTCATTTCAACATGGTGTTTGGCTCCACAGTTCTTCAGGTACTTTATATTATCATCTACACTTCTAACCATAAACTGCATTTTAAATTTCTGCGCATAATTTATATATCATCTTGGAGTACACATTTTGTACTAATATTATGTTCTATGCTCAATGAAGAGTTTCTCCATGGATGGCCTATCAATGGTGCTGGATTCTGTCAAGATCTTATATATCCAAATGAATAGTTTTGATCTGAACAAGATTATTGGCTTGATGCAATGCTTTCCATGTCTGGAGAAGTTGTATATAAAGGTGATAATTTCACGCACATTGGAAGCCCGCATATAGTGTACAAGAATTAACCGTTCAGCTGTTGCTCTTTCGACACTCTTCTTTTAGACCTTAACTGTTTTCAATCTTCATGTCTATTTAGGCTACAGGATGGGGTAAGAAAGTTATAACCAATTGGTGGATTCGTAAGCATCGGGATTTTCTCACTTCTCATGAGATTCGATTGAAGACAATAACGCTAGAACAATATGTAGCCAACCGTGCAAACACAAGATTTGTCACATTCTTCCTGCTGAATGCGAGGTTACTATTGTCCATCAGGCTTAAGTTTATCAGCAGCATGGTTTTGACGGATGGGTATGTCGAAGAGCAAAAAAGGAGTTTCAGGTGGGCAAAAGAGCTTCCAAACGTGCCGGGCTTCTATTTACAACATATTGTGGTCATAATCCAGTAAATTTTACGACCCAGGATGTTCATTCTATGGACCTGACCGATCCATTTGACTGTGACTGCCTAAAACAATGCTGGAGTTAGATGTTGTTGCCCTTTTCAATCTGGTTTTTTTGTAAACCTGATGAACAATTAACCCTCGTGCTTTTGTACAGTTTGTAAGATGGAGTTAGATGTTCCTACCCTTTTCAACTCGGCTGTGACTATCATATTTTCTTTGAACAAGGCAAATGGCTTGCCATTCGTTTAATTTAGAGTGAAATATTGTAACAAATCCAAACCAAGGGAAATAACACCACTCTCGCCGGCTGCTTGAGCTCACTGTGCATTATAGAAGCCAAGTGATTAGCCCCCACCAACACCCACAAACTTATTTCGAACTAGCACATCAAATGGGCTGTAAATTTTCATAGGAAAGGCTGCATGACCATGACAGATTTGGATTCTGACATTTGGGACCCGCGAGGAAATAGCCTATCCAAGGTGGTGTCGACTTACTAGCCAGTCAACAAACGATTCTGCCTACCAGCCGTTGGATTGACATCCAACATATGTCGTGTATCTTCGATCTCTTGCCTTATTATTCCTCCAATCACCCAAACCAAACCACCCCGTCGGCTCCGCCTGCTCCCGCCTCCCATGGCTGGCTGCGCCTCTGCCGCCCTACCGTACGTACCCTCCAACGTTGGCCAGTCCCTCCCTCTATTCCCCCATACGTCCTGTTATTCTCCAGCGACGTCAGCCCCAACACGCACCCGCGCCCGAACCAGTCAACCCTCGTACTCCCCTCCGCCTGCGACTGGACCGGCGCATCTTCAACGGCTCCTGTTCATTCCGTCCGAGGCCTCGCCGTTGTCCTCCGCCTTGCGGCCTTGGTTCGATCGCCGTGCGCGGTGCGCCGCCCTCTTGCATTGTCAACGTCGTCAACAACCGAGAGGAACAAGGAGATGACTGTATGTGGAGAGGATGACAGTAGGGACCCACCAGTGTCATGGCAGTACACAAGCAAGTGCCTCTATAGTACAAGCCCAAAAATATGGTTCCTCCTAATGGTTGGACATCTCGGGCTCACGCCATTGTCAACGTAGTCAATAAACGAGAGAATTACACCACGAGCGGCTGACACCAGGGACCCAGCAAGTCGCGCAGTTTTTTTGAGGAACAAGCAGTTGTTATTTATACTAGTTTTAGCGACAGATCAGGGTAACAACGGGGCTGTGCGGGGGCTGTGGCCTGTCTAGCCAGGGTTTTATTTATGTTTACCACATCATGAGCCCAGTTGTGTTTTTTTCTTGCTGAAAATGGCTAGCCCAGTTCTATTTTTTTTAAAGAAATACCCAAACAAGGCCTACTTGCTTTATCGGCCCTGCTGGGCTGCAAATCTTTCAAGACGAGGAGAGTTTCATTCGGTTAGCCCAGAAATGGGCTGTACATTTTTAAAACACATCAAACCGGGAATTAGTTTCAATTTTTTTTTCATTACAAGATCTTAAATTCCATTGATTTTTATGCGTGGACAATTATTTTGATTTTATATTTATATAAATTATTTTTCAAAATAGTTTGAATGTGAATCAATATTTCTGGATTAAAAACAGTTGACCGCACCGAAATATGCAAAATTTCATATACTTTTTAACCATGGCCACAATATGGGGTGTGATGCTAACAAAAAGAAGATGGGCTCCAAAAAAATTCTTAAGAATTAGCAAATGGGTTGTACATTATTAGAAATAATGGCAGATTGGCTGTATGCTATTTTCCACAGATTTGAGGCTGACTTGTGCGCCTACTACAGGTTGACGCGTATGATTTCATAAAAAAAGGTTGACGCACACGCAATGCCGTGTCAACTTAGTCAACACACGAGAGCAGTGACTGTTGGATGTCCATCCAACGGCTGTCGTGCTTCTTCAATCTCTGCTCTTCATGCTCAAGCCGCTCAAACAAGCGCCGGCGGGACTTCCTGCTCCCTCCTCCCGCGACCGGCTATGCTGCCGAGCAGGCCTCACGGCCCCACCGTACTCCCATCGCTGGCCTAGCCATCCCTCTACTCACCCACACATGTTGTTATTCTCCGGCGACGACAGACGAACAGTAAACCCTCGTACTCCTCCGCGTGGGAAACAACTGCCGAGTATTCCCTGGCTCCGTGTCGTTCCCTTCCTAGGCCTCGCCGTCGTCCACTGCCCTGGTGCTCTCGGTGCGTCCTGGTCAACGTGGTCAATGAACGACATCCATCGGAAGTGGACTGTACCTGGAGAGGCTGACAGCTGGGTCCATGGCCGCACGCAAGGAAATGCCTCCTTATTACGCGCAAAATAATGATTCCTCCACCTGACAGCTAGAACCCACAGGAAGGGCCTCTGTATTTCGCGAAAAAACGCCCCCCCCCCCCCCCCGCTGACAGGTCGGACCCACCAGCTATATATTCGCACGCAAGGAAGTGCCTCCTTATTACGCCCAAAAAAATGAATACCCCCTGCTAGCTGGGACCCACCATATTGTTGGGCTGACTTGTGATCCTACTAAGTTGACAAGGACGGAGAGCTTTGTCAACTTAGTCAATACTCCAGTGACCGCATGGTGTCCATCCAACGGCCATAGTGCTTCTTCAACCTCTGGTCTTCTTGCTCCAGCCGCCCAAAGCAGCGTCGGTCGTGCCGCCTGCTCCTGCCTCCTGTGGCCGGCTGTGCTACCGCGGAGGCCTCACCGCCCCCATACTACTCCCACCACTTGCCAGGCCATCCCTCCACTCACCCACACCCCCTGTTATTCTGCGGCGACGGCAGCCTCACGCCGCAGCCGAACTAGTGAACGCTCATACTCCTCTCCGCGTGGGCATCCACTGCCGCGTCTTGCACGGCTCCGCGTCGTCCCCTTCCTAGGCCTCGCCGTCGTCCATCGCCGTGGTGCTCTCGGCGCGGCGTGGTCAATGTGGTCAACGACCGGCTTGCATCGGACGTGGACTGTACGTGGAGAGGCCGACAGCTGGGTCCATGGCCGGAGCAAGGAAGTGCCTGCTTATTACGCAGAAAATAATTATTCCTCCACCTGACAGCGGGGACCCACCGGACGGGCCACCAGTATTTTGCGAAAAAAATTGTTTCCCCCTGACTGCTGGGACCCACCGGACGGGCCACCGTATTTCGCGAAAAAAACGTTCCCCCCGCTGTCAGCTCGGACCCACCGGAAGTGCCTCCTTATTACGCACAAAAAAATGAATACTCCCCCGGCTAGCTGGGACCCACCTTGCTGGGAGGCTAACTTGTGGGCCTACTAAGTTGACGGGGAGGCTGACTTGTGTCAAAACCGACGGATCTCGGGTAGGGGGTCCCGAACTGTGCGTCTAAGGCAGATGGTTACAGGAGGCAGGGGACACGATGTTTTACCCAGGTTCGGGCCCTCTTGATGGAGGTAAAACCCTATGTCCTGCTTGATTAATATTGATGATATGGGTAGTACAAGAGTAGATCTACCACGAGATCGGAGAGGCTAAACCCTAAAAGCTAGCCTATGGTATGATTGTATGTTGTCCTACGGACTAAAACCCTACGGTTTATATAGACACCGGAGGGGGCTAGGGTTACACAAGGTCGGTTACAAAGGAGGAGATATACATATCCGTATTGCCTAGCTTGCCTTCCACGCCAAGTAGAGTCCCATCCGGACACGAGACGGAGTCTTCAATCTTGTATCTTCATAGTCCAACAGTCCGGCCAAAGGATATAGTCCTGCTGTCCGGAGACCCCCTAATCCAGGACTCCCTCAGTAGCCCCTAAACCAGGCTTCAATGACGATGAGTCCGGCGCGCAGTATTGTCTTCGGCATTGCAAGGCGGGTTCCTCCTCTGAATACATCACAGAAGAGTTTGAATACAAGGATAGTGTCCAACCCTGCAAAATAAGTTCCACATACCACCGTAGAGAGAATAATATTTCCACAAATCCAATCTGCTGACACGTTTTGGCAGCAGGACATTACGCCATGGCCCGGTAATTATTCAAACCGTTTCTTTTAACTAGCCCCACGCATAACGCGAGGCAGTTTTTTGACACGTCTTGTCAAAGCAGAGATCGTGTTCCCCCTATTACGGGATTCTCATCAATACGGACGTGGGTAACCCAACCGTGCCTAGGACTCCTAGATTTTAGGCAAGTCCCAAACGGCCACGGGGAGGACGCTTGATATTCACCCTCTTTATAAAGGGACAAGGCTTTTACTTTTTTCCTCCCGTGCTCAATCGAATCCTTTCCCCGCCTCGAGTTCTAACACCCGAAGCCTAGGTCCGGTGCTTCGGACCTTCGATCATGTCCGGATCCAGCCTCCAGGGCCGATGGATGCCCTCCTCCGTCACGGAAGAGGATATCAAGAAATTGAGGGAGGCAAGGTACCTGACCGCCGAAGTCTTACATCGGCTGCCCGCCCGAGGGCAGGTCGTCCCTACTCGTGAACCCAACGAAGACGTCGTGTTCATCTCCCACTTCCTGTGAGGACTAGGCCTCGCTCTGGATCCCTTCATAAGGGGTTTGATGTTCTATTACGGGCTTGATTTCCACGATCTAGCCCCGGATTCCTTTTTCCACATCTCAACATTTATTGTCGTATGTGAGGCCTTCCTCCGCATTACCCCTCACTTCGGCCTATGGCTCAAGACCTTTGATGTGAAGCCGAAGACGGTCGAGGGACAGTACGCAGTGTGCGGAGGCGCGTTAAAAAGCAAGATTGCAGGAGCCCCGTAGCCAAATGGTTCCTTTCCAGAGGTGTCCGGATTATGGCAACGGGAGTGGTTCTACATCACCGCTCCCAGAAGTGCCAACTGTGTAGCTTCCCCTGCCTTTCGCTCGGGCCCTCCACCACAACTGATGTCATGGATCAGCAGGGGGCTGAGCTGCGGTCCATCCAAGGATGTGCCCATACTGCAGAGCCGCATACGGGATCTCTTCGAGGGAGATTTTAGTTTGGTTATGGTAATGCAAGTCATGCTGGTTCGTCGAGTCCAGCCTTGCAAACGCCGGCCCCTCCGCATGTGCGAGTTCAAACCCAGAAGGACCGCGCACTATTCAGAATTTCCTGGCCTGACGCACGAGGAAATGTATAAATCGTTCTTCAGACCCCAAATGGAGTGTCCGGATACTACCGAGGACATGGGCTGAGCAGCAACCGCACCGCCGATCAAGTAAGTAATCCTCTAGCCGAACACACCGTATTTTACTTATCATGACATCATTCTGAGAAATCGCCCTTTGACCAGGATTGGCTAACCAAGGTGAAGATTGTCGGATTTCGGGTTCCGGCAGACCCTTAAGGTTCAAACACTGGGGTGCGCGCGGAGATTACGCCTTCTACCTCTCCGTCTCGCAAAGATCTAGACTACTGAAAGAACTGCACAAGAGACACAAGGTTTATACTGGTTCGGGCCACCGTTGTGGTGTAATGCCCTACTCCAGTGTGTGGTGGGTGGATTGCCTCTTGGGGCTGACGATGATGAACAATACAAGGAAGAACAGCCTTGCGAGGGTCTGTTCTTGGCTGGGGCGATGAACTGCTCACAGGAGTTCAGCCACCTTTCTCTCTATCTCTCTTTCTCTCTCTAGCCAACCGACCGAACCGACCCCTTGCTATGTAGGTGGCTGGTCCTATTTATAGAGGCCCTGGTCCTCTTCCCAAATATTGAGCGGGAAGGGAGCCAACAATGGCGGGCTAATTTGAAGGGGGACAGCAAGTATCAACTATCCTGACAAAAGCAGTCTTCGCCTACGCAAAGCTCTGGTGATGACGCTGTCTTGGGCTCCATGGTGACCTTCGTCTCGTAGTCCTCCTGGTCTTGGCCTCGTTGCACCGAAATGGCAACCTTTGCCTAATGCCTCGGTACTCCACGGCTGCGCTTGCCCCCTTTGCACCAAAGAGGAAAGGAGGACGCTGCGCGGGCTGGCACCCGCCTGGCGCCCTGAGTCATCATTGCTCGCGTCACGGGCACCTCGCGAGGTACCCCGCCTTGATCTCTCCGCCTCCTCGCGAGCCAGCCTGACGAGGCCGTGCCTGAGGAAGGTCTGTGTCGTCCACCCCGCGAGGCTTGGTCCCTCGCGAGGGTCTTGAGTCTTGTGTTGATGAAGATGGGCCGTGCTGGGCCCCCTTTTGAGCCACGTCGCAGGCCGCAGGCAGGCAAGTCTGGGGACCCCCGTTCCCAGAACGCCGACAGTAGCCCCCGGGCCCAAGGCGCGCCCGGACTTGGCCGTGCTGAGAGGCGAAAGGGCAAGGGCGAAGTGCCGCGGGCCCTAACATCCTGCGGCCTTGGACGCCGCGTGGCGGTTGATTGGACGTGGGCGGCACTGTTCCCCCATGCCCCCTTATTCTGCGCCCTGCTAGGCGGACTTGTAGTTGTACACAGCCGCTCCCCTTCCTATTGCTCGAGCGTCCCCTGTTCTTCCTCCCTTCGAACGCCAGCTCCTGCTTCCAATCCAATCTCGAATCTTCCCCCTCCTTCCCATCGCCATGACTCCGACGAAGAAGGAGAGGGGGAAGAAACCCATGCCTCCATCTTGTGTACCACCATCGGCAGCCCCCGCCGCCGGCCGGCCGACCGTACTCGATCGAGAGTGCCTGGGCAAGGTCAGCTCGGCTCTGGCCACCATCTTCAATGAGTGCGGGAGGACGACGGCCTGGCCCGCGCCCCACTTCTCCATCGACAGGATAGCTACCGAGGTCCCATGCTTTGAGGACGCCCTGTGGGCGGGTCTGGTTCCCCCCTTTTCTGATTTCTTCAATGCCGTGCTCTCCCATTATTAGATCCACATGATGCACCTAAGTCCTGAGTCCATCACCCTCCTTTTGGTCTTCGCCTTCGTTTGCGAAGCCATGGTGGGCATCCCTCCTTCGGTTGCCTTGCTGCGCCACTTCTTCTCGCTGCATCTCGTCGACCCTACCCAATGCTGGGCGTGCGTGAGCTTCGCTACCACGCCTGAGACTGCGGCCTCTGGGATTGACTTCAAGCTCCCCCTACCCGCGGTTTGGTTCCGTGAGCGGTGGTTGTATGTGGACGCAGGGGTGCCCAGCCCTCTGCTATCGGAGCCGACCTCGCCTGCTGTCCCCAATTCGGGTTGGGGCCAGGAGATGCTCGTGAGCCCCCGGCTCGTCTTCGTCTAGAGCCGCTTCGCGCTCCTGAGGAAGCTCGGCGTGACAGCGCCCAAGGTGGTGAAGGAGTTTCTGTTATGCTGTGTTGCTCCCCTTCAACGCCACTCTCGCCGGATGTGGGCCTTCCGTGGGCGTGAGGATGGCATGAGGCTCCAGGAAGAGGACCTGGCTCCCGAGGTGCTGAAGTCGGCGCTCTTAACCTTGGCCGGGGACCCCAACCCCGGCAGCGTTCGGCAAGGAGGGGCCTTGCTGTATCTCTGCCAGAGCAGGGTCGACTTCGTGAAGCAGATGCCTGTCTTTGATGAGTGGGGGCTGCGCCCCGCCGGCCTCCAGGGACCTCGTGAGAATCCAGTGATGGTGACTGCCCTTCCAATCGGCCAAGGCGACTCCTCCTCAATTGGCGGAGCAGGGAGGCAGGAGGCGCCGGAGGCCGAGGGGGCTCCCGATGAGGTGACAGCGCCGGGTGATGCTCTCGAGGGGCAGCTCCTGGGACCCGTGCTGCTGAGGCTGAGGGTGGCAAGCAGCCGCTCCCAGCGCCCGGGGCTGAGGCTTCGGAGGCCCCAGCCGCGTCTTCTGGCGAGGCGATGGGCGGCACGCGCCAGGCAGGCGCCCCTGACGCGGGTCACCTTGATGCTCCGTCTTCGTCGCAGGTTGATCCTTGCGCTCTTCTCTTGGGCCGCCTCCACGTGGACTTTGAGGCCCTCCGGAGGAAAAGGGAGGCTCTGGGTGATGACTTCCCTTGTCGCGTGCTGAAGCGCAGGAAGTACTTCGCCACTGACGAGTAAGTCATCTCCCTTTCTGGTTCCTGATCCTCTTGTTGCTTTCACTGATCCTTGCTCCGCAGGCCCCTTCCGGCCGAGCTCGCGGAAGTAGCCGAGGTGCCGCCTCCTTTGGCTTCGCCCCTTCTACGGTCCTCAAGTGCTCCGAGCAGCTCTGCCCTTGTGGTGATGGCGATTGAAGGGGTGGACCATCCCGAGGTGCACCGTGGCCCTTCATTCCCCCCGATTTTCCTTCACGGGCCCTCTCGAGGCATAGCTAGCCTGCCGTGGGCTTCTCGTCTGGCCACGAACTGCGACTGGTTGAAGCGCCCCCTGCGCCCTTCATCTGGAGACGGGCTGGCTCCAAGCTGGGCTTCTGGTGCGGCGTGCCCGGCCGTTGCGAGGGTGCTAGCCCCCAGCCCCTGCCCGGAGGGGGAACGATGATTCATGGCCCCCGACGCTTGCTTGGGGCAGATGATGGTGTGGAAGACGTGCTCGAGCGCGCCCGGGAGCGCCGCGCTCGCTGCCAAGGGTTCCTTCGAAGGGCGACTGATGCGGTGAACCTGCTTGGGGAGGAACTTGCTGACGAAGACGCACGCCTGGAGGCCGAGGGCCTGCGCCTGGCTGCAGGGAGGCGCGAGCTGGAGGCCGCCATCGCCCTCGCGCGCCGTCAGCGTGATCTTGACGATGAAGAGGCGAAGGCATCGCTAGAGGCCTCTCGGGTGGCCCGATCCCAGGCTGCCGAGGAGGCCCGGAGAGCTGACCGACGGCGAGAGGCGGCCGAGGAGCAGGCTCGGGAGCTCCTGGCCTGGTGCCACTCACTGGAGGAGCAGGTGGAGCTGCGCGAGTCGGCCCTTGCGTCGATGCGGGTGGCCTCTGGCGACCCAGCTGAGCTCCTGAAGCGTGAGGAAGCGTTGACACTGGAAGCTACCGAACGCACCCGCGAGTACGAGCGGCTGGAGACGAGGGAGCGCTTGGTGACGCAGGCGGAGGACGATGTCGCCGCACGGGAAGCTCGTGTCCTGGAAGAGGTCGGACGTCGGGTGGCGATGGCGCGCCAAGACCTCGAGCGCGAGTTCGAGGGGAGGCTAGAGTTGATCCGGGTCGAAGCTGAAGGGAGGACCGCAGCCTTGAGGGTCAAGCGGGAGGAGGCGACGCGGCTGGCCGACGCCTCCCGGGCCGCCCTTGAGGTGGCGCAAGGGGAGTTAGCCGCCTCCCAGGCCGAGATGCTCCGTCTTCGCCAGCGGGTGGAGGAGGCTGAGGGCGTCGCGCGCCAGAACGCAGATGAGATACGTGAGCGGCAGGTCCTGGAGCACGTGCATGGCCCCATGCTCGCCAAGCTCTGGGAGAGAGCTAGCGCAGCCTTGGGCAACATCTGCGAGGCGGCTGTTGGCGAGCTACACACAGCCAACTATGCTGGAAACCTTCAGTTCTTCACCGCCGTGGTGACGCAGCTAGAGGCGCGGTCGGCCAGGGCCGACAGGTTGGTGGAAGAGAGGAGCCGCGCCCTGCTCGGGCGCGCCTTTTCCCGCGTCTTCAGTCATCTCCTGAACATGGATCCCCACTTCGATTTTGACGCCGTCATCACCCCAGTTCCCCGGGCCGTCCGAGGCAATCTGGCGCACTGGGTGGAAGACAACATGGATGCCCTTGTCAGGGCCTTCGCTTCGGATGATGACGACGTGATCGTGGCTGCTGACGAGGGCGGCGCGGCGAACGGCCCTGACGCCGCTGGTGGCGACGCAGACAATGATGGCGAGTTCGGCGACGCCAGCGACGGCTCGGGAGGTGCTTCCGAGGATGCATTGGGGGATTGGTCCGACTGAGTGTGTATCGCTCCTGTCATTTTTACCCTGCATGAATAGAACTCAGGTTTTTGACCTGATGGCCGTGAGAGCATTTTGGGAGGGGAAGCCCCTCATGTAAAGCCTGTGTTCATCGTATTGGTAGTTGTCATATTGCACGAGCGCCCGCGCCCGGTGGTTGGCTGGTTTACCTTTGTTTCGCGCAAGCCCCGAAGCAGCCTGTGACGTCTTGGGTGTTCTTTAGTTGAATCCGTAGGGTATGAGAGTGTCGCCGGCGGGGAGCTTCACAGGCGTTGGCCTTGCTTCACAGGCTTTGGGCCTTTTCCAAAGCGCGATAGCTTCACAGGCTCTGGGCCTTTTCCAAAACGCGATAGCTTCACAGGCACTCGCCTTGCTTCACAGGCTTTGGGCCTTTTCCAAAACGCGATAGCTTCACAGGCACTCGCCTTGCTTCACAGGCTTCTGGGCCTTTTCCAAAACGCGATAGCTTCACAGGCACTCGCCTTGCTTCACAGGCTCTGGGCCTTTTCCAAAACGCGATAGCTTCACAGGCACTCGCCTTGCTTCACAGGCTCTGGGCCTTTTCCAAAACGCGATAGCTTCACAGGCACTCGCCTTGCTTCACAGGCTCTGGGCCTTTTCCAAAACGCGATAGCTTCACAGGCACTCGCCTTGCTTCACAGGCTCTGGGCCTTTTTCAAAACGCGATAGCTTCACAGGCACTCGCCTTGCTTCACAGGCTCTGGGCCTTTCCCAAACAGGACAACCTCCGCAGGCACCCAAAAATCCTCCCGAGAGGGAGCAACAGCGGCAGTTTGGGTTGCGCACGAGCCAGGCCTGACCCGGCTCGCGAGGGGCTCGCGAGGGGAGGCAGCTGTGGCGAAGCGGTAACCAGAACGCGAGAAATGGCTCGAGCGAGAATAAGCACCCCTTCCCCGAACACACGCAAATCTCAAATGCGAATCCAACTTAAATCCAGTGGGGGAAAGATACAGCCAAAGGGAAAGGCAACAAAAGCAAACAAAAGGCCGTGTCCGGCACCTAGTCTAGTCTTGGACGTCTTCTCACCAGCGCGGAGCTAAGTGCTGCCACTGGGCGTGGGAGGGAGCCCCAGGGCCTGAGGCCGGCACCCCTAAGACTCCGGGGCGTGTACAGCCCCACTCATTATTACGTGAGAGTGTCACGGGGCGGCGAGCTTCACGGGCACTGGGCCTTCTTCACAGGTACTGGCCTTGCTTCATATCGCCAGACGATGGCCCCGCCTTGTGCCACACTCTAGTGCCATCAGCAACGACCGGAACCCAGGACGCCGCCCGATGGGGTAGAGCGGTCGCCAGCGGTTCCCCCGACGACCACGGGTCCTCCGCCAGGGGCAGGCCCTGAGGCACCTCCCCAGCAGAGGGCCTACCTCCTGAGAACACCTTGCTCCGAACGCCGTGGTGGTGATGTCGGATCCCTGCCCTTCTTCTGCAGCCCCCTGCGCCCTCCTCCCGAGGGGTAGGGGACTGTGGGAGCGGGGCAGCTGCTTGCCGCGGCGACCTGCACCTCCTGCGATCCATGGTTAGCGTATACCTGCTCCTGAAGAATTAGCGGTGCCCGATAATCGTTGCCTCCAGCGTGGCCAGCGGGACCATCCCGGGGCTCCTGGAAAGGTTCAGCTTCCAGTGCCTTGTCCCCCCAGCTTGGGCCGAGGAGCGAGCCTTGTCCGCTCCTGGATTTCGGGTTCCGACAAACCCTTAAGGTTCGAACACTGGGGTGCGTGCGGAGATTACGCCTTCTCCCTCTCCGTCTCGCAAAGATCTAGACTACTGAAAGAACTGCACAAGAGACACAAGGTTTATACTGGTTCGGGCCACCGTTGTGGTGTAATACCCTACTCCAGTGTGTGGTGGGTGGATTGCCTCTTGGGGCTGATGATGATGAACAATACAAGGAAGAACAGCCTCGCGAGGGTCTGTTCTTGGCTGGGGCGATGAACTGCTGAGAGGAGTTCAGCCACCTTTCTCTCTATCTCTCTTTCTCTCTCTAGCCAACCGACCGAACCGACCCCTTGCTATGTAGGTGGCTGGTCCTATTTATAGAGGCCCTGGTCCTCTTCCCAAATATTGAGCGGGAAGGGAGCCAACAATGGCGGGCTAATTTGAAGGGGGACAACAAGTATCAACTATCCTGACAAAAGCAGTCTTCGCCTGCGCAAAGCTCTGGTGATGACGCCGTCTTGGGCTCCACGGTGACCTCCATCTCGTAGTCCTCCTGGTCTTGGCCTCGTTGCACCAAAATGGCAACCTTTGCCTGATGCCTCGGTACTCCGCGGCTGCGCTTGCCCCCTTTGCACCAAAAAGGAAAGGAGGACGCTGCGCGGGCTGGCACCCGCCTGGCGCCCTGAGTCGTCATTGCTCGCGTCACGGGCACCTCGCGAGGTACCCCGCCTTGATCTCTCCACCTCCTCGCGAGCCAGCCTGACGAGGCCGTGCCTGAGGAAGGTCCGTGTCGTCCGCCCCGCGAGGCTTGGCCCCTCGCGAGGGTCTTGAGTCTTGTGTTGATGAAGATGGGCCGTGCTGGGCCCCCTTTTGAGCCACGTCGCAGGCCGCAGGCAGGAAAGTCTGGGGACCCCTGTTCCCAGAACGCCGACAAAGATGATTCGGTGTTCGGCCCCTCTTCCTGAGGGTTTGGACAATCCAGTACTGGAAAAGATGCTCGACCTAGCACCTTGCCTGGAGCCCTCAAAGGAAGATAAAGGGGGGGAATAGTGAGGGCGAAAGCGGGCCCCCATCGCTACCAATTCCAACCGAGGGAATGAGCGCCTCCGTGAAGGAGGATAACCAAGGGGAAGATTCCGACCTTCTCTCGCTCCGGGAAAGGAAGAGGACTGCCTGTGAGGATCCGGAAGCCAAGGCTTCCAAACGGGAGAAGAAGTCTCCAACAGAGGGTCCTGCCTTGGGGGGTGCTCTTGCCGCACAAATTCCGCGCGGGGATCAGCCCTCTAACGAGCCGTAAGTGGTCAAAAAATACTTAATAGTAAAGATATTTTACCTTACTTCCGAGTAAAATAACCGAAGCATTTATCTTGCAGTTCGGATCTCAGCCCTTCTCAATTGAGCTCGTGTTCAGGGGACCTTCTTCCGGAGATGATGGAGAGCGAAACGCCTCCCCCGGACTCCCCCGCTCAAGAAGCGGGCGACCTTGAAGTGTCATCACGGAGGGCCTCTCCGAATCCGGTGAGGCCAGAAGATAATCCTATAGTCACCCAAAGTCCCCAGCATCCGGCTCTCGAAGAGGGCGAACAAGGGAGTCCGGCGCCGTCTGGTACGCAGTCGGACGTACTGAGGGATCTGTTGAAGCGAGCGACCATCTCGGAAGAACACCGTACGTTAATGAGTACGGTGATGGAAAGGATTTCGTCCGCCGAAAGCGGGTTGCATGACGCTTTTATGTATCTACTAACAGGTTTTGAGGTATGTGAAATGATGTACCTTTGTAATGGTACCGCACATTTTTAAGTGTGCCCTGTGTAGATAGTAGCCCGTGAGACTCTGGTTGTCACTGAGAATGGCGGCAAGTAGAGGATCGTAGTCCCAGGTAATAATCATACAGCTTTAATGTGCAGGTAGTGGGAGCTCCGGTGGCTAAGCGGACTCATGAGTTTGCCGAACTAAAGTGGCAACTGGATGCGGCGGATGCCGACATCGAGCTTGCTAACAAGAGGCTTGACGAGGCACAGGGTAAGTGATATTTTCTGGTGAATGTCACATAGTAAGAGCAGCGTGATGCCAGTATCTTTAATATTTTGTGACTACAGATGGAGCTGCCACCATGGAAACCCTTCGGGCGGAGCTTGCCCGATCCAAAGAACAAGCGAGGAGTAGTAATGCGGCTGCTTTGAAGGCGACCGAAGAGTTGAAAGCCGAGAAGGCCGCGCATTGCGAGAGCAAAGAGAAAATGGCCAAGATGGCTGCAAAGTTAAAAGACACTGCCGACCATTGACAGTTCCTTGAAGAAGAAAACCGGGCGAAGGCGACGGACCTTGAAAAGTCCATGATGGCGACCAAAGACACCCGCTCTGCCATGAGAGCAAAGACGGAGGAGCTACGTGAAGCCGGTGATATTGCGGCTGGGAAGCCCTTTTTGTTGCGGAGGAAGTTCGGAGATCCGTGGTATGCCCCTCTGGATCGGCTGTGGAGTTCGGCGGACGCATATCTGGATTTGACGGCGAGTGTTGTCGATGCGGCCGAGTACTTCCGAGAGCAAACAGATCGTGAAGTGGACAAGCAATTCTGGTCGCAGTTTAACGTTCCAGAGCGTCCTCTTCCACTAACTGATCAACTTGCCGAATGGGCCGAACTTAATAGATTGTCCAGCCTCGCCATGAGGTCCGTCGTAGATCATTAGTGGCCGGAAAAGCCGAAGCCGAACAACTATTTCAACTTAGTGCAGCAGTTCCTTGGTGCGGTGCCATGCATCAATGCGATGAAGAGGTCAGCGTGCATAGAAGGCTCGCGGATGGCCCTTGCCCGTGTCAAAGCATACTGGGCGGAGATGGATGCTACCATTGTTGCGGCACAGGGTTCGGCCATAGGCCGAGTTGCTGCCAAGCACTATTTTGAAGAAGTTCTTGAGGGTGCTCGTTTGATAGAGGCCCAGTGCTTGAAGAATATTATGTTTGAGTGACATGTATTCCCATTGTAAAAACAATGTTTTATTAAATTTATCAAGGTTGTGTTTATACTTTTGCCCGAAAGTATTGTGATGCCTCATGTGCGGCCGTTTATGTATACATGTGTATAACCTGAAAGATTGCAGTCGTCGGCTTCAGCCCCCACGCACATAATGCGGGGGTGTTCGCAGAAGACGCGTATTCACACTTAATCCAATGTCTTGGTCCTAATAAGGAGGTGATAGCACAACGAACTAGGCAACCAGACTATAATGCTTTAACACTTTCACTTAGCCATAGGAGTTTGACAGTGGGGCTACTATATAGCCCCTAATGGCTCCGCACTCACCCGAATTCGGGGTGCGTACATGCCCGACCGAGAAACGGCCCTTCGTTAAGGCGGAGGAATTCTAAGATTCCGATAGGTCATCGAGTGGTTGACCAGACTCGCGCTATATCATGACAGTCAGTTTTCGGCTTTCTCTACTGAGGTGCTCGTCCGGATGAACCGGGGCACAATCGCAGTAGTTCTCCTGGTGCTGCCTTAGCTGATAGAGCGGAGCGTAAGGCACCAAAACACAGGAGCCAGGCAAACCCAACATTTGACCAAAGACATGATTCGGAGCTGATGCATATAAGGCCAGACTCACGACGTTGAACACTCCCTAAGGTATTCGGTCTTTATGGTGTAAACCAGGCCTAAACAGTGCCCTTTGTAAGAAGCCCCTGTTGTCCAGGTACGTGCATTGTTCTGACGTGGCCACATGCCAAGACGTCAGCATCCTTCTCAATTGTACTAAGAATCTGAGGGATGTGTATCAACAAGAGACAGTAAAAAAGGTTGACGCAGGGTCTTAACCTAAAAAGAATCCTTTGAATGGGTCCCTGCTGCACGTCTGCGCCTGTGTCTCCATTGTGCCGTATCCTGGACGGGTGTAGCAAGATGGTCATCTGTAAAAGAGAGGAACTTAGGTGAAAAGTTGTCGTCCAAAAAGGTAGGTTTAAAGAAACCATGTAGAGTTCAAGATAAGTAAAAATTGCCACTTGTCTGCGCTCGTTGAGCCCCTTGTATTTGTAGTAGGGGTGTGGCCATCAAACCTGTATGAATTACATATAGCTGCACCGGACTTTTCTAACCGTGTCCGTGGTCTTGACGACCTATCGAATGCTTTAGTTGGTGAGGCCGTTTTAGTGTGCGGCTGCCAAGGCAGCCGCACTCTCTTCGACGCGCAGAGATCGCTCAACATTTCCATTTACTGTAATGATGCCACGTGGATCGGGCATCTTAAGCGTGAGGGAAGCGTAATGTGGTATTGCATTAAAGCGAGCGAAAGCTTCGCGTCCAAGTAGTGCTTGATAGCCACTTTGGAACGGAGCAATGTGGAAGGTTAAATTTTCGCTACGGAAGTTACCGGGGAAGCCGAATATAACCTCTAGTAGTAGGGAGCCCGTGCAATGAGCCCCTGGGCCTGGCGTTACTCCTCTAAAGGTAGTATTGTTGTGGAAAATTTTTGTTGGGTCTATCCCCATTTTGCGAATTGTGTCCTGATATATCAGGTTTAAGCTGCTGCCGCCGTCCATCAGGACTCGTGTGAAGTGGTATCCATCAATTATTGGGTCTAATACCAAGGCAGCCCATCCTGCGCTCCGGATACTTGCCGAGTAATCCTGATGGTCGAAGGTGATCGGCTGAGACGGCCAGTGGCAGAACTCCGTGGCGATAGGCCCTTGGGCATGTTTATCTGGGGGTGCCGCTTTGCTTCTCCCCTTTGTCACGTGTAACACGTTTACTGTTTTGACTTCTGGTGGAAATTTCTTCTGTTCCCCAGTGTTTTGCGTGCGAGGCTCGTCCTCGACTTTGCTTTGTGTATCCTACCCCTTATGTTCGGCGTTGAGCTTGCCGGACTGCTTGAAGACCCAACATTCTCTGTGGGTATGATTTGCAGGTTTATCGGGGGTGCTATGGATTTGACATATTTGGTACAGAATTCTGTTTAAGCTGGACAGTTCATCTCTGGCGCCTTTAGAGGGCGGCTTTTGCTGACCTGGCCGAGAGCTTCTGAATCCGGCGTTTACCGCTGTGCTCTTCAGGCTGTCTTCTTTATTCCGGCGCTTATTATTTTTGCTGCGTCGTGATTTCCCGTTTCCATCTCCAACTTCGGATGTACTTGGGTCGTTGGTGCTGCATCGGGCTAGCCAGCTATCCTTGCCCGCACAAAAGCGGGTCATGAGGCTTGTTAATGCTCCATTGTTCTCGGCTTTTCTTGGCCGAGGTGTTTGGCAAGCCATTCGTCTCGGATGTTGTGCTTAAAAGCTGCCAAGGCTTCGGCGTTCGGACAATCGACTATTTGGTTCTTTTTAGTAAGAAACATGTTCCAAAGCTTTCGGGCTGACTCTCCGGGCTATTGAGTTATATGACTCAAATCGTCCGCATCCGGAGGTCGGACATAAGTCCCTGGAAAATTTGCCCAAAAAGCGTCTTCGAGCTCTTCCCAGCTTTCGATGGAGCTTTCGGGGAGGCTTTTAAGCCAGTGTCGAGCTGGCCCTTTGAGCTTGAGGGGTAAGTACTTGATGGCGTGGAGATCATCTCCTCGAGCCATATGGATATGGAGGATATAGTCCTTAATCCAGACCCCGGGGTCTGTTGTTCCGTTGTATGCCTCTATGTTTACGGGTTTGAATCCCTCTGGAAATTCATGATCCAGCACTTCGTCGGTGAAACATAGAGGGTGTGCGGCACCCCTGTATTTGGGTGTACCATGGAGTTCGGATCTTTGTTGTGTTGCATCATATGCTGGAGCGCGCTTGTGTAGTCCATAGATGGATCTGGTTGCGCCGTCCTTTTGATGTGAGCCCTCGCGCGGATCGCGTATTGGCTTATGTGCAGCGTTGTTTGCCGCTCTATGTTGGCCGTGAGGTCGTCTATCCGGCCAGATGGCCATTTTAATTTTTGGTTGCGGGGGATCTGAGGCTTCCTCATCGAATTCAGGTAGCAACTTCCGCTTCGGGTAGCTCTTGGTGGGGCGATTACCGCCGTACTTCGCTGCTGTGTTGAGTACTTTACTCCATCTGATTCTGAGTGTGTCTTGCGCAGCCTTGAGCCTTTGCTTCTGCTTTTTCAGACTCCTCGCGGTGGCAACAAGCCTTTGATGGTCATTCTGTTGCTCCGGGTGTCTGTCTGGTGTGATGTCGTCCGGACTATTATCTTTGACAAAGTCGGGTTGTTCGGTTTGATTCTCCGTGTTGCCGTGGTCCGGCGATGGTTCACCCTGCTCTAACGCCGGGTCTGTATGATCGTTGTTTTTGCCGAGGCAGGATTTGGGGTGGCGCTTACGCTACCGCTTTGACTGCTTCTCAAGGGGACAACCCTTCGTTGCATCCTTCCGTTCCTCGTCGTCGTTTTCTTTTGGTGTGTCCACCATATATGCGTCATGTGATGAAGTGGGCGTCTGATGCCCTGTGAGCAGTTGTTCCTGTTCGTCTCCTGCATCGTCGTCCATACCGTCGATGTCTTCGGAGTCGAAGTCAAGCATGTCGGTTAAATCGTCGACAGTGGCTACTAAGTGGGTGGTGGGTGGGCAGCGAATTTCTTCGTCATCCAATCCTGCCGGACATAGTTCGGCCAGGATCCTCCTGACAAGGAGAGAGACCTTAATGAGTTCAATATCTCGCCAAAGGGAGAGTGCTGAAAAATATCCGCAGAGGTAAACTCCATGATCGGCGCCCAATCGGATTCGCTAGGAACGGGCGCAGGCGGTTCAGAGTCCGTGGCCGGAGAAGGATCCGGCAGTTTGACAACACGGCTCTCGTACAGGGTAAGGTCGATGTTCGGCTTGATCGCCGCTGAGGATAAGGCTTCCGTGGCGGGGTCCATCCACCTGTCCATGGATGGCGCTACTGGCTCCGAATTGAGTGTCGGAGCGGCTGCCGGTGCAATCTCCTGAACAATGTCCGATGGTAGAGCTAAATCGTACTCATCATGACCGTGTGACGCACGAGGCAGGGGCTCGATTCCGTCGAAGATCAAGTCTCCGTGGATATCGGTCATGTAGTTTGAGCTTCCAAACCTGACATGGTGGCCAGGGGCGTAACTTTCGATCTGCTCCAGATGGCCAAGCGAGTTGGCCCGCAGTGCAAAGCCGCCGAACACAAAGATCTGTCCGGGGAGAAAAGTCTCACCCTGGACTGCATCATTATCGATGATCGCAGGGGCCATCAAGCCTAACGGCGACGACACAGAGGAACTCTCAATGAAAGCACCAATGTCGGTGTCAAAACCGGTGGATCTAGGGTAGGGGGTCCCGAACTATGCGTCTAAGGCGGATGGTTACAGGAGGCAGGGGACACGATGTTTTACCCAGGTTCGGGCCCTCTTGATGGAGGTAAAACCCTACGTCCTTCTTGATTAATATTGATGATATGGGTAGTACAAGAGTAGATCTACTACGAGATCGGAGAGCCAAACCCTAAAAGCTAGCCTATGGTATGATTGTATGTTGTCCTACGGACTAAAACCCTCCGGTTTATATAGACACCGAAGGGGGCTAGGGTTACACAAGGTCGGTTACAAAGGATGAGATATACATATCCGTATTGCCTAGCTTGCCTTCCACACCAAGTAGAGTCCCATCCGGACACAAGACGAAGTCTTCAATCTTGTATCTTCATAGTCCAATAGTCCGGCCAAAGGATATAGTCCGGCTGTCCGGAGTCCCCCTAATCTAGGACTCCCTCAGGGACCAAGGGCTTTGTCAACTTAGTCAATATGAACGATTCTAGCTCCAGTGACCGTACGATGTCCATCCAATAACCATAGTGCTTCTTCAACCTCTGGTCTTCTTGCTCCAGCTGCCCAAAGCAGCGCCGGTCGTGCCACATGCTCCTGCCTCCCGTGGCCGGCTGTGCTGCCGCAGAGGCCTCACCGCCCCCTACTATTCCCACCGCTGGCCAGGCCCTACGGCGACAGCAGCCTCACACCGCAGCCGAACCAGCGAACCCTCGTAGTCCTCTCCGCGCGGGCTTCCACTTCTGTGTCGTACCCTTCCTAGGCCTCGCCGTTGTCCACCGCCGTGGTGCTCTCCGCGCGGCGTCGTCAACGTGGTCAAGGAACGACTTCCATCAGAAGAGTACTGTACGTGGAGAGGCTGACAGCTGGGTCCACGGTCACAGCCCAGTTTTTTTGTGATTTGCCAAGTAAGTCGCTTTGTCAAGCCTGTTGGGCTGCAAATCTTTCAAGGCAAGGAGAGCTTTCATTCGGCTGGCCGAGAAAATGGCCCATCAGTAATGACAAATGGGTTGTACATTTTAAAACACATCAAACCGGCAATTAGTTTCAAATATCTTCTTTTTATTTCAAGATTCTAAATTACATTAATTTTTATGTGTGGAGAATTTGTTGGATTTTATATTGATATACATTTATTTTTAAAATCAGTTTGAATGTGAGTCGAAATTTCGGGATTAAAAACAGTTCGGACCGCACCGAAATATGCAAAATTTTGTATAATTTTTTAACCGTTGCCACAATATGGGTTGTAATGCTAACAAAAAGAATATGGGCTTCAAAAAACCTAAAGAATTAGCAAATGGGCTGTAAATTATTAGAAATAATGGCAGATGGGTTGTATGCTGTTTTCCACACATTTGAGGCTTTCCTAAAAAAAGGTTGACGCACAAGCACTGACTGTTGGATGTCCATCCAACGGCCGTCGTGCTTCTTCAATCTCTGCTCTTCCTGCTCCAGCCGCTCAAACAAGCGCCGGCGGGACTGCCTGCTCCCTCCTCCTCGCGGCCAGCTGTGCTGCTGCGCAGGCCTCACCGCCCGACCGTACTCCCATCGCTGGCCTAGCCATCCCTCTACTCACCCACATCTGTTGTTATTCTCTGGTGACGGCAGACGAACCAGTAAACCCTCGTACAGTCGTACTCCCCTCCGCGTGGGAAACAACTGCCGAGTCTTCCCTGCCTCCGTGTCGTCCCCTTCCTAGGCCTCACCGTCGTCCACCGCCCTGGTGCTCTCGGCACGGCCTGGTCAACGTGGTCAACGACCGACATGCATCTGAAGTGGACTTTACATGGAGAGGCTGACAGCTGGGTCCATGGCTGCACGCAAGGAAATGCCTCCTTATTACGTGTAAAATAATGATTCCTCCACCTGACATCAGGGACCCACCGAAAGGGCCTCTGTGTTTGGCGGAAAAAAATGTTACCGCCGCTGACAGCTCGGACCCACCAGCTATATCTTCGCACGCAAGGAAGTGCCTCCTTATTACGCAAAAAAATGAATACTCCCTCTGTTAGCTGGGACCCAGTATAGTGGCAGGCTGACTTGTGGGCCTACTAAGTTGACGGGGACGGAGGGCTTTGTCAACTTAGTCAATATGCACGATTCTAGCTCCAGTGACCGTACGATGTCCATCCAACAGCCGTAGTGCTTCTTCAACCTCTGGTCTTCTTGCTCCAGCCGCCCAAACCAACGCCGGTCATGACTCGTGCTCCTGCCTCCCGTGGCCGACTGCGATGCGGCGGAGGCCTCACCGCCCCCTACTACTCCCACCGCTGGCGAGGCCATCCCTCTACTCACCCACACCCCCTGTTATTCTACGGCGACGGCAACCTCACACCGCAGCGAACTAGTGAACCCTCGTACTCCTCTGCGCGTGGGCATCCACTGTCGTGTCTTCCCCGACTTCGTGTTGTCCCCTTCCTAGGCCTCTCCGTCGTCCACCGCCCTGGTGCTCTCGGCGAGGCATGGTCAACATGGTCAAGGAACAGCTTCCATCGGACGTGGACTGTACGTGGAGAGGCCGACAGCTGGGTCCATGGCCGCAGCAAGGAAGTGCCTCCTTATTACGTGCAAAATAATTATTCCTCCACCTGACAGCAGGACCCACTGGATGGGCCACCGTATTTCGCCCCCCTGACTGTTGGGACCCACCAGCTACATCTTCGCACGCAAGGAAGTGCCTGACAGTCGGGACCCACCTGGTCGAAGCGTACGTAGCATTGTCATTCTGGTCGCGAATGTGTACGTACATATATACTGGTCGATGTAGAGGCGCGCACGTGTCGTAGTAGAGGCGGCCAGGGTGCAAGAAAGAAAATACGGCCATGTATGTGCACATACGGGCGGGGTCTCGAACGCCTACTCGCGCATACGTACGGCCAGGGCTCGTGTACATGGCTGGGTCGGAACGGAGAAACAGCGTTGTCGTCGTGTTCATGGGGAGGCAACGGAATGCGTCGTGTTCATGGGGAGGCAACAGAATGCGCGTGTTCATGGGGAGGCAACGGAACGCGTGGGAGCCAACCGGCTGGGTCGGAACGGAATGCGTGGTTGTGTTCATCGGGAGGGCTTGGACGGAACAGGCGATGGAAACGAGGCCTGGCGTACCGCAAAACGGAGGAAACGACCTTGTGTTCGACCGGCCACGTTCGAAACGGGATCCTGTTCATCGGGAGGGGTCTGGCGTACCGCAAAATGGAGAAAACGGACCTCCTACAGTCGAAACGGGGGTTCTATTGATCGGGAGGGGTGTGGCGTGTACCGCAAAACGGATGAAACGGACTTGTGTTGGAGTGCTACGGTCGAAACGGGGGTCCTGTTCATCGGGAGGGGTGTGGCGTACCGCAAAACGGGACTCCACGGGATACTGTTCATCTCCATCGTCGACCCCCTCCAGCCTCCACGAGCTACTGTTCATCCACCGTCGACCTCCTCCAGCCTCCACCTGCGACTGTTCATCCACGGGCTCCTATTCATCCAGCCTCCACCGCGCGTTACTCCACCGGCTACTGTTCAACCAGCCCTCTCTACGGGCTCCTGTTCAACCACCCCTCCACGGGCTACTGTTCATCCTGCCCTCCACCGTCTACTGTTCATCCTGCCCTCCACGGGGTGGTCCTGTTCATCCAGCCCTCCACGGGGTCCTGTTCATCCAGCCCTCCACGGGGTCCTGTTCATCCAGCCCCAACCGGCTTGATCGATCGGGGTCCTGTTCATCCAGAGGCAACACCACGGGGTCCTGTTCATCCACCCCCACCGGGAACTGTTCATCCACCCCCCCCCCCCCCGCAACGCTCACTGTTCATCCAGAGGCAACATCGATTGGCTTCAGTTAGCAGCAGTAGCGAAGGAATCGCTCGATCGGGTTCAGTTAACAGCCATCGATCGATCGCTCAGGTTCAGTAACGCATAGCCTGCAGTCCAATCGATCGGGTTCAGTTAGAGCCCAATGCCTTGCTCGGATTCAGTTAGAGCTAACGCCTCGCACACACGCGCGTACGTGTACGAGAGAAACGCGCATCGCTCGGCCCAAGACCTCCCACCGTAACCGGGAACTCCTCGAAATTTTCCTCGCCCTCACTTCTACCACGGTTTTTCCGTCATGGACGGCCCAAAGAATGTCATGCAGCTGCGTCTCCGGCCCGCCCAGGACGAAAATCCCATTTTCTGTCATGATTTTTTGTCATAGAAGTAGGAGCCCACCACATCTATGATGATACCGGGTTTTGTCACAATTATCGTCATAGAAGTGTCATATGTATGACAGGAAAAAAATTCGTTCGGCCCAAAATGTCACAGATGTGTCTTTTTTTTGTAGTGATTGTGTCCCTAAGAAGGGAGGTATTGCTGTTGTTCCTAATGATAAAGATGAATTGATTCCTCAAAGAATTATTACAGGTTATAGGATGGTAATTGATTTCTGCAAATTAAATAAGGCTACTAAAAAGGATGATTACCCCTTACCTTTTATTGATCAAATGCTAGAAGTATTATCCAAACATACACATTTTTGCTTTCTAGATGGTTATTCTGGTTTCTCTCAAATACCCGTGCCAGCCAAAGATCAATCAAAGACTACTTTTACATGCCCTTTTGGTACTTTTGCTTATAGACGTATGCCTTTTGGTTTATGTAATGCACCTGCTACCTTTCAAAGATGCATGATGGCTATATTCTCTGACTTTTGTGAAAAGATTTGTGAGGTTTTCATGGACGACTTTTCCGTCTATGGATCTTCTTTTGATGATTTCTTGAGCAACCTTGATCGAGTTTTGCAGAGATGTGAAGAAACTAATCTTGTCTTGAATTGGGAAAGTGCCACTTTATGGTTAATGAAGGTATTGTCTTGGGGCATAAAGTTTCTGAAAGAGGTATTGAAGTTGATAAAGCCAAGGTTGATGCTATTGAAAGGATGCCATGTCCCACGGACATCAAAGGTATAAGAAGTTTCCTTGGTCATGCCGGTTTGTATAGGAGGTTCATTAAGGACTTCTCGAAAATCTCTCGGCCTCTGACTAATTTATTACAAAAATATATACCATTTGTCTTTGATGATGATTGTGTAGAAGCATTTGAAATACTTAAGAAAGCATTGATCTCTGCACCTATTGTTCAGCCACCTGATTGGAATTTACCCTTTGAAATTATGTGTGATGCTAGTGATTATGCTGTAGGTGCTGTTCTAGGACAAAGAGTTGATAAGAAACTAAATGTTATTCAATATGCTAGTAAAACTTTAGACAATGCTCAAAGAAATTATGCTACTACTGAAAAAGAATTCTTAGCAGTTGTATTTGCTTGTGATAAGTTTAGACCTTATATTGTTGATTCTAAAGTAACTATTCACACTGATCATGCTGCTATTAAATATCTTATGGAAAAGAAAGATGCCAAATCTAGACTTATTAGATGGGTTCTCTTGCTACAAGAATTTGATTTGCACATTGTTGATAGAAAAGGAGCTGAGAACCCCGTTGCAGACAACTTGTCTAGGTTAGAAAATGTGCTTGATGACCCACTACCTATTGATGATAGCTTTCCTGATGAGCAATTAAATGTCATAAATGCTTCTCATACTGCTCCATGGTATGCTGATTAAGCTAATTACATTGTTGCTAAGTTTATACCACCTAGTTTCACATACCAGCAAAAGAAAAAGTTCTTCTATGATTTGAGGCATTACTTTTGGGATGACCCACATCTTTATAAAGAAGGAGTAGATGGTGTTATTAGACGTTGTGTACCTGAGCATGAATAGGAACAGATCCTACGCAAGTGTCACTCCAAAGCTTATGGAGGACACCATGCTTGAGATAGAACTACACATAAGGTACTGCAATCTGGTTTTTATTGGCCTACTCTCTTCAAGGATGCCCGTAAATTTGTCTTATCTTGTGATGAATGTAAAAGAATTGGTAATATTAGTAGACGTCAAGAAATGCCTATGAATTATTCACTTGTTATTCAACCATTTGATGTTTGGGGCTTTGACTATATGGGACCCTATCCTTCCTCTAATGGATATACACATATTTTAGTTGTTGTTGATTACGTTACTAAGTAGGTAGAAGCTATTCCAACTAGTAGTGCTGATCATAACACTTCTATTAAAATGCTTAAAGAAGTTATTTTTCCAAGATTTTGAGTCCCTAGATATTTAATGACTGATGGTGGTTCACATTTTATTCATGGTGCTTTCCGTAAAATGCTTGCTAAATATGATGTTAATCATAGAATTGCATCTCCTTATCACCCTTAGTCTAGTGGTCAAGTAGAATTGAGTAATAGAGAACTCAAATTAATTTTGCAATAAGACCGTTAATAGGTCTAGAAAGAATTGGTCCAAGAAACTTGATGATGCATTATGGGCCTATAGAACCGCATATAAAAATCCTATGGGTATGTCTCCGTATAAAATGGTCTATGGAAAAGCATGTCACTTACCCCTCGAACTAGAACACAAGGATTATTGGGCTATTAAAGAACTTAATTATGATTTTAAACTTGCTGGTGAGAAGAGGTTATTTGATATTAGCTCACTTGATGAATGGAGAACCCAAGCCTACGAAAATGCCAAGTTGTTTAAAGAAAAAGTTAAAAGATGGCATGACAAAAGGATACAAAAGCGTGAGTTTAATGTAGGTGATTATGTATTGCTATACAACTCTCGTTTAAGATTTTTTGCAGGAAAACTTCTCTCTAAATGGAAAGGTCCTTGCGTTATCGAGGAGGTCTACCATTCCGGTGCCATAAAAATCAACAACTTCGAAGGCACAAATCCGAAGGTGGTGAACGGTCAAAGAGTCAAACACTATATCTCAGGTAATCCCATAAATGTTGAAACTAATGTTATTGAAATCATAACCCCGGAGGAATACATAAGGGACGCTTTCTGGAATGTTTCAGACTCCGGAAAGGAATAGGTATGTGGTACGGTAAGTAAACCGGCTCCAAAACAGTTTTTAAGGCAATATTTCTCCGTTTTGGAATATTTAGAAAAATAGAAAAATAAGCAACAGTCCGGGAAGGACACGAGGGCTCCACGAGGGTGGAGGGCGCGCCCCCTAGCTCGTGGGCACCTCGTGTGCTCTCCGGACTCTGTTTTCGTACACGACAAGTATTTTGGTCGGTAAAAATTCATTATATAATCTCCTAGGGGTTTTGACTCCCGTATCACGCAAAAATCTCCTGTCTTTGTTTCAAGTTGTTTTTCTGACAAATCTAGATTATCAAGGCGTCTCCAAGTGCTCCCAAGGACAAGTTCTTTGAGAAGGTCATCAACCCTTACCTCGCGGAGGTGCAGCGACACCCTCAAACCATTGAGATGCGTGATGGGTTGCTGCGCATCCGTGATACTGAGGGACCAAAGGGGACCGGAAGCGTGGAGACGAGGCTCGAAGCAATGGAGCAACAAGTTTTCAAGTGTCAGGGGATGGTGGAGCGTGGACTCAACTCCAACCACATGATGATCGCAAAATTCACCAACAAACACAAGCTGGATGCCGACAACATCGGGGAGACCATCTTCAAGCTTCACGAGAAAATTGAGCACCTTCAAGCTTAAATTTATGACCTGCAAAACCAAAACTGTGAGTATGAATATAGATTCAAAAGGACGAGTGAGGGAGTCCTGGATTAGGGGGTGTCCGGATAGCCGGACTATACCTTCAGCCGGACTCCTGGACTATGAAGATACAAGATTGAAGACTTCGTCCCATGTCCGGATGGGACTTTCCTTGGCGTGGAAGGCAAGCTTGGCGATACGGATATGTAGATCTCCTACCATTGTAACCGACTTTGTGTAACCCTAACTCTCTCCGGTGTCTATATAAACCAGAGGGTTTTAGTCCGTAGGGCAACATACAGAAGAACAATCATACCATAGGCTAGCTTCTAGGGTTTAGCCTCTCTGATCTCGTGGTAGATCTACTCTTGTACTACCCATATCATCAATATTAATCAAGCAGGACGTAGGGTTTTGCCTCCATCAAGAGGGCCCGAACCTGGGTAAAACTTTGTGTCCCCTGCCTCCTGTTACCATCCGGCCTAGACGCACAGTTCGGGACCTCCTACCCGAGATTCGCCGGTTTTGACACCGACATTGGTGCTTTCATTGAGAGTTCCTCTGTGTCGTCGCCATCAGGAAGGATGCCTCGCCCTGTCTTTAAAGACGGCACCGTTGCTAAGGGAGCTTTGGCTATCGGCCAAACCCTCCGGCTAGGTGGTTTTCTTATGACCGCCTGTTCGGCTTCTGCGCCGACGATGACCTCTTGAGCCATCGAAAACAATCTTCATGTCAGCTCGGAACTCGCCGAGCAGTTACATCCAATGGAGCTCTCCTCCATAAACAAGCTCTTGGATCGCATCGCCGCCCTGGGAGTCGCTACGGATTACGACCAGATTGGGCCTAAACCCGATCTGAGAGAGATTAACTCTCCCCAAGTCACCCATCATGTTGCCGTGGTAGAGGGATAGTGCGGCGACCCTTCATCTATCTTAAGGACTAGCTACGTCCGGATTCCCGATCCCTCCAAGCCGGATACCCGCGGAGGGGAGGATATCACTCAAGACCTAAACTTAGAGTCAGGCGACTGGCTGGATTCATTGGACAACATCCAGGAATCCAAATTTTCAAGTTCAAAAATTCCTCTGCCTTTGAGCCTCAGATGGGGTGAGGCTTCGGATTTAATTCCGCCCACCCACCCGAACATAAGCGATCTATCCCAAATCAGGCAAGAGGCCGATGAAACAGTACATCATTACTGGGCCAGATTCCTCCTGGTTAAGAACAGGATAAAGGACTGCCGCGAGGAAGACGCAATCTCAATCTTTTGCAATAATTGCACGGACAAGGGAATCCTCAACGCCATAAGTCGCCGTGATATTGCACGCTTCGCTGACTTGGCGTCCATCATACGAAAGTATTGTGCGATGGAAAGTGCCTGGAAAACCGAAATAAAATTTTGGGACGATCCGGCCCTGAATACAAACCCAGTCCGAAATAAAAGGGTGCATCATCACCAGACACCCGGGTCAAACACCAAAAAGCAAAAACCCTCTACAGGGCATGGAACCGTACTGGAAGGATGGCTCAATGGACCCTGTAAAATTCACAGTACAGAGGACGCCACACCAACTCACAGCCTTAGAGCATGTTGGATACTCCGGCAGGTGGCCAAAATTGGCTAAAATCTCCTAATTCCGGAGGCCACAGAAAGCCACCCAAAGACACCAATACGGTATTAACAGTCTTCGAGACTTTCACATCAAATAATATGCGAAAAAGGACACTCCGCAGCCTTGGCGAAGTCTACCAAGTAGCAACAATAAACCCATGGAGTGACACGGCTATTACCTTTAACGCCAGTGATGAACCTAAATTTCGAACAGCCCGAGCACCAGCCGCATTGGTCCTCAGTCCAATAGTGGACGGCTTTCGTCTTACCAAGGTACTCATGGACGACGGCAGCGGATTGAACCTCATTTATGAGGAAACCCTTCAAAAAATGGAAATAGACTGGAACCGCATTGAGTGAAGCAGCACAACCTTTAGAGGAATAATCCCCAGTTGGGAAGCGCGCTGTACAGGAAAAATCACACTAGATGTGGTGTTCGGCACGCCGGATAATTACAGGTCCGAAGAGGTCACGTTCCACGTGGCTCCGTTCAGCAGCGGTTATCACGCTCTGCTAGGGCGGGAAGCGTTTACAATCTTCCAAGCAATACCCCATTACGGGTACATGAAGCTCAAGATGCCCGGGCCTAACGGGATCATCACTCTCGCTAGTGATCCGGACATAGCACTCCGCGCCGAAAACAAGACAGCCGCACTGGCCCTCGAGGCACTATCCGAAGCCCTAGCGGCTGAGGAACTGACTGCGCTGCGCTCTACGGTGAATACGGACGATGTGGTACTCGACAAAAGATCCAAGTCCACCTCCTTTAAACCGGCGGACAAAATAGTCAAATTCCAAGTCCATCCAACGGACCCCAATAAAACAGCTTCCATCGGGGCACAGTTAAACCCTGATGTAGACGCCGCACTGCGAGAGTTCCTACAAGAGAACTGGGACATTTTCGCCTGGCACCCTTCAGACATGCCAGGAATCCCACGCAGGCTGGCCGAGCACAGCTTAAATATCCAAACAGGATTCAAACCTGTCAAACAGGCTCTTCGGCGTTTTTCCGAACCTAAGAGACAGCCCAAGGGAGAGGAGCTAGCAAAGCTATTGGAGGACGGATTCATCAGAGATATAAAACATCCGGACTGGCTAGCAAACCTGGTGATGGTACCAAAGAAGGACAAATCCTGGAGCCTGTGCGTTGATTTTAAAGACCTTAACAAGGCTTGCCCAAAGGATCCCTTCCCCTTCCACCGCATCGATCAAATTATCGACGCTACCGCAGGACACGATTCGTTGTGTTTCCTCGACGCATATTCCGGCTACCATCAAATCAAGATGGCAGAATCAGACGAAGCCACAACGGCATTCATCACACCATACGGCCCATTCTGTTTCAACACAATGCCCTTCGGGCTCAAAAACGCCGGCGCAACATATCAGCGCATGAATCAGACATGTCTGGCAAACCAGATCGGCAAAACAATGGAGGCATATGTAGATGATGTGGTCGTCAAAACAAGACATGTCGAATCTCTAGTAGACGACTTGAGGCTCACATTCGATAACCTCCGAACATACAACATCAAGCTCAACTCGGAAAAATGTGTTTTCGGCGTTCCAGCCAGAAAGCTCTTGGGCTTCATTGTATCCGGTAGAGGAATTGAAGAAAATCCAGCCAAGATCCGAGCTCTGTCGCAACTGGATATCCCAAAGGACCTCAAACAAATACAAAAGTTAACCGGATGCGTGGCGGCTTTAAGCCGCTTTATCTCCCGCTTGGGAGAAAAGGCCCTACCCCTTTACCGCCTCCTTCGGCGCACCGAACACTTCGAATGGACGGATGCAGCGACGGCCGGACTCGACGAAATAAAAGCCATATTGGCAACAAACCCAGTCTTGGCCGCGCCAAACATTGGCGAACCAATGCTATTGTACATTGTAGCAACACATCAGGTTGTAAGCGCATTGCTCGTCGTCGAACGAGAAATGGACGGACACAAGTTCCCCCTTCAAAAGCCGGTCTATTATGTGTCCACTGTCCTCACTCCCTGCAAATCACGGTACCCGCATTATCAAAAGATTGCGTACGCGGTATTCATGGCATCCCGGAAGCTACGACACTACTTTCAAGAGTGTTCAATAATAGTAGCCTCGGAAGTACCACTTAACGATATTATAAACAACCATGACGCAACGGGCCAGATTGCAAAATGGGCCATTGAGCTCCTCCCGTTCGACATAACTTATAAGCCACGACGAGCCATCAAGTCGCAAGTTCTGGCCGACTTCGTCGCAGAATGGACAGAGGCCGAACTCCCTAAAGAGTACGGCACATATTCAAATTGGATCATGCATTTCGACGGCTCCAAGATGTTGGCCGGACTGGGGGCCTGCGTCGTGTTGACGTCCCCCACATGAGACATAGTTCAATACGTACTCCAGATTATGTACACAGACTCCAACAATGCAGCCGAATATGAGGCCCTTTTACATGGTCTCCGGATGGCAGTATCCATGGGCATTCAATGCCTAGAGGTGCGCGGGGACTCGAACCTCGCAATATCCCAAATAAATGGAGACTTCGATGCCAAGGATCCAAAAATGACAGCTTACCGCAACATCGTCCTAAAAATGTCAGCTCGATTCGAGGGGCTTGAATTTCACCATATAGCCCGGGAAAATAATCAGGCGGTAGATGTCCTGGCACGCATCGGAGCAAAACGCGATGTAGTCCCCCCCCCAACATCTTCTTGGAAAGGCTGTTCAAGCCATCCGTAGTATGGGAAGGGGAGCCGAACAATAACAGCCCAGACCCAACCGCACTGCCCGACACCGAACATTCTGACACAATCAGAGGCTCTGCCAATGAAATAACACCCTCAGCCCACGTAATAATGGCCATCATCGCCCCATGGACAGAACCATTCCTCGCCTACCTTACTAGGCAGGAACTCCCCGAGGACCAAAATGAGGCACACTGCATAGTGCGGCGATCCAAAGCCTACAAAGTCCATGAAGGAGAGCTTTATAAGAAAAGCACTACCGGAGTCCTTGAAAGGCGCATCTCCGAAGAGGAAGGGCAGAACCTCCTGGCTCAAATTCATGCCAAACTCGGCGGTCAGCCCGGGAAGACGCCCATGACTTAGTCCAAAAATGCACTAGTTGCCAGCTCTTTGCAAACCAAAGCCATATGCCACCCACCGCCCTCCAAACTATCCCCATCACTTGGCCCTTCGTGGTCTGGGGGCTTGACATGGTTGGACCCCTTAAAGGCGGAACCCACAAGCAAAAATACTTACTGGTCATGGTGGATAAGTTCACCAAATGGATAGAAGCCAAGCCTGTTAAGACGGCCGAATCCGGACCGGTGATAGACTTTATATCCGGGGTTGTACACCGTTACGGCGTCCCCCACAGCATCATCACTGATAACGGCACGAACTTTACTTCCGACGAGGTAAAACTCTGGTGCAAAAACATGGGCATCAAGCTCGATTATGCTTCCGTCTATCACCCACAAACTAACGGCCAGGTCGAACATGCAAATGGTCTTATCATGAGCGGCATCAAACCCAGATTAGTGCGGTCCCTCAAGGAATCTAACATGCACTGGGTAGAGGAGCTCGACTCCGTACTCTGGGGGCTGCGGACCATGCCGAATCGCACCACCGGATACACACCATTCTTTATGGTGTACGGCGCAGAGGCAGTTTTGCCTTGCGACATAATTCATGACTCACCTCGAGTGCGCATGTACGAAGAAAGAGAAGCCAAGCTCGATCGGCAGGACAGTTTGGACGCATTAGAGGAGGAGCGTGACGTGGCAAAAGCCCGTTCCGCAATCTATCAACAGCAGGCTCGAAGATACCAAAGCAGAGAAGTACGGGCCAAAAATTACAACGTTGGCGAATTAGTTCTACTCCTGTCGGACAAGAAAAAGACAAACTCAAGCCCAAGTGGGAAGGTCCCTTCATAATCGACCAAGTCCTAACTTGTGGAGCATACCGCCTGCGAGATGCATCGGATAACCGACTCGAGCCGAACCCATGGAACGCAACCCGTCTCCGAAGATTCTATGCCTAGCACTGGACTCTGTGTTCGTTTCCTTCCTCTGTCCATTTTTTATATACTGTCTGTCTTACATTTCTCTCCTTCTCCCTTTCCTTCTCTTATAGCCTTTAAAGGCTCATCAAATGACGTGCTATTCGCACTCATTAAACCTGGGGGCTTCTTTCAACAGAAGCTTATTTATACGGGCTTCATGCCCAACACATGTGTTACACTTCCGCATGTACCTTTTATTTCACCATTATATGCATCGATATGACTTAAGTTTTGGCCAAGCTGGGTTGCCTGGCTCCTGTGCTTACCCCTACGTTCCCGATTGTTCGACTAGGCGGTAAAGGGAGCACCTCTGTGATTGTTACTACCGGATCAGCCGGATGTGTACCTCAGACTGGGTGAAGCCGAAAGCTAGCGTTCTGAAGGGAATATTCGGTCGGTGACCTAAAAGATGATCTTCTCATTTATCTATTTATTTATGCGCCCCCAGATGCTTTTTTTCCCGCGTCTTTTTCGTGGAATGGGCATGCACTTTAGGGCATGCCTCCCAGGGAAAGGAACCCCTAACGGAACTATTCTCCCTGGAAGATGTTTCTTACTAACCATGTAATATAACATAACTAGTCGGGCACTTGTCTGTTCATGCACTAATGACCCCTACGCCTGGTCTCCATGCATTCCCCGGTTCTTATATAACCGCATGGGAATTCAGACACACTCCGGACCGTCAGGTCCCGAGGCTGAAGCGAAAAGGTCGGCCATGACAAACGATCTACAATCCGGCTAGAAGGCATTATAAATGTCAATTACATTACATAGTCATTTTGACTGATTGTATTCCTCTTCAATACCATCTAATAGGCTGTCTAATTTACAGTCCTGCTGGGAATACTTTGCGGCCAATTCTACTTGGCCGTACACTAAGCTTACAGGGATCTCCTTCCCATCGGGCCCCACAGGACCGACCTCGGCCATGTGGTTGGGGTCAGCCTTTGTGTACCGCGTCTTCACCATGGCCCAGGCCTCCCTAGCGCCTTGATGGCATGCCGATATCTTCCACAATCGGAAGCGCTGCCGTGCTCCCCTTAGCTTCTCTGCAAGCTCTCCAAGACCTTCGGGCATGGAGATGGATGGCCACAGGGCCTGGGCGACGCCTTGCATCGCCTACCGAACTTGATCGAGCAGTTGCGAGAGCTCGGGGAGAAGGTCACCCGTAGAACCGGGCATCTCCTCTGCAGGATGACCTGTTAGCACACCTACAGACATTGCTCTATTAGTCGACTTCCTCACCGAACTTTCTTTCAAAGGTTCGTTCAAGCACTTACTAAATATGTCGCGCCGAAGCCGCTGATTCTCCTTAACGGAGTCTGACAGCTGGGCACGAACATCTTTCAGCTCGACGCCCAGCTTGGTGTTGGCATCTTGGAGATCGTTCTTCTCCCGCCTCACCTTTGTCAGCACCTTCTCACCAGCCTTTAGCTGGCGTAGGAGGTGTTGCCTTTCCGGATTCAATCTGGCGCCATCTGCAATTTCATTTATCAGATTCACACCCATGCCGTGCTTCGCAAAATACTTATCTTTCGAAGTGTATATTACCAGAGGGGGTCTCCTTGGGTTCCCCTGCCGCGGCTAGTGCGGCCTCAAGTTGGGATTTGCACTCCTCCAGCTCCTTGGACAGTAGGGAATTCTTTTCTGTAAGAACCTGCATAACAAATGATCCTTCAATCAGTTATTCTAACTGTTTCAAGTCTCAGGGGCTACTGGTATATATATATATATATATAATTACCAAAATTTTCTTACCCGTATGTCTTTTACATATTGCTCCGTGGCTCTGGCTAGACCATTTTGAGCGGCACGGAGGTACGCATCTCCCGAATTAAAGGCATCTAATGCCTCTCGGGAGAAACAAGCATCGCGAAGAATTGTCCGGCGACGCCTGTGGTTCATGGCACTCTCCGCCTCAGAGTTGGTGGCAGACAACCTGTCCACATCCTCCATCGGAGGAGCGTCCGGTGCGCACCTTTTGTTCGCCTCCGCCTCCGGACCAGGCTTTGGAGCCTGGCTGGTGGAGGCACGGTTGGCAGCCTCTCCGGGTATAGTCCGGCGAGGTCTCTTTGTCCTGAAGAGAGCACGAGTGTTAATATGCCTCGCAGGTGTAACACCTGGGATAAGGGGGCGCGCCATACCTTTGCGTTGACGCCTCGGTCCGGACTGCACCTCTTTTCTACCCACGGGGCCCTACGGCCCCTCGTTGGCTTGCCGCTGCAGGTTTGGCCTCCCGTCTCAAAAACCTCCCCTGCAAATTTCAGTTGTAATCAGGAAACTGAAAACACGAGAGGGCGGACACCTATTCGGGGTACTGGGACTTCGATCTCAGTTACCTAGGAGGCCGGGATTAGCCCTGTGTAATCGGCCGTAATGGCCACCAAGGCGTTGTCCTTGCTCAATTGATGGAACACTCCATCAATCAGCTCCACAGATATGTCCGGATCCTCTTGAGAGGCCGGGTCGAGGGACCTTCCTGGGTCCTCGGGTTGTGGAGGAGGGCTGTTTATTTCCTTAACAGCCCGGCGCAGTTCCTGCGTTGAAGTCGTTAGACTGAATATTTAACAATGGGAATAAAAAACGGATGGGCAAGTAAATGCGGCCGCTTACCTAGCTTGGGGGATTGTGCATAGAGAATCCACCCTGTGGGTTGACGTGGAGAAATTCCTCCTCTTCTCCCTTATACAAAGTGGACAAGATCTTTAGTAGAGCGGCAACTGAATCCGGCCCCTTATGGCCGTAGCGGGTGGCGTCGTCCTCCCCGTTGAAGTCCCACATGGGGTGGCTTCTATACTGAAGCGGCTGCACCCCCCGCATAATGCATTCGGCCATAACTCCGATCATGGTTAGTCTGGAATGGGCTAACAATCTTATTCGGCCCATTAGGTAAATGATGTCCCTGTCACTTTCCCTCTGAGGGCTCCGTGGACGCCAGCTCAGGCGCTTCTTTAAGGGAGCACTGTCAAACTCAGGGAGGCCGATCCGAACAGGATCCGGCAGCGGGACGTCCTCTATATAAAACCATTCCGAAGGCCAGTCTTCGGACGCCTTCTTTGGGGTTCCGGATAGATATCCGGTCCCGGCGATGCGCCACACTTCGGCTCCGCCCACTTGATACATTGGCCCCTCCTTAGAGCGGGCCACGAGGTGGAATAACCTTTTCCATAGCCCGAAATGAGCCTCAACACCCAAAAACAGCTCGCAGAGGGCTACGAAGCCCGCGATATGCAATACGGAGGCAGGCGTGAGATTGTGTAGCTGGAGGCCGTAGAACTCCAGCAGCCCCGGAGAAATGGATGCATTGGAAATCCGAGCCCTCTTATTAAATAAGGGACAAGGCATACCCTCTCTCCTTTGGAGGGATTAGGGGCACTCTCCGCTTGCTTTCCGCCGTTATAGATGGCAAGACCGGCTCGAACCGGGATCATATAGGCCGGGGGGAGAAATCCCTTGGTCTGGAGCGTCACTAGCTCGCTATGCGGGACGGAGCATCTCTCCCAATATCTAGGCTGAGGGCTGGAAGGGCGAAAGGAGGATTTGCGATGGCTGGCCATGGTGGAATGGACCTTTGTCGGATGCGCTCTGATGAACACTCACGAAGGGGGGAAGATGTGGTTTGGATCTAAATCCTCGTCCCCTTAAATGGGCAGCTCATTTACGCGGCTAGGGGTGTGAATGAAAAAACACTCAGACTTTTCATATTCGTTTGACACATGGGAGACGGCCATTATTGGGCGTAGAAGCCAAGGAGCGCAACATTTACAAGAAACCGGACTTTATTCAACAAGTACACGGAATTTGGAGGAGAACCCGCCTTGCAATGCCGAAGACAATCTGCGCGCCGGACTCATCGTCATTGAAGCCTGGTTCGGGGGCTACTGAGGGAGTCCTGGATTAGGGGGTGTCCGGATAGCCGGACTATACCTTCAGCCGGACTCCTGGACTATGAAGATACAAGATTGAAGACTTCGTCGTGTGTCCGGAAGGGACTTTCCTTGGCGTGGAAGGCAAGCTTGGCGATACGGATATGTAGATCTCCTACCATTGTAACCGACTTTGTGTGACCCTAACCCTCTCCGGTGTCTATATAAACCGGAGGGTTTTAGTCTGTAGGACAACATACAGAAGAACAATCATACCATAGGCTAGCTTCTAGGGTTTAGCCTCTCTGATCTCGTGGTAGATCTACTCTTGTACTACCCATATCATCAATATTAATCAAGTAGGACGTAGGGTTTTACCTCCATCAAGAGGGCCCGAACCTGGGTAAAACTTCGTGTCCCCTGCCTCCTGTTACCATCCGGCCTAGACGCACAGTTCGGGACCCCCTACCCGAGATCCGTCGGTTTTGACACCGACAACGAGTTTGGCTGCAGATTTGAGGATCCCGGAGACTCGGTCATCTTTCTATGATGGTGAGCCTATGCCTTGGAAGAAGGACGACAAGCCTACGCCATCAACAAAATCACCACCGTCTCCACCATCAAAGAAGAATTGAGTATCTGGTATGGGCACTCCACTCGGCAACTGCCAAGCTTGGGGGAGTGCCCCGGTATCGTATCACCATCACTTTATCTTTACCATTTTTCTTAGTTCGATCCTTTTGGTAATATCTTGATCTAGTAGAATAAAAGTTCTTAGTGTGATCTAGTTGTGAGTTTTGCTTTATTATCCTTCTATGTAATCGAGTCCGTGAGCTATATAACAAAGATTAGTGTTGAGTCAAGGGCTTGATTATTTTGCCATGATCCTAAGTGAATAAAAGAAAAGAGAAATAAATAAAAAGAAACAAAGAGATCATGTGAGTCTTATGGAGAGTAATGAGCTCACATAGAAAGAGTATGATGAATAAAAGTTATTGAGGGTTGACAAACACAGTTTTGGTCAGCGTTGCAATTAATAGGAAGTAATAAAGAAAGAGAGGTATTCACATATAAATATACTATCTTGGACATCTTTTATGATTGTGAGCGCTCATTAAAATATGACATGCTAAAGAGTTGACATTGGACAAGGAAGACAACGTAATGGGTTATGTTTTCTTACATCTGAGATGAATTATATTGTCTTGGATCTTCCAACATGATGAGCTTGCCTTTCCCCCTCATGCTAGCCAAATTCATTGCACCAAGTAGAGATACTACTTGTGCTTCCAAATACCCTCAAACCAGTCTTGCCATAAGAGTCCACCATATCTACCTATGGATTGAGTAAGATCCATCAAGTAAGTTGTCATCGGTGCAAGCAATAAAAATTTCTCTCTAAATATGTATGATTGATTGGTGTGGAGGAAATAAGCTTTATATGATCGTGTGATATGGAAGTAATAAAAGCGACAGACTGCATAATAAAGGTCCATATCACAAGTGGCAATATAAAGTGACGTTTTTCGCATTAAGATTTTGTGCATCCAACCATAAAATCGCATGACAACCTCTGCTTCCCTCTGTGAAGGTCCTATCTTTTACTTTTATCTCCTACATTGCATAAGAGTCATGGTGATTGTCACCCTTCCTTTTTACACTTTATCCTTTGGCAAGCACAATATGTTGGAGAGATCCTGGTATATATGGCTAATTGGATGTGAGTTTTCATGAACTATTACTGTTGACATTACCCTTGAGGTAAAACGTTGGGAGGCAAAACTATAAGCCCCTATCTTTCTCTGTGTCCGATTAAAACTCCATAGCCATAAGTATTGTGTGAGCGTCAGCAATTGTGGAAGATTATATGATAGTTGAGTATGTGGACTTGCTGAAAAGCTCTTATACATTGAATCATTCCTATGTTATGATAAATTGCAATTGCTTCAATGACTGAGATTGTAGTTTGTTAGTTTTCAATGAAGTTTACGATTCATACTTGATATTGTGATTGAATTATTACTCTAGCATTAGAGATTATATGACAAAGAATTATATGAGTTGATGTTCTAAGAATGATCATGATGCCCTCATGTCCGTATTTTATTTTTATGGACACCTCTATCTCTAAACATGTGGACATATTTTTCGATTTCGGCTTTTCGCTTGAGGACAAGCGAGGTCTAAGCTTGGGGAGTTGATACGTCCATTTTGCATCATGCTTTTATATCAATATGTATTGCATTATGGGCTGTTATTACACATTATGTCACAATACTTATGCCTATTCTCTCTTATTTTACAAGGTTTACATAAAGAGGGAGAATGCCGACAACCGGGATTCTGGGCTGGAAAAGGAGCAAATATTAGAGACCTATTCTGCACAGCTCCAAAAGTCCTGAAACTTCACGGAAGATGTTTTCCAAATATATAAAAAATACTGAGAGCAAGAACTTCACCAGGGGGGCCAAACCCTGCCCACGAGGGTGGGGCGCGCCCTACCCCCTGGGCGCGCCCCCCTACCTCGTGGGCCCCCTGGTGGCCCTCTGGTGGCCATCTTCTGCTATATGGAGTCTTTTGATGGAAAAAAAATCATAAGCCATCTTCTCGGACGAAACTCCGTCGCCATGAGGTGGAACCTTGGCGGAACCAATCTAGGGCTCTGGCAGAGCTGTTCTGCCGGGGAAACTTCCCTCCCAGAGGGGGAAATCATCGCCATCGTCATCACCAACGCTCCTCTCATCGGGAGAGGGCAATCTCCATCAACATCTTCATCAGCACCATCTCATCTCAAAACCCTAGTTCATCTCTTGTATCCAATTCTTGTCTCCAAGTCCGGGATTGGTGCTAGTAGGTTGCTACTAGTGTTAATTACTCCTTGTAGTTGATGCTAGTTGGTTTAATTGGTGGAAGATCATATGTTCAGATCCTATATGCATATTAATACCCCTCTGATTATGAACATGTTGATGCTTTGTGAGTATTTACTTTTGTTCCTGAGGACATGGGAGAAGTCTTGATATTAGTAGTCATGTGAATTTGGTATTCGTTCAATATTTTGATGAGATGTATGTTGTCTCTCCTCTAGTGGTGTTATGTGAACGTCGACTACATGACACTTCACCATTATTTGGGCCTAGAGGAAGGCATTGTGAAGTAATAAGTAGATGATGGGTTGCTAGAGTGACAGAAGCTTAAACCCTAGTTTATGCATTTCTTCGTAAGGGGCTGATTTGGATCCATATGTTTCATGCTATGGTTAGGTTTACCTTAATACTTTTGTTGTAGTTGCGGATGCTTGCAATAGAGGTTAATCATAAGTGGGATGCTTGTCCAAGTAAGGGCAGTACCCAAGCACCGGTCCACCCACATACCAAATTATCAAAGTACCGAACGTGAATCATATGAACGTGATGAAAACTAGCTTGACGATATTCTCATGTGTCCTCGGGAGCGCTTTACATCATATAAGAGTTTGTCCAGGCTTGTCCTTAGCTACAAAAATGATTGGGCCACCTTAATGCACCGTATTTACTTTTGTTACTTGTTGCTCGTTACAAATTATCTTATCACAAAACTATCTGTTACCACTTATTTCAGTACTTGCAGAGAATACCTTGCTGGAAACCGCTTATCATTTCCTTCTGCTCCTCATTGGGTTCGACACTCTTACTTATCGAAAGGACTACGATAGATCCCCTATACTTGTGGGTCATCAGGGGGTTATGTGGAGAAGACAAAAAAAGGAGAAAGTCTCACATTGACGTGGCTAATCAATGGGTTAGGGAGATGCCCATCAATTGATGTCAATGCAAGGAGTAGGGATTGCCATGCAACAGATGCACTAAAGCTATAAATGTATGAAAGATCAACAAAAGAAACTAAGTGGGTGTGCATCCAACTTGCTTGCTCACGAAGACCTAGGGCACTTGAGGAGGCCCATTGTTGGAATATACAAGCCAAGTTCTATAATGAAAAGTTCCCACTAGTATATGAAAATGACAAAACAAGAGACTCTTTATTATAAAGATCATGGTGCTACTTTGAAGCACAAGTGTGTAAAAAGGATAGTAGCATTGCCCCTTTTTATTCTCTCTTTTTTGGCCTTCCTTTTTTTTCCTTTTTTTGGCCTTTCTTTTTTTGGGACAATGCTCTATTAATGATGATCATCACACTTCTATTTATTTACAATTCAATGATTACAACTCGATACTAGAACAAGATATGACTCTATATGAATGCCTCCGGCGGTGTATTGGGATGTGAAATGACTCATGAGTGACATGTATGAAAAATTATGAACGGTGGCATTTCCACAAATACGATGTCAACTACATGATCATGCAAGGCAATATGACAATGATGATGCGTGTCATAATAAACGGGAATGGTGGAAAGTTGCATGGCAATATATCTCGGATTGGCTATGGAAATGCCATAATAGGTAGGTATGGTGGCTGTTTTTAGGAAGATATAAGGAGGTTTATGTGTGATAGAGCGTATCATATCATGGGATTTGGATGCACCGGCGGAGTTTGCACCAACTCTCAAGGTGAGAAAGGGCAATGCACGGTACTGAAGAGGCTAGCAATGATGGAAGGGTGAGAGTGCGTATAATCCATGGACTTGACATTAGTCATAAAGAACTCACATACTTATTGCAAAAATATACAAGTCATCAAAAACCAAGTATTACGCGCATGCTCCTAGGGGGATAGATTGGTAGGAAAAGACCATTGCTCGTCCCTGACCGCCACTCATAAGGAAGACAATCAAATAACACCTCATGTTTCAAATTTGTTACACAACGTTTACCATACGTGCATGCTACGGGACTTGCAAACTTCAACACAAGTATTTCTCAAATTCACAACTACTCAACTAGCACAACTTTAATATCACTATCTCCATATCTCAAAACAATCATCAAGTATCAAACTTCTCTTAGTATTCAATGCACTTATATGAAAGTTTTTATTATGACTAAAAGCAAATTGCCATGTTGTTCTAAAGGACTCTCAAAATAATATAAGTGAAGCATGAGAGATAAATTATTTCTATAAAATAAAACCACCGACGTGCTCTAAAAGATATAAGTGAAGCACTAGAGCAAAAACTATATAGCTCAAAAGATATAAGTGAAGCACATAGAGTATTCTAATAAATTTCGAATCATGTGAGTCTCTCTCAAAATTTGTGTACAGCAAGTATGATTATGTTAAACTAAAAATCAAAGAGTCAAATCATACAATACGCCCCAAGCAAAACACATATCATGTGGCGAATAAAAATATAGCTCCAAGTAAAGTTACCGATGGACGAAGACGAAAGAGGGGATGCCTTCCGGGGCATCCCCAAGCTTAGGCTTCTTGGTGTCCTTGTATTTTACCTTGGGGTTCCATGGGCATCCCCAAGCTTAGGCTCTTGCCACTCCTTGTTCCATAATTCATCAAATCTTTACCCAAAACTTGAAAACTTCACAACACAAAACTTAAATAGAAAATCTCGTGAGCTCCGTTAGCGAAAGAAAACAAAACACCACTTCAAGGTACTGTAATGAACTCATTATTTATTTATATTTGTGTTAAAACTACTGTATTCCAACTTCTCTATGGTTTATAAACTCTTTTACTAGCCATAGATTCATCAAAATAAGCAAACAACACACGAAAAACAGAATCTGTCAAAAACAGAACAATCTGTAGTAATCTGTAGGTTTCGACCACTTATGGAACCCCAAAAATTCTAAAACAAATTGCGGGACGTGAGAAATTTATCTATTAATCATATTCAAAAATAATTAACTAAATATCACTTTCCAAATAAAAATGGCAGCAATTCTCGTGAGCGCTAAAGTTTCTGTTTTTTACAGCAAGATCAAAAAGACTTTCCCCAAGTCTTCCCAACGGTTCTACTTGGCACAAACACTAATTAAACACAAAAAACACAACCAAAATAGAGGATAGATAAATTATTTATTACTAAACAGGAGCAAAAATCAAGGAATAAAAATAAAATTGGTTGCGTCCCAACAAGCGCTATCGTTTAACGCCCCTAGCTAGGCATAAAAGCAAGGATAGATCTAGGTATTGCCATCTTTGGTTTGCAATCCATAAGTGGCTCTCATAATATATTCATATGATAATTTAATTTTCTTTCTATGAAAGTGTTTCATTCCCTTCCTTAACGGAAATTGGAATCTAATATTCCCTTCCTTCATATCAATAATTGCACCAATCGTTCTAAGGAAAGGTCTACCAAAAATAATAGGACATGAAGGATTGCAATCTATGTCAAGAACAATGAAATCTACAGGAACATAGTTCCTATTTGCAACAATAAGAACATCATTAATTCTTCCCATAGGTTTCTTAATATTGGAATACGCAAGGTGCAAGTTTAAAGAACAATCATCAAATTCACGGAATCCTAGCAAATCACATAAAGTTTTCGGAATCGTGGAAACACTAGCACCCAAATCACACAAAGCATAGCATTCACGATCTTTGATTTTAATCTTAATAGTAGGTTCCCACTCATCATAAAGTTTTCTAGGGATAGAAACTGCCAATTCAAGTTTTTCTTCATAAGATTGCATCAAAGCATCAACGATATGTTTAGTAAAAGCTTTATTTTGACTATAAGCATGAGGAGAATTTAGCACAGATTGCAACAAGGAAATACAATCTATCAAAGAGAAATTATCACAATTAAATTCCTTGAAATCCAAAATAGTGGGTTCATTGATATCTAAAGTTTTGACCTCTTCAATCCCACTCTTACCAATTTTTGCATCAAGATCTGAAAACTCCAAATTTTTGGAACGCCTTCTAGGTAAAGGTGGCTCATCTTTAGTCCTATAATTATCAAGATTCATATTGAAAAACAAAGATTTAATAGGATACACATTAATAACTTTTAGATCTTCATCTTTATTTTCATAGAAACTAGAAGAACACGCTTTCACAAAGCAATCTTTCTTAGCACGCATCCTAACAGTTCTTTCTTTGCACTCATCAATGGAAATTCTCATGGCTTTGAGAGACTCATTGATATCATGCTTAGATGGAATAGATCTAAGTTTCAAAGAATCAACATCAAGAGAAATCATATCAACGTTCCTAGCCAATTCATCAATCTTAAGCAATTTTTCTTCAATCAAAGCATTGAAATTCTTTGGCGAATTCATAAACTCCTTAACACTAGTATCAAATTCAGAGGGCATCTTATTAAAATTTCCATAAGAATTGTCGTAGGAATTACCATAATTATTAGAGGAATTACTAGGAAATGACCTAGAATTAAAATTACCTCTATACACTTTGTTACCAAAATTGTTCCTACCAACAAAATTTACATCCATAGATTCATTATTATTCTCAATCAAAGTAGACAAAGGCATATCATTAGGATCAGTAGGAGCACTCTTATTAGCAAACAATTTCATAAGTTCATCCATCTTTCCACTCAAAACATTAATTTCTTCTATCGTATGCACTTTTATTAGTAGATCTTTCGGTGTGCCATTGAGAATAATTAACCATAATATTATCTAAGAGTTTAGTAGCTTCTCCTAAAGTGATTTCCACAAAAGTGCCTCCCGCGGCTGAATCTAAAAGATTTCTAGAAGCAAAATTCAATCCGGCATAAAAATTATGTATAATCATCCAAATATTCAAACCATGTGTAGGGCAATTACGTATCATTAATTTCATCCTCTCCCAAGCTTGTGCAACATGTTCTTGATCAAGTTGCTTAAAATTCATAATATCGTTTCTAAGAGAGATGATCTTAGCGGGAGGAAAATACTTAGAGATAAAAGCATCTTTGCACTTATTCCATGAACCAATACTATTTTTAGGCAAAGACGGAAACCAAGCTTTAGCACGATCTCTAAGAAAAAATGGAAATAGCTTAAGTTTAACAATATCATTATCCACATCTTTCTTCTTTTGCATATCACACAAATCAACAAAGTTGTTTAGATGGGTAGTGGCATCTTCACTAGGAAGGCCGGCGAATTGATCTTTCATGACAAGATTCAACAAAGCAACATTAATTTCACAAGAGTCGGCATCGGTAAGAGGAGCAATCGAAGTGCTAAGAAAATCATTGTTGTTGGTATTGGTAAAGTCACATAGTTTAGTATTGTCTTGAGCCATCGTGACAAGCAAGCAATCCAACACACGAGCAAACAAGAAGCGAGCGAAAAAGAGGCGAACAGAAAAAGAGAAGGCGAATAAAACGGCAAGGGTGAAGTGGGGGAGAGGACAATGAGAGGCAAATGACAAATAATGTAATGTGAGGGATAAGAGTTTGTGATGGGTACTTGGTATGTCTTGACTTGTGCATAGAGTCCCCGGCAACGGTGCCAGAAATGGCTCGTTGTCGGGAGTAAAATCTTGACTTGACTTGGCGGTGAATCTCCCCGGCAACGGCGCCAAAAATCCTTCTTGCTACCTCTTGAGCACTGTGTTGGTTTTCCCTTGAAGAGGAAAGGGTGATGCAGTAAAGTAGCGTAAGTATTTCCCTCAGTTTTTGAGAACCAAGGTATCAATCCACTAGGAGATCACGCTCGAGTCCCACGCACCTACACAAACAAATAAGGACCTCGCAACCAATGCGATTGATGTAGTTGTATGTCTTCACGATCCGACCGATCGAAGTACCGAAAGCACGACACCTCCGAGTTCTGCACACGTTCGGCTCGGTGACGTCCTCGCCTTCTCGATCCAGCAAGAGGGGCGAAGTAGTAGATGAGTTCCGACAGCACGACGGCGTGGTGACGGTGTTGGTGAAGAACAATCTCCGCAGGGCTTCGCCTAAGCACTACGAAAACTATAACCGAGGATAAACTAGAGGGGACGGGGTAGCCGGCACACGGCTTGGTGTTTCTTGATGTGTCTTGGGTGCTAGCCCTACCCCTCTATTTATATGTTGAGCCTTGGGGTCAAAACTTGGAGTAAAAGCCTCCACAAAGTCGGTTTCACCCGAAAGGCAAGAGTCCTTCTCGGACTCCAGGGCCAGACGCCAGGGTTCCCGGCGTCTGGACCCAAACACGAGGGACCCTGGCATCTGGCCCCTGGACTCCGCAAAACTTCCTTTTGCGCTTTCCATAAACCTTGTGGGCTTTCCTCTTTGGCCCAAATAAAGTGTTCTCGTGCCCAAACATTTCGAGAAACATCCGGAACCCCTTCCGGTGAATTCCGGAACCCTTCCGGTGACCAATCACTATTATCCCATATATCAAACTTTATCTCCGGACCATTCTGGAGTTCCTCTTCATGTCCGTGATCTCATCCCGGACTCCGAACAACATTCGGTCACCAACATACATAACTCATATAGTACTATATCGTCAATGAATGTTAAGCGTGTGGACCCTATGGGTTCGAGAACTATGTAGACATGACCGAGACACCTCTCTGGTCAATAACCAATAGCGGGACCTGGATGCCCATATTGGCTCCTACATATTCTACGAAGATCTTTATCGGTCAGACTGCATAACAACATACGTTGTTCCCTTTGTCATTGGTATGTTACTTGACTGAGATTCGATCATCGGTATCTTAATACCTAGTTTAATCTTGTTACCGGCAAGTCTCTTTACTCGTTCTGTAATACATCATCCCGCAACTAACTCATTAGTTACAATGCTTGCAAGGCTTATAGTGATGTGCATTACCGAGTGGGCCCAGAGATACCTCTCCGACAATCGGAGTGAAAAATCCTAATCTCGAAATACGCCAACCCAACAAGTACCTTCAGAGACACCTGTAGAGCACCTTTATAATCACCCAGTTACGTTGTGACGTTTGGTAGCTCACAAAGTGTTCCTTTGGTAAATGGGAGTTGCATAATCTCATAGTCATAGGAACATGTATAAGTCATGAAGAAAGCAATAGCAGAATACTAAACGATCGTGTGCTAAGCTAACGGAATGGGTCAAGTCAATCACATCATTCTCCTAATGATGTGATCCCGTTAATCAAATGACAACTCATGTCTATGGCTAGGAAACATAACCATCTTTGATTAACAAGCTAGTCTAGTAGAGGCATACTAGTGACACTCTGTTTGTCTATGTATTCACACATGTATTATGTTTACGGTTAATACAATTCTAGCATGAATAATAAACATTTATCATGAAATAAGGAAATAAATAATAACTTTATTATTGCCTCTAGGGCATATTTCCTTCAGTCTCCCACTTGCACTAAACTCAATAATCTAGTTCACATCGCCATGTGATTTAACATCAATAGTTCACATCATCATGTGATTAACACCCATAGTTCACATCATCATGTGACCAACACCCAAAGGGTTTACTAGAGTCAATAATCTAGTTAACATCGCTATGTGATTAATACCCAAAGAGTACTAAGGTGTGATCATGTTTTGCTTGTGAGGGAAGTTTAGTCAACGGGTCTGCCACATTCAGATCTGTATGTATTTTGCAAATTTCTATGACAACAATGCTCTGCATGGAGCTACTCTAGCTAATTGCTCCCACTTTCAATATGTATCCAGATTGAGACTTAGAGTCATCTGGATCAATGTCAAAACTTGCATCGAGTAACCCTTTATGACGAACCTTTTGTCACCTACATAATCGAGAAACATATCCTTATTCCACCAAGGATAATTTTGACCAATGTCCAGTGATCTACTCCTAGATCACTATTGTACTCCCTTGCCAAACTCAGGGCAGGGTATACAATAGGTCTGGTACACAGCATGTCATACTTTATAGAACCTATGGCTGAGGCATAGGGAATGACTTTCATTCTCTCTCTATCTTCTGTCGTGGTCGGGTTTTGAGTCTTACTCAACTTCACACCTTGTAACACAGGCAAGAACTCCTTCTTTGACTGTTCCATTTTGAACTACTTCAAAATCTTTGTCAAGGTATGTACTCATTGAAAAAACTTATCAAGCGTCTTGATCTATCTCTATAGATCTTGATGCTCAATATGTAAGCAGCTTCACCGAGTTCTTTCTTTGAAAAACTCCTTTCAAATTCTCCTTTATGCTTTCGAGAAAATTCTACATTATTTCCGATCAACAATATGTCATTCACATATACTTATCAGAAATGTTGTAGTGCTCCCACTCACTTTCTTGTAAATACAGGCTTCACTGTAAGTCCGTATAAAACTATATGCTTTGATAAACTCATCAAAGCGTATATTCCAACTCCGAGATGCTTGCACCAGTCCATAGATGGATCGCTGGAGCTTGCACACTTTGTTAACACCTTTAGGATCGACAAAACCTTCTGGTTGCATCATATACAACTCTTCTTTAAGAAATCCATTAAGGAATGTAGTTTTGACATCCATTTGCCAAATTTCATAATTATAAAATGCGGCAATTGCTAACATGATTCGAACAGACTTAAGCATCGCTACGGGTGAGAAAGTCTCATCGTAGTCAATCCCTTGAACTTGTCGAAAACCTTTTGCAACAAGCCGAGCTTTATAGACAGTAACATTACCGTCAATGTCAGCCTTCTTCTTGAAGATCCATTTATTCTCAATGGCTTGCCGATCAACGGGCAAGTCAACCAAAGTCCACACTTTTGTTCTCATACATGGATCCCATCTCAGATTTCATGGCCTCAAGCCATTTCGCGGAATCTGGGCTCATCATCGCTTCCTCATAGTTTGTAGGTTCGTCATGGTCAATTAACATGACCTCCAGAATAGGATTCCGTACCACTCTGGTGCGGATCTCACTATGGTTGACCTACGAGGTTCGGTAGTAACTTGATCTGAAGTTACATGACCATCATCATTAGCTTCCTCACTAATTGGTGTGGGAGTCACAGAAACAGATTTCTGTGATGAACTACTTTCCAATAAGGGAGCAGGTACAGTTACCTCATCAATTTCTACTTTCCTCCCACTCACTTCTTTCGAGAGAAACTCCTTCTCCAGAAAGGATCCATTCTCAGCAACAAATATCTTGCCTTCGGATCTGTGATAGAAGGTGTACCCAACAGTTACTTTTGGGTATCCTATGAAGACGCACTTCTCCGACTTGGGTTTGAGCTTATCAAGATGGAACGTTTTCACATAAGCATCGCAACCCCAAACTTTAAGAAACGACAGCTTAGGTTTCTTGCTAAACCATAGTTCATACGGTGTCGTCTCAACGGATTTAGATGGTGCCCTTTTTAATGTGAATGCAGCTGTCTCTAATGCATAACCCCAAATCAATAGTGGTAAATCGGTAAGAGACATCATAGATTGCACTATATCAAATAAAGTACGGTTATGACGTTCGGACACACCATTACGCTGTGGTGTTCCAGGTGGCATGAGTTTTGTGAAACTATTCCACATTGTTTTAATTGAAGGCCAAACTCGTAACTCAAATATTCGCCTCTGCGATCAGTCGTAGAAACTTTATTTTCTTGTTACGATGATTTTCCACTTCACTCTGAAATTCTTTGAACTTTTCAAATGTTTCAGACTTACATTTCTTCAAGTAGATATACCCATGTCTGCTCAAATCATCTGTGAAGGTCAGAAAAATAACGATACTCGCCGCGAGCCTCAACACTCATCGCACCTCATACATCAGTATGTATTATATCCAATAAGTTAGTTGCTCGCTCCATTGTTCTAGAGAACGGAGTCTTAATCATCTTTGCCCATGAGGCATGGTTCGCAAGCATCAACTGATTCATAATCAAGTGATTCCAAAAGCCCATCAGCCTAGATTTTCTTCATGTGCTTTACACCAATATGACCTAAATGGCAGTGCCACAAATAAGTTGCACTATCATTATTAACTTTGCATCTTTTGGCTTCAATATTATGAATATGTGTATCACTATGATCGAGATTCAACAAACCATTTTCATTGGGTGCATAACCATAGAAGGTTTTATTCATGTAAACAGACTAACAATTATTCTCTAACTTAAATGAATAATCGTATTGCAATAAACATGATCAAATCATATTCATGCTCAACGCAAACACCAAATAACACTTATTTAGGTTCAACACTAATCCCGAAAGTGTAGGGAGTGTATGATGATGATCATATCAATCTTGGAACCACTTCCAACACACATCGTCACTTCACCCTCAACTAGTCTCTGTTTATTCTGCAACTCGCCTTTCGAGTTACTACTCTTAGCAACTGAACCAGTATCAAATACCGAGTGTTTGCTATGAACACTAGTAAAATATACATCAATACTCTGTATATCTAATATACCTTTGTTCACTTTGCCGTCCTTATCCGCCAAATACTTGGGGCAGTTCCGCTTCCAGTGACCAGTCCCTTTGCAGTAGAAACACTTAGTCTCAGGCTTAGGTACAGACTTGGGCTTCTTCACTTGAGTAGCAACTTGCTTGCCATTCTTCTTGAAGTTCCGCTTCTTCCATTTGTCCTTTTCTTGAAACTAGTGGTCTTGTCAACCATCAACACTTGATACTTTTCTTGATTTCTACCTTCGTCGATTTCAGCATCACGAAGAGCTTGGGAATCGTTTCCGTTTATCCCTTGCATATTATAGTTCATCATGAAGTTCTAGTAACTTGGTGATAGTGACTAGAGAACTCTGTCAATCACTATCTTATCTGGAAGATTAACTCCCACTTGATTCAAGCGATTGTAGTACCCAGACAATCTGAGCACATGCTCACTGCTTGAGCTATTCTCCTCCATCTTTTAGCTATAGAACTTGTTGGAGACTTCATATCTCTCAACTCGGGTATTTTCTTGAAATATTGACTTCAACTCCTGGAACATCTCATATGATCCATGACGTTCAAAACGTCTTTGAAGTCCCGATTCAAAGCTGTTAAGCATGGTGCACTAAACTATCAAGTAGTCATCATATTGAGCTAGCCAAACGTTCATAACTTCTGCATCTGCTCCTGTAATAGGTCTGTCACCTAGAGGTGCATCAAGGACATAATTCTTCTGTACAGCAATGATGATAATCCTCAGATCACGGATCCAATCCGCATCATTGCTACTAACATCTTTCAACTTAGTTTTCTCTAGGAACATATCAAAAATAAAACAGAGGAACTAAATGCGAGCTATTGATCTATAACATAGATATGCTAATACTACCAGGACTAAGTTCATGATAAATTAAAGTTCAATTAATCATATTACTTAAGAACTCCCACTTAGATAGACATCCCTCTAATCATCTAAGTGATCACGTGATCCATATCAACTAAACCATGCTCGATCATCACGTGAGATGGAGTAGTTTCAATGGTGAACATCACTATGTTGATCATATCTACTATATGATTCACGCTCGACCTTTCGGTCTCAGTGTTCCGAGGCCATATCTGTTATATGCTAGGCTCGTCAAGGTTAACCTGAGTATTCCGCGTGTGCAACTGTTTTGCACCTGTTGTATTTGAACGTAGAGCCTATCACACCCGATCATCACGTGGTGTCTCAGCACAAAGAACTTTCGCAACGGTGCATACTCAGGAAGAATACATATATCTTGATAATTTAGTGAGAGATCATCTTATAATGCTACCATCAATCAAATCAAGATAAGATGCATAAAAGATAAACAACACATGCAAACAATATAAGTGATATGATATGGCCATCATCATCTTGTGCTTGTGATCTCCATCTCCGAAGCACCGTCATGATCACCATCGTCACTGGCGCGACACCTTGATCTCCATCGTAGCATCGTTGTCGTCTCGCCAACTTATGCTTCTACGACTATCGCTATCGCTTAGTGATAAAGTAAAGCATTACAGGGCGATGGCATTGCATACAATAAAGCGACAACCATATGGCTCCTGCCAGTTGCCGATAACTCGGTTACAAAACATGATCATCTCATACAATAAAATATAGCATCATGCCTTAACCATATCACATCACAACATGCCCTGCAAAAACAAGTTAGACATCCTCTACTTTGTTGTTGCAAGTTTTACGTGGCTGCTACGGGCTGAGCAAAAGCCGTTATTACCTATGCATCAAAACCACAATGATAGTTCGTCAAGTTAGTGTTGTTTTAACCTTCTCAAGGACCGGGCCTAGCCACACTCGGTTCAACTAAAATTGGAGAAACTGACACCCGCCAGCCACCTGTGTGCAAAGCACGTCGCTAGAACCAGTCTCGCGTAAGCGTACGCGTAATGTCGGTCCGGGCCGCTTCATCCAACAATACCGCCGAACCAAAGTATGACATGCTGGTAAGCAGTATGACTTGTATCACCCATAACTCACTTGTGTTCTACTCGTGCATATGACATCTACGCATAAAACCTGGCTCGGATGCCACTGTTGGGGAGCGTAGTAATTTCAAAAAAATTCCTACGCACACACAGGATCATGGTGATGCATAGCAACGAGAGGGGAGAGTGTTGTCTACGTACCCTCGTAGACCATTCGCAGAAGCGTTGTATCAATGCGGTTGATGTAGTCGTACGTCTTCACGATCCGACCGATCCAAGTACCGAAAGCACGGCACCTCCGAGTTCTGCACACGTTCGGCTCGGTGACGTCCTCGCCTTCTCGATCCAGCAAGAGGGGCGAAGTAGTAGATGAGTTCCGGCAGCACGACGGCGTGGTGACGGTGTTGGTGAAGAACAATCTCCGCAGGGCTTCGCCTAAGCACAATCAAAACTATGACCAAGGATAAACTAGAGGGGACGGGGTAGCCGGCACACAACTAGGTGTTTCTTGATGTGTCTTGGATGCTAGCCCTACCCCTCTATTTATATGTTGAGCCTTGGGGTAAAAACTTGGAGTAAAAGCCTCCACAAAGTCGGTTTCACCTGAAAGGCAAGAGTCCTTCTCGGACTCCAGGGCCAGACGCCAGGGTTCCCGGCGTCTGGACCCAGACGCCAGGGACCCTGGCGTCTGGCCCCTGGACTCCGCAAAACTTCCTTTTGCGCTTTCCATAAACCTTGTGGGCTTTCCCCTTTGGCCCAAATAAAGTGTTCTCGTACCCAAACATTTCGAGAAACATCCGGAACCCCTTCCGGTGAATTCCGGAACCCTTCTGGTGACCAATCACTATTATCCCATATATCAAACTTTATCTACAGACCATTCTGGAGTTCCTCGTCATGTCCGTGATCTCATCCCGGACTCCGAACAACATTCGGTCACCAACATACATAACTCATATAGTACTATATCGTCAACGAATGTTAAGCGTGCGGACCCTACAGGTTCGAGAACTATGTAGACATGACCGAGACACCTCTCTGGTCAATAACCAATAGCGGGACCTGGATGCCCATATTGGCTCCTACATATTCTACGAAGATCTTTATCGGTCAGACCGCATAACAACATACGTTGTTCCCTTTGTCATCGGTATGTTACTTGCCCGAGATTCGATCGTCGGTATCTTAATACCTAGTTTAATCTCGTTACCGGCAAGTCTCTTTACTCGTTCTGTAATACATCATCCCGCAACTAACTCATTAGTTACAATGCTTGCAAGGCTTATAGTGATGTGCATTACCGAGTGGGCCCAGAGATACCTCTCCGACAATCGGAGTGACAAATCCTAATCTCAAAATACGCCAACCCAACAAGTACCTTCGGAGACACCTGTAGAGCACCTTTATAATCACCCAGTTACGTTGTGACGTTTGGTAGCTCACAAAGTGTTCCTCCGGTAAATGGGAGTTGCATAATCTCATAGTCATAGGAACATGTATAAGTCATGAAGAAAGCAATAGCAGAATACTAAACGATCGTGTGCTAAGCTAACAGAATGGGCCAAGTCAATCACATCATTCTCCTAATGATGTGATCCTGTTAATCAAATGACAACTCATGTCTATGGCTAGGAAACATAACCATCTTTGATTAACAAGCTAGTCTAGTAGAGGCATACTAGTGACACTCTGTTTGTCTATGTATTCACACATGTATTATGTTTCCGGTTAATACAATTCTAGCATGAATAATAAACATTTATCATGAAATAAGGAAATAAATAATAACTTTATTATTGCCTCTAGGGCATATTTCCTTCAGTCTCCCACTTGCACTAGACTCAATAATCTAGTTCACATCGCCATGTGATTTAACATCAATAGTTCACATCATCATGTGATTAACACCCATAGTTCACATCATCATGTGACCAACACCCAAAGGGTTTACTAGAGTCAATAAGGAAATAAATAATAACTTTATTATTGCCTCTAGGGCATATTTCCTTCACTCAACACATCGTCCGCTATCCAGGATGCATCTAGAGTATTAAGTTCGTAAGAACAGAGTAATGCTTTAAGTAAGATGACATGATGTATAGGGATAAACTCATGCAATATGATATAAACCCCATCTTTTTATCCTCGATGGCAACAATACAATACGTGTCGTTTCCCTTTCTGTCACTGGGATCGAGCACCGCAAGATTGAACCCAAAGCTAAGCACTTCTCCCATTGCAAGAAAGATCAATCTAGTAGGCCAAGACAAACTGATAATTCAAAGAGACTTGCAAAGATAAACCAATCATACATAAAAGAATTCAGAGAAGAATCAAATATTGTTCATAGATAAACTTGATCATAAACCCACAATTCATCGAATCTCGACAAACACACCGCAAAAGAAGATTACATCGAATAGATCTCCAAGAAGATCGAGGAGAACTTTGTATTGAGATCCAAAGAGATAAGAAGCCAACTAGCTAATAACTATGGACCCGAAGGTCTGAAATAAACTACTCACACATCACCGGAGAGGCCATGGAGTTGATGTAGAGGCCCTCCGTGATCAATGCCCCCTCCGACGGAGCTCCGGAAAAGGCCCCAAGATGAGATCTCTCGGGTACAGAAGGTTGCAGCGGTGGAATTATGTTTTCGTGGTGCTCCTTGATGTTTGGGGGGTACGTGGATACATATAGGAGGAAGAAGTACGTCGGTGGAGCAACGAGGGGCCCACGAGGGTGGAGGGCGCGCCCAGGGGGTTGGCGCGCCCCCTGCCTCGTGGCCTCCTCGATTGTTTCTTGACGCCCAATCCAAGTCTCCTGGATCACGTTTGTTGAGAAAATCACGTTCCCGAAGGTTTCATTCCATTTGGACTTCGTTTGATATTCCTTTTCTGCGAAACCCTGAAATAGGCAAAAAAAACAACAATTTGGGCTGGGCCTCCGGTTAATAGGTTAGTCCCAAAAATAATATAAAAGTGTAAAATAAAGCCCATTAACATCCAAAACAGATAATATAATAGCATGGAACAATCAAAAATTATAGATACGTTGGGGACGTGTCATAGAACAAACAACAACACAGAAAAAATTGGTAAGATGTCCTTAGTTCAAACTTTGGTGGGCGGGTTGTATAGGCTTTCATTTGTTGATTACTTCACCGAGGCTTAGAAGAACATGAACATGCGAAATAAATACAATGATGTTAACATAGTAGTATCTATTGACATAGACAAACTTTGATGTAACTTTGATTTTAACAAGAGGTTTTTGCTTTCATTGTTTTGTTAGTTTTTTATTTTTAATTGGGGAACTGCAATAGGGATGCCCCTACAGAGATATTGCTTTTTGAAATCGGGTTGCTAAATGTCAGTCGATCGAGACTCAAGTCCCAGTCAATTCTATATTTGTGTGATCTTACATGTGGATCCCATGCAAACAATTTATTTTAGTTTCTTCTTTTTTATATATATTTTGTCACTTGATTGAGACTTGATTAAGTCTGAGATCTAGCCACCCTTTTCAAATAAAATGAATAGGACTATGATATTTGGCACATGTGTGCTATATAAGCAAAACTGGCACACCACTACTTCTTTCACTTTAAAGTACCACATGATCCCCTTCCTTCGACCCCACTTTCTCCCGAACGACCCTGCAGGCTCGCCCGAGAAACCTGCTTCTCCCGCACATCTCGCACGCCCACCCCCGAGAAAATTGCCACTTCTTCACGTCTACCACATGATAAAAGAAATATTGCGCATGTGGGATTCAAACCCACACCTTCTTGGCGCCAAAGTGCGCCACCACAACAACCTCACCCTTAGTACTTGTTTCTCAAACTAAAGAAACTAATCATTTTGATCCCCTTTTTACAATTGTGTTACTATAAAAGAAAGTACAGAAAATTACCATGATTTTCCCTCAGGACAAAGTTACGATGGTATTCGCATGCAAGTTATCAGGCCTGTGTTGCGTAAGTTACCGTGCCATTTACATAGAACTTACCAGGTAATATGTTTCAACAACTACACCCCTTTCAAAGTTACCACTGTGTTATAAGGTCTTCGATGTGTAAAATACTGTGGTACTTACACATAAGTTATCAGGGTATGTGTACATCAACCTCGTCCCTGGTCAAAGTTACCATGGGGGATTGTACATGAGTTACCGGGTCTACAGTTCGTATATTATCATGGTACTTACACCTAAAAACCTGGGTGTGTTTCGGTAACTTTTTCCATAGGTCAAAAATTACCATGATGTTTTTGCGTAACTTATCACGCCTATAGCGGGTCAAAGTGGGCCATTTTTCTGGGCCAACCCACGAGCACGTGTGCCTCCTCATGACACTAAACATTATGTGGCTTTTCTGTGACACATCATGTGTTGTGTTCATCTAAGAGGCCCCGCGAGGCAAGTGCATGTTTTTAACAACTTGTTTTCCTTTGGTAAAAAGTTACCATCCTGTTTATATTGTAAGTTATTAGTTATGCGGTGCTTATATTATCATGTTATTCACACAAAAATTATCGGAAATGTTTTGAACAACTTTTCCCCGGGACAAAAGGTTATCATGGTGATTCTAGGTAACCTATCAAGCCCGCAGTGCTTAAAATATCATGCTATTTGCACAAAATTTATCAGGGGTATGTTTCAATAAAATCCCTCCCCCAGGTCAAAAACTTATCATGGTGTTTAGTTATCGCGGCGCATATGTTTTCATCCTATTTACACATGAAAATACCAAAGGAGGGAGGTATAGTACCATGCTATTTACACAGAAGATACCGGAGTATCTTAAAATAAATCTTCCCTATGGTCAAAGTTACCATGGTGTTTCTATCTCAGTTGTCAGATGTGTGTTGCGTATATTACCATCTATTTACACATAAATTATCTGGTATATTTTCATATTTTTCTTCCTCAATTGTTAAAGTTACCACGATGTTTGTATCTAAATTATCAGGTCTATGTCGTGAATGTTATCGTGCTATTTACAGAAATTACCGGGGGCCGGGGTTCAACAAATTTCTTCCCAATGATCAAAGTTACCACGATGCTTTCACCAAAGTTATCACGCCTTCAATGCTTATGACAATACTACTTACACATAATGTACCGCGTGGTATACAAAAGTTATCATGTTGGTGGTGCGTCATTTATCGTGGTGGTGATGGAGAATTTACCACGGGAAAAGTTTATGTGCCAGGTTTGATAGGTGAAACAAAAGCTTTTCAGTGCTAAAACATTGAAGGCAAAACATGTTAAAATAATTTTTTTCTTAGCTTGTTCAACAATAAGTGTCATAGACGAGATGGTTAGCTCCCTTTGTTGATTACTTGCAGACCAGAGATCAAATCTCAATTCAAGCATTATTTTTGCCCCCAAATCTGGAAGGCGCGGGAAAGGAAGGACGAGATCACGAGGACATGCGAGAAAGGAAGAAACTGCCACACGGTTGCCACTTACATATTTCGAAATGAATATGAATCACATTCATGAAGACTTGAACCCAAGTGGCCGAGTTGTACGTCGACTCTAGCTTTATTACAAAAAAAAGAACAGAGCACTCAAAATAGTTATTTTTGAATTGATTAAATTGCTTACCACATATGTTACGTGGTCACTCGAAATAATTCTTTGCTTGTCCAAGGAGCAAATCCTGAAGGCCGTATCCCACCCAGGATTAGCAAAAGAGAACGCGCGTGCCGATTCCGCCTGACTTTATGCTTATGGAAGGTTTGTAATTGCTTGAGACCGTGAAGATCTCAATCCGGAAACCTCGATATTACTAGTTTCATAAAAAAGATCTGAGCTTGTCGTCTCGAAAGAAAATAAAAGGACCTTACTAAAAAATAAAAAAAATAAAAGGACCTGGCTGTTAACTGTACTAAAAGGGCAGGTCGCACTTGATGCCTTGCTTGCTGTAGCAGAAGATGCAAAGCGCCATGCAAGCACAGGCCATGGTGCTACTAGACGCCTCCATCGAGCTGAGCGATCTAACAAGCGCATGGAGTCCTCGCTCTGCACAGCATCGCGCGCCAGCGCCACGGTGACCGGAGCGGGTGCCGGCATGCGGCGCCGCCGCGCCCCGGCCCGTGCCGGCACGTCGGGACGATGGTGGCCTCACGCTCTGCGCGCCCAGGCGAGCGCGACAGAGCCGTTGCACCTGGCACCGGCGAAGGGACGACAGCCGGCGCTGCCCTGGACCGCGCTGAGGGTGGGCGCCGGCGTCGCGCTCGCGCTGGCCCTGGGCGGCGCCTCGTGGTCAGCGCGCGGCGGCGGCGGCGGCGCCGTCCTCGTGCAGCCTGCCATGGTGTACACGCTCAACGCCGTCACGGACGGAACGGAGCGGGGCGGCACCCCGGCGGCGGCGGTGAGGACGAGCGTGGGCGCGCTCTCGGACTCGCTGTTCCGGCGCGAGGACGCGCCCAGGGAGCACGCCACGCTCATGGACCTCGTCTTCGAGCAAGTCACCAAGGAGGTTCCCTCTCTCTCTCTGCTTCTGCAATACCATTGCTCTGTTCTTTAGAATGCATGATGACATGCCAATGAGTTGGAGCTTGTGTTGATGTCATGCGCAGCACATCGGCGACAGGGGGAAGCTGACGAGCCTGCTGCAGAAGGAGTGGGCGGCGTCGCGCGACTCGGAGAGAAAGCTCGACCTCGGCTTGCTGCTCGCCGATGTGCTCATCAATCAGGTGAGTTCGTCTCTTCCGTTCGTGTGCTCTGCTGCGTGCTGACACACTGTTTAATCGTCACGTAGAGAGAATGGCAGAGGGCCAAGGAAGTCTGCCAGCAGCTGACTGGCCGCTACCAACGCGACCCGAGGCCATATTTACATCTGGTAAATGCTTTCTTGCCACTGCTAATGGGACTGTCTATTGCTCATCCGGATGAAAATCAATTGGCCTTCATCCATATTTTTCATCCAACTACAGGATGACAATTGTCCACCGTCCCTTGTCCTCTGTTTGTCCTTTAAAGTAGACTAACGGTTCCACACATGCATTTTTCCAACCTGGAGCGAACAGATAGATAGTCCCTTGTCCTCTGTTTGTCCTTTTAAGTAGACTAACGGGTCCACACATGCACTTTTCCAACCTACAAAAAATACATTGACAAGAATAGGTAAAATTACAATGATATTATCATCAAGAAAACTGAGTGTAAAACCCACTAAAATACACACTAATTTCTACCATGCCCCACTAAGACTTACAGTGTAAGATTGCAATTGAAAAGACACTGTAAAATCCACTAAAATGACATTGTAAATCCACTAAAAAGACTGGCAATGAAAACAAATTGGCTTTCACTCATATTTTTCCGCCAGTTAGAGGATGACAAGTGTCCTTGTCCCGCTTCCCCTTATGTTCCTTTTTGTCCAGCTTTTAAATGGACCCGCATCAAGATGTTAATGGGTCCACACCCCAACTCTTTTCAACCCACACAGGCAAAGTAGCGAGAAAGGAGAAAAAGAACCCAACGTTATAAGGCAAAACTTTCCCATCTCTAATCTAAAACTAACCACACAGAATTAAAATGAAAATGACAAAAAACACTAAAATTACACTATAAATCAACTAAAATTACACTAAGATTCACACTATAAAATACCACTGTAAATCTACTAAAAACACCGTAAATCCAGCTTGAATCCATTGTAAAATCTACTAAACTAAGCATTTCAGTTTAAATCCACTAAGAAAAACACTGAAAATCCGTATGAATTACAGTGTAAATCCAGTAGGAATTACACTGTAAATCCACCTAAAATTTCACTGTAATTCTACCTAGATTTACACTGTAAAATCGACCTAGAATTACAGTGTAAATATAGTAGGAATTACAGTGTAAATCCACATAGAATTACACTGTAATTCTACCTAGATTTACACTATAAATCGACCTAGAATTACAGTGTAAATATAGTAGGAATTACAGTGTAAATCCACCTAGAATTCACTGTAAATGTACCTAGGATTACACTATAAGAATTACACTTTTGAACAAGCCAACAAAAATGAACACTAACCAACAGTAAGAAGTGCTAAAATTACTGTGTAAACTACTTTGTAAATTACTGTGTAAACCCGCTACAAATTACTATGTAAGACCAATTAACATACAGTGGAGATATTTGGGACTAGGAGAAAGGCTTGAATTTGGACACAAGAAAGTGGACAAGGCAATACACATGAAGCAGATGAAAATGTCTTCATCAGGCAATTCTTCAGATTTGAGTTTATTGCGGAAGAAAGAAACTGGTGGGATGCTAGTCTCATTGAAATGGGACAAGATAAACTCACGCCCAGCATCAGCATCGGACACAATAGGCTCACCATCAATAGGAAGATATAAGATGTCATGGATGACATAATATTTGGAAATCGGATAAACTTCCTCCTAATCTGAATCTCTGAAGCAAGAACATCAAATTTGGATGCTAACCATTTGACAAACCTAAGAGGCACCTCTGTCCTCACAAATTTGAGAAGGCAATCTGCCCTGTAACTCTGTAGAACACTTACTTGGCTAGGAGACAAGCCACCAATAATAGTGGAGGGCAACTTGCCAGAGTATCTAGTGAATGTATTTGCTACAGGAAAATCAGAAGACCTCTTGCACTTCTACAACACAACAAAGAAACACAAAAAAAGAAAGAATCAAGATAAATTACACTAAAATAAACAAAAGAAAAATACATCTAGCAACAACAACTAGAACTAGACGGAACTAGGTTCTTGTGCATCAATAGCCATTCCACAAAAAAATAGATATGATGAAGATTACAAAAGGAGTTATCTAAAACTTATATCCATATCTATCATAGAGAAGTTGCATGCAAAAAAAAGGAAATATAAACAACAAAAAATAAAATATCACATTGCGAGCTCCAGCATTTGTAATCTTCCGTTTTAAGCAATTCACTTTCTGCAAAAACATAAAAAGAGGAATTATCCATTAACTAAAAACATGCATTAACTGATACAAAAAAGCATTAACAGAAGAAACTGGTACAAAAGCATTAACTACAGCACCACACTTACATGAGACACGTAGAACTCATACAAAGCTTTCTCCAAATCAGGATCATCCATTTGACCTTTGTGCAGTTAACAAATGAAACAAATGAATGAACTAAAAACCCGGAACAAATAAGTTACCAAGCAAGAAATAAAATAAATAAAAATCAAATTAGAAATATAACCTCCAAAGCTTGAAAAGGATCATCCTCGGCAAAATCATTGGGGACAAAAGGATCCCCATCTGAATCATCGCAATCTTCAACACAAGCAGCAGAAGTACCCTTACCAAAAGCCTTCATGAGTCTCCCCATACTTTAATCTATAACCTAAATATGTACAAACACAAAGAAAATGACAAAAAGTCTGGGATGAAATGGCAGAAGGGATAAAACATAACTAAAATATAAAGAAGAAATGCATTGATAGCATTTACAGTCTACATCTCTTTTATTTCACTACATAACCCACTGAGAATTGCAGTGAAGAAATCCCCTGCGAATTACAGTGGAAACCAACTAAGAAAAATACACTGTATTCACCAACTAAGAAAAATACACTGGAATTCCGATGAAGATTACAGGTGTAAATCCAAATATAATTACAGTCTAAATCCTCTAAGAAAATACACTGGAATCAGATGCATCACAAGAACTTACAAACTAGCGATGCATCACAAGAACAATCACAATTCCTCTGCTATCAATAACAGTGTAAATTACACTGAATTTTTACACTATAAAATCAGCTATCAATTACACTGTAAATTCACTGACAAATACACTGTAAATCCAAAAAGCAATTCCACTATAAAAATTAAAGTGAATTACACTGTAATTCCACTAGCGTATACAGTGCAAATCCATGGCAATTACACTGTAAATCAGCTATCAAATTACACTGTACATCACTCACAAATACACTGTAATTCCACTAACAAATACAGTGCAACCCCACTGACAAAAAATACACTACAATTAGGACATATACACTGTTATTCCACTAGCAAATACAGTGCAGATCCACTGACAAAATACACTGAAATTACATTGTAAAATAACCGGGGATTACACTACAAATTGCTTTGGACTTACACTACAAATATTCTACCTATGCACTAGAAAATTACACTGGAAATCCACTACGGATTACAATGAAAATCAAGTATAAATTACACTGAAAATCACTCTAAAAAACAATGGGGATTGCACTGTAAATCACTGTAAATCCAAAATAGGAACTACAGAGTAAACCACATACTCACTAAACGATACCAGTGAAGAGAAATAGTCTTGGGATTAAAGGCCCGGGAACAGAATACATCCGTTAGAATTGACTGAATACATCAGACTACTACGTACAACTAAGCAAGCCAGCCTCACATGAACAACTCGAATGCCAACAACCAATCAATTACAGATCAGCAGATCAAACTGACGCACATCCCAGCTACCGCAGCTACCGTGCTTAGCAGATCAATCAAACACATCCCAGAAACGGCGCAACCTAAACAAATCTACACGGAAAAAAGCTGCAGGGGATGGATACAATCATCAGATCTGACAGACAAAACCAACTCCCAACCTAACAGATCACAGGAACAACAAAAAGGGAGGGGGGGGGGGGGGGGGGGGGGGCGAATCCGACAAACAAAATCGCCAGCAGCGGAAATGGGGACGGGTCAGTGAGGGGCCGAGAGATGCTGCAGATCCCGATGGCAGGAACAGAAGGGAGGCGAAGGAAGCGAGGCAACACGACAGAGAGCACGGACGAGCCACCACCAAGACACTGGATCGAGCGGCGAGGCGGAGCTCCAAATCGCCATGGCTATCTCTTTTTTTAGAGAAAAGGCAACAGCCCGACTTTATAAATAAAGCCACCAGGCAGAGTTACACCAGCAGAACCAACACCCAGAACAAGTTTAACGGCCAGGGAACATAAGTAGCATTACAAGGCCTCCAGCCTAACATGGCATGCAGGCCAGCAAATCATCAAAAACATTGGCAGTGAAATTAGAAAGCTGCCCTTGAAGTACGCCGAAGAAGGGAAGACGCCGTAGATTTCATTTTGGATGACATGTCGTCGAAAGCTTGAAGGTCCCCTTCCTTAGTCAATAATCTCCACTGCTGTAAAAAGACATTGGCTTTAAATAAGCAGCTGACAGGGTTAGCCGGAAAAATGCGTTCAATTGTGAACTTGTTCCTAATAATCCACAGCGACCACCCGATCGCAGCCCAGCCCACTAAGAAGACCCTCTTGGACTGCCCTGATAAGGAGTTAGTATATTGCCTCAGGTCCTCAAAGGAGTAGGGAGTCCAGTTAACATGAAGCCAAAGTCTGATGCAACACCACATGAATTTGGCTAAAGAGCAGTGAAAGAAAATATGATCAGTGTTCTCAAGTGCCCCACAAAGCACGCACCTATCAGTGCCCGGCTCGTTCCTCTTCTTAATTTGATTGGCCGCCGGCAGCTTACGGCGAACAACTTGCCAGAGAAAGATTTTAATCTTAGGGGGGATTCGGGCAGACCAAATATCCTTAAACTTCAATGAGCGGCCACCAGAGATAAGCTTAGAATAAGCCGATTTAACAGAGAAGCGCCCCGAAGATGAGAGGGGCCAAACCACGGAATCCTCTTCCTCCGAGAGCAGGGGGAAGCCAGCAGTAAGGCGCTGCCAGTCTTCCAACTCTTCAGGGGAAAGAGATCGCCGGAAATCTAAAACCCAACCCTGAACCGAGAGCTCAAAGATAGAGATCTCAGGATCAGCATAATAAGAAAACAAGGCCGGGAAGGCAGCCGCAAGCGTGGTGTCCCTGACCCACCAGTCTAGCCAAAAATGAGTGGACTTACCATTCCTAACAACAAATTTGACAAGGGAGCGAAAAATCGGCCGAACTTTAACCAGTTGATGCCAAAATTGAGACCCGCCAGAAGCAGAGGCGAACATAGGGCTCGAGGAAGGGAAATATTTAGCTTTAAGAATCGAGAGCCAAAATGGGCGCTCCTCAAGTGTCATTATCTTCCACCACTATTTAATCAAAAGACAATTGTTCATGACTCTCGTATTAATAATGCCAAGAGCCCCCTTGTCCTTAGGACGGCAAATGATTTTCCATCTGACCAATCTATATTTGCGTTTATTGTCCGCGGAGTTCCAGTAAAATGCACCCCTATGCTTGTCAAAACCAGAGTGAATCCCGTTGGACAGAAGGTAGAAACCCATCAGGTACATCGGGAGGGATGAGAGGCATGAGTTGGTAAGGGCAACCTTGCCCGCCTGCGTGTTATATCGTCCTCTCCAAGGGAGGACTCTATTGCCAACTTTAGCAACCACCGGTGCAAAATCTTTTGCCAAGAGCTTAAACGGGGAAATAGGAATTCCTAAATATTTGAGAGGATAAGACCCAAGGGAACAGTTCAGAAGGTGAGCCACCCGTTGCGCTTCCAAATCCGAAACCCCAGTCACAATGACCTCGCTCTTGGAAAAGTTAATTTTAAGACCCGAAAGAGCTTCGAAGCAAAGCAGAAGGAATTTCAAATTGGTGAGACTGGTCTCATTGAGCTCTACCATAATGATGGTGTCATACGCATACTGAAGATGAGTAATGCCATGAGGGATAAGGTGAGAGCTCACCGGGAAAATATGCCCAGCCAACGCGGCCCGAGAGAGGATATGAGATAAAGCATCAGCAACAAAATTGAAAAGCAGAGGGGTCACCGGGTCCCCTTGTCTAAGTCCCCTACCATTAGCAAAAAAATCACTAGTTTGGCCATTCACAACCACCGCCGTGTGCCCACCAGAAACAAGTTGCATCAAACGGTGCATCACCGGACCCTCAAAGCCCTTAGCCAATAGGACTTGCCGAAGAAAATTCCAACTCACCGAGTCGTAAGCCTTCTCAAAGTCAAGCTTAAGGACCACAGCCTTGGTCCCCTTAATCCGCAGATCATGGATTATCTCATGTAGGCACAGCACCCCATCCAAGATGAATCTCCCTTTAATGAAAGCAGATTGGAAAGGGCTAATGACCCGATGAGCTATCGGGGACACCCTAGTGGCCATGCCCTTAGCTGGCATCTTAGCAAAGTTGTTAATTAAAGCAATGGGCCGAAATTGCGAAATCAAGTCAGCACCTTTGATTTTAGGGATAAGGGTGAGAACCGCGTAATTGAGCCTCGAAATGTCAACGGTGCCCAGCCAAAATCCTTGGATGATTGCTTTAATAAGGCATTTTAACTGAGGCCAGAAATGCCGAAAGAAAGGAATGGAGAAGCCGTTAGGGCCTGAAGCCGCATTAGAATTGGCGGTCCGAATAGTTTCAAATATTTCCTCTTCAGAGGGGGGAATAAGCAGGAGATCATTATCAACGCTCGACAACTGCTCAAGGGGAGGCCAGAAGCCCGGAGCAAGCGAAAAACCCATCTCAGGTTTAGCCGCTAACAAATTAGAGAAGAATTGGACCACATGACGAAGAATGACCGAAGGGTCCGAAACCCTAACACCATCAATCAGAAGGCTGTCAATTAGGCATCTACGACGTCTACCATTCGCAATGGCGAAGAAATAAGCTGTGGGCGCATCACCCTTAAGAGTCCAGTTAATCCTGCCTCTTTGTTTCCAATAAACTTCCTCCTGGCGGTGAATATCCAAGAGCGCCTTTTCTAGGCCATAGCGGAGCAGCCATTCGGCCTCAGAGAGACCAGAACTGTCCGCACGAATATCAAGATCGCCAATTTGGGCACCCAGCCTCGTTTTGTCACGCCTTAACTCAGCAAAATGATTCTTAGACCAACCTTTGAGGAATTTGTGCAGGCAGTAGGAAACATGATGCCAATCATCCATTGGGCCAAAAGAGCGACGAGGAGATGAAAGACATGCTGAGATCTTCCGGGTCAACATGGTGGGGAACCCCTCCACTAAGAGCCAAGACGCATCGAATTGAAACCTTTGGCAACCAATTGGACCGGACCCATCGTCAAGGATTAGGGGAGCATGATCAGATCCCACAATGGGCAGGGCACGCAGACAAACCCGAGGGAAAAGGGCATCCCAGCCAGGGCAGAGAAAAACCCTGTCAAGAACAGAGCGGATGGGGGAAGCTTGACGGTTAGTCCAAGTGAAGCGGGCCCCAACCCTAGGGACTTCACGAATGGTCGTATCCCTGATGAAAGCATTGAAGGCCTCAGCCAGAGCCCAAGAGAAATTAGCGGAGCTCTTATCAGAAAGGTATCTCAACAGGTTAAAATCACCCCCAATCAAGAGGGGGAGTTGGCAGGAGTCAATTTTATTATAAATCTCGTCCAAGAAATCGTACGAAAAGGAATGATCTGCCGGGCCGTAAACCACCATGAACTCGAGAAGAGAATTGAGGGAACGATGGGAAACTACCGTACTAGCCCAGTACCTACCATGGTCAAAAGCTACAAAATCAAATATATCATTATTGGTGCCCAGAAGAAAGCCACCCGACTGACCAACAGAGGCCACAAAATTCCACCTGAATCTATCTATCCCAGCAATAGCCAAAAGTTCACTCGAGGAGAAGGAGGGTTTGAGGGTCTCAACAGGGCCAATAAAATCAACATTTTCAGACCGCACCAAATCGTTGGTCCCTGCGCCCCCTAGCGCAGAAACCTCTGATGTTCCAAAATAAGGCCTTCATCTGAAGGAAAGATTTTTGATTCTAAGACTCGACCTACACGGAGCCTTGCAGGGTTTAGCGCGTTTCCCAGCCCCACGTTTCTGAACCGAGGAGACCTGACACCTGTCAGCCTCCCCCACTACCCCCCCGGCCACAACCAGAGGGGCGGACACACCAGCCCCAGCCTCCTTGGCTTGCGCAAAGTCAGCCTGAGCTAGCTCGTTAGCTCTAATCACATCAAGTAAGGAAGAAGGGGAACCCAAACTGGAGTCTAAACAAATCCCAACATCATCTAATATCTTAAACAACTGCTCATTAGACTGAGAAGGTAAAACTAATCTAACAGGAGACGTAACCAAAGGAGGGGAAGGAGACGGAGTAGGGCCCGAACCTGGAGGAGGGAGATCCCGCGCCGCCGCACGCCGAGCCGCCCGGTCAGCCACACGCTCGCCGCTGTTGGAGACCCGACCACTCTTGCGAGCAGTAGAAGCAGGGGAACGAACAGGCACAGGGGGAGCCCGGCCAGGGGAAGCAGCCGCCGAGGACGGGCCCGAAGCCGCACCCAAATCCACCTCCAGCCTGCGGCAAAGCCCAGCCTCGGACTGCCTGGAATCCCCAGACGCCCTGCTCATCGTAGAGAACTTCTTCACCGACGATTTCTTCCTCTTCTTGGACGCCGACGGGCCAGCCGGGGGTAGATCTTCAATGCCAGACAGCGAAGGGGAGGTGGGGCGAGTGGGAAGATTAGAACACGCCGCCAAACGCGGGGTGCCCTTCGTCCCACCATAAGCCGCAGCCCCACCACCCAATCCTGGCAAGGAACCCTGGATCCCACCGCCCGCCGGAGCACAATCTTTCATCAGATCTTGTTCTTCAAGGGACATCCCATCCCACTCGGACTGGGTAAAGCGAGGATCCGTGCCATGCATCGAGTCATCATGGCCCCCAACACCATCCTTACTCTTGTCATCGTTGCCGGAGGCCGGGGGGGAGGGGGAGGAGGAGGAGAAGCAGGGCCAGGAACACCCTCCACCCGGACCCGAAGCCGAAATCCACCCGCCGCCGGGAAAACGTCAACATAGCCATGAATGCAGATAGGGTCAACACACCAGACCCGAAGACGGACTGGTCCAAGAACAGACAGCGAGTCTTGATCAACCTCAATGGGTTTCCCTAGGAGCACTCCAAAAGCCATCAGGAAGGCCGAAGTGCGCATGTTAGAAGGCACGTCATCCACAAGCACCCAAACATCAGAAAGAGAAGCAATGGCCTTTGATCCATTGGAGGCGGCCTTGACCGATACCACAAGTTGATTCAGAGGGAGCGTGAAACTGGTACATGAGGATATCATGCGGAGGCTCTCTTTAGAGGGAAATGTAGCAGCAAACTCAAAATCAGATAACTGGCGGATCTACCAATCCCACCCGCCCTCGTCCCACAGTTGAAGTTCATCAAGAAGGGCCTGGGGGGAGATGCGCTTGTCCTGAACAGATATGACACCAACACTGGAAAGCGAGGGGTTGGGAGCAACTACAGGAACCTCCTTATCAAGGGCAAAGAAAGAATAGCCAGGGAGGCCGATCCCATAGTGAACGAAGGAAAGAGGTTTGACACGGCTATGACAGTCCACCGTGAGGTGGCCGTCCTCCCTACAGATGAGGCAAAACGGGGGATTTTCACAGCGGGACTGGAAATGGCCAGGACGATGACACGCAAAGCAAGTGAGGATAGGGTTGGAGACCTGGGAATGAGGGGGATTGCGGCCAGGGCCTCGAGGGGGAGGAGGAGGGAGAATCCCATCACTAGGGAAACCAGCACCAGCACCGGCGCCACGCCCCGCAGCAGCGCCGAAAGGGCGGCGGGCCGGGGCCCCCGACGCACCACGGGGAACGAAGCGAGACGGTCCGCCACCAGTCGGCGCCCGCGGCGGCCCGCCACCCTGGGGGACAAGCGAGGGGGGAGACGAGGAAGGCCCCGAGGAGCCCGCCCGACTCCCCAGCGCCGCCTGCTCCCAAGGATCGACCGCAGCCACCGGAGCACCAGACACGGGAGGCGGAGGGACCGCCGGCCCAGATCCAGAAGCACGAGGGGACGCACCGGCCGCCTCCACCGAAGCCCCCGCACCCGGAGCGAGCGAGGCATGGAGCTTGGCACGGAGCGAAGCCTCATACTCCAGATCCGCGGCGGCGTCGCCAGAGCCATCACGCCCCCGCTTGTGGCCGGAGACCGCCTCACTGGAGGACCCGGGGGAGCGGTCCATCGCGGCCACCGTCGCGAAGGGAAGGAGGAGGGGGGTGGAGGAGTAGATCTGACGAAACAGCGGATAGGGAGACGGCACCGGCGCAAGTCAGAGGAGGAGGCAGGAAACCCTAGAAAAGGGGGAACCGCACCCTTCCGAACCCAAATATAGCCAGAGCTAGCCAGGCCGAGCTCACCAAGGGGGGCCGGGGGAGGAATGGGCTGAATCTGGGCCAACCTCGGCCCAGGAGCCAACGACAGGAGGGGGGAAATCAACAGAAGAAGCCAACAAGGGGACCGAAACAGGCCCACCCGGCCCAACAGCACCCAAAGGAGCCCGCGACCCAACCCGGGGCACCAGCGCCAGCCCCGACCCCAGATCTAGGGTTGGCACGGGCGGCGCCGCCGCCGAGGGAGCGGGGACCACAGCCTAAGACGAGCCAGGGAGGGCAGCCGCCGGAGGGGAAGACGCCGGCGACACCACCATTGCCACCCTAGGGCCCACCAGGGAATCATCCAAGGACCAGGAGGCAGCGCGCCGGCGACCACGTGCGACGCGGCACCAACCATCCGCATCCACACCCAACCCGACTGACCGCCCCCTACCACCCGGAGCAAACTTACGCCGGCGACCCACCGCTAGAGCAGCCGATGACCCACCCACCAGAGCCGGACGGGAAGGAGGGGGAAGAACCTCAGAATCCGAGCCGGAGTCATCCGAGTCGAGCGCCCAAAACCTGTTGGCCCGGGGCGCATCCAGGACCGCAGCACTGGGGGGGGGGAGCCGAGGAGAGGGAGGGGGTTGGACTCGCCGCCGGCGAGGAGCCCGGAGGAGACCTCGGGGGAGGGGAGAGGGAGAGGGGAACCGCACGAGACAGGGACGCCGACGAGGGAGGGCCGCGGGGCGGCGACGCCCCAGGAAAGGGGAGAGCGAGAGGAGAAGAGAACGCCATCCTCAATCCCACAGCAGTCGCCATGGCTATCTCTCTCTCGCTCGACTCTGTTCGGGGTTGCGTGTTTGAATTGAAATGACAAAGGGTCTGGGAGGAAGAGGGTGGCACAGACACGCGGGTGTTGCGATGGGAAAAATAACGGATCAACCACACGAGCCCGATAAGAGAAACGAGACAAATAACAGGTCAAACACACGAATCTCAGCGCACAAATCGCACGGCACAGAAAACGGATGAAAGCGAATTGTTTTCATCCAGATGTAAATTAGCAGATCCGCTGCTAATACATCCTGCCTAGCCTACATGTGATCAATTTCTCGTGTGCTCAACTCTGTGTTTGTGCAGGCTGTGGTGAACATGATGATGGCGGTGGAGACCATGCTATCCCCGGAGACGGCCACCGCCGACGACATTGAGAAGATGTCCAAGAATGCCATGGACGCCTGGAAAGAATTCAAGAACAAGTACGAGCTGGCCAAGGGAACAACGGAGTCCAGCACCTGACCACCTGATGCGTGCACTACTGACATTTCTTCTGAAGAATCTTTGTGTCTTGCTTGCCTGAAGCCTGAAGGCAAATGTTTGTGTTGAGTGCTGACCACTCTTGTGATGCATCTTTGTGCCTTGCCAGCGTAGTTGCGCGTGTAGTTGATTCAGTGTCCGTGAGTTCATGTAATCATGAAGTCTTATCTCTTTGTGTGCTTGTGTTTACCAAGTTTCCCCTCTGTCATATTGACCAACAGTGCAATCTTCAGACCCTACAGGAAGTATGAAATGCTACATATGCATATATTCTACACACTAGTCTGTGTGGTACTTTGTGTTACCAAAAGTTTCCCTGCTGTATATCTGCCCTTAATGGAAGCCCATCTTCAGAGCAAATGAATGGATGAAATGCTACATTTTCATAGACCTTGTTTTTATTCAGAAGGCTCCCCCCACATCTTCATGAGGTACCCCTCGCAGCTGCTCCCGGCGATGTCCCGCGATGACGCCATCCTGGAGACCCCTCCTCCTCCGCCGCCATTGTCGCGCTTCAGGTTGTGCCGGTACTCGACGCTGATGTGCTCCAGCACCTCCACCTCGAACATGTTGATGCTCACCCTGGGGCTCATCTGGTCCCGCACGTAGGCGAAGGCCAGCTGGTCCCGCGGGTTGAACGCCTCAAGCTCGTTGAAGAGCAGGCAGGAGAAGAGGTCGCTCGCCGAGCCGTGCCTCCTCATGATGATCGCCGTGTCCGGCACATCTGCACGGCGTCAAACGAATCAGAATCGAATCAGAATGCGGGCACGCGAGCAATTCTTCTTGAGTGGATACCTGAAGGATATGGGAGCTTGCCCGGGGACCATGGCTGCAGGCCGTTGCCGCAGTAGGCCTCCATCTGCGCCCTGACGGCGTCCACGTCGCGCCACTTGCGCCACCGCGCCGTGGCGATCGCCTCCTCCATGGCGTGGAGGTTGAACGGGTGCCTGGAGACCGCCATGTCCACGCCCTTGCCGAGGAGGAGCGAGTGCACCAGCAGCAGCGGGTCCACCGTGAGCTGCATCTTGGCGTCCACCCACACGCTGAACCTGGCGTTCGGGAACAGCCGGTGCAGCAGGTGCTTCACCACGACGCCGTTCATGGCGGGGTCCTCGTAGGGGAGCTGCTCCTGCTGCAGCGTCACCACGCGCCATGCGCCGACGACCGCGCTGGCCGACGCGGCGTGCTCGTCTTTGAGGATGCCGTGGCTCGCCAGGACCCGGTGGGTACGGTCGTCGATGAACATGAAGAAGCACGCCGCCTTGACCGTATGGGAGCCGAGCCCCTTCGGCTGCCGGATCTTGTCGTGGTCGTTCAGGATCGCCGAGGCGACCACGACCCCTCGGCAGCCCTCCATGGCCAATCTGTCTGAAACCATCGACGTCAAAGAAGAGCATGGTAACAAGTCTAAGCCCTTAAACCTTGTAACGCTTAACCAAGTTTAAAAAAATTATAGATGTTGAGGTTTCTATAAGCATTGTCAAAATCTACAATTTTTTGACTTGCCACAAAATCTCTATACACTGTACATTTTATCATAATATGGACCAAGTATGTTTTCAAGCAGTACAATCTGCCAAAGACTTTGTACAGTAGTGGAGTACTAACTTATAATATGCATTAAATATGTACTTTAGGTGTACAATTTTCCATTCACTAGCATCTTTACTGGGGTATCTTATGATTTAACAACATTTTATGAGAGAAGAGCCACATTTTGGTTATTGCTCTTTCCTCATTAATTAATATTTTGTCTAGTTGCATCTTTTTAGGTAAAAGTTGACGTGATTACACTAGAGCGAATTTCTTTTACATGCAAAATACGAAATGAGGACAAAAAAACCTCACCGGCTTGTGCGAGGGGGAATTCCTTGAAGAATCCACATGGGATTTCCACCGCGCTGTCCGTGTTACTGAAGAACGATCTTCGTTCCTCCATGGACAAATTCCCCGCAAACGAGTCCCTCCTGCCGTTCTGGTACCGCAACGCAGGGGATGCACGACGATGAGCCGCCGAGAGGTTGCGGCCGAGGCCATTGATCTCTTGCAGAACAGTGTTATAATCTGCTCGAAGAACGAAATTTGCGGGTCAGAAAGGCAGCGAACGATCGGGTCCTCTGAAAAGCGGCAATGATCTCCGCGGGCGACGGAGGCCGGGACCTGAGAAGACGGCCGGGTCGGAGCAGAGCGCGCGCGGGACGGGGAGGGCGTGCTTGTGCGCGCCGTAGCCGCGCGGGTACTCGAAGAGCGGCGTCGGCGGCGGAGGGGAGCGGCGGGCGGGGCGGAGGAGGAGGCGGTGGAGGGACAGGCAGCGCGAGGGGTCGGAGAAGGAGACGTAGAGCGCGAGCGGGAGCGTGGTGAGGAGGTAGAGCAGCGAGAGGCAGAGCAGCTTGGACTGCAGCAGCGGGGGCCTCCGCACGCGCACCCACGCCATGCCGCCCGGGCGGATCGGCGGAGTGGCTGGCGTACGTACGTGCCCCCCGGTTTGTTTCCACTTTTGGAGCTGAGTGATCGGGTCACACGGGAAGAGGCGATCCGGCGTCCTCGTGCATGCCGCACGTCCGTTACGGAGTAAAAAACCACCTGCCGTGCCGTGGTCCAACATGCCGCACGTGAGCAGCAAATAGGAAGGATCCGGCTTGCCTGCTCCTTCCCCATGCTCCCATCCGTGCTCCCACTTTATCCTACGGCTGTCTTTTTCCTTTTTCTTTTCTAATCTAATCATCTCCTCCCTGATTTTAAGGGGATGGGGCCAGGTCTTATTTATTCCAATCAAATCAAGCTACATATGCGGGAATACGGATGGGCACACGGGGAGAGAGCAGGCAAGTCTAGTCCAGATAGGAAGCAGCGCCAGTGTGATAGCCGGGGACATTCATAGGAAGCGTATCATCGGAACAATCTTCTCAAATGCGAACGAAAGCAACGGGCCGGCCGCCAAAATGGCAAACAGTTTGTTGCACCAAGAAAAGGCACTTTATTGCTCGCAAGTTTATACGCTACCATTATTCGTCGGCTTACATAGAAGCTTAAAAGACAAGACACTCTTATATATACGAGCTCACTGGTTTAGTCTAACAAGCGGCTAGCTTGCACAGTTACATGTCGGACGCGGCCATGGTGTCGAAGAGCATCCATATCTCGTTCACCCTGCCGCTGAACTCGAACGGCGAGTTGTACTGCGCCACGGTGTACTCGGACGCCGGGTCGGCCTTGCGGCCGTCGGACACGGGCGCGGCCCACCTGGTCCCCTGCAGGCTGGCCTCGAGCAGCGCGGCCTGCTTGCCGACGTCGGCGTCGGCTACGAAGCCGCCGAACCGGCGCACGGCCGCGTACCTCGCCCCGGCCCACCTCTGCACGCGCAGGCCCTCGGCCGGCGGCGGGTCCGCCTGGTTCTTGGCCGGCACGTAGAAGCTGACCACGAAGGAGGAGACGCAGAAGGGCCCGTCGCTGGGCGCCACCCGCGTCAGCACCGGCGCCGTCATCTCGATCGTCTCGTTGTACGCGTTCTTCCCCTGGATGTACTTGAAAAGCCTGGCCCATACAAACAAGCGAAGCCCGTTATTGCTCTCTCAGGCCCATTTGTTTAGGCCCACGTCAAGCCCAAGAAGATAGCTTCAGTCAGTGGCACTACTGCTTGGCAATGGCGAAGGGAGCGGCGTGCTTACTGGAGGAAGCCGGAGCGGGTGGCGTCGACGAGCGAGATGTCCTCGATGGGCGCGGTGGAGACCCACATCGCGTCCTTGTACCGCCGGATCTCGAACCCGTTGGCGCTGTCCACCACGTCGTACGCCGGGCACTCGATGCGCTCGCACGACGGCGGCACGGCGGCGCCCGCGCCGGCGGCGAGCAGGGCGGCCGCGGCGAGCAGGAGGAGCATGCCGCTCCGCCGCGCCATGGTTCTCGGTGGGGAGTGTAGTGGGGGATTGGGTTTGTGGGGCTCGGGTGCGTGCGTGCGTGCCTCTGGCGATTGATTGGGTGGTGGTGGGATAAATACGGCTCGGCTGCGGCTCAGGGTGGCCGCGGGCCGCGGCGGCCGTGCTTCCACGTCGACGGATTCGAGCACTTGGCCGTCATCGTTCGAGTCTTGAGGATCGAGACTGGCAAGCGGGGGAGAGGGGACACACGTAGACAGTAGAAGCATCGGTTGGTGGTTTCTGAGATGATTTTCGCTGTGATTTCTGAAGGTGTGATAATACTATCTTGGAATTTCTGTGAGATTTTAGAACGCTCGAGACCTCTGTACTGAATTATATTATGAACGTACATGCTCTTTCCCTTAAGCCAACCACTCTTACTGAATTGTTTTACTGCTAGTGCGACGAACATACATACTAAGAGCTTCTGCAATATCATAGGCTCTTACTTCACATACGGAAAAAGACTCTCGTCGCGCTTTATATATAAAGCAACACGATAGAACCGATACAAGATGAGAAAAATCTCTACAAAGCGGATTAAAGATAAAACAAAAATACAAGAGCATCTACACCCCACCAAGAAACACCGAGGCTACTACCTAGAAGAGACACCACGCCTCCATGAGAAACCATCGGATATCGATGCAACACACACACCAAGAAGTCGCCGGATATGGCCCCCTCCCATCTCGCTCCGATCCGTGGAGCGCCGAACCTGCCTGCAAACAACGAGGATCGAGCGCGATGGCAACGACGCCACGTGTAAAAGATAGGACACCGTCGGGGCCACCCCTAGTTAGAGCCCAAGGAGCGTTGAGTTAGGATCCGAGCTCGCCGGCTGATGACGATGATACGTGACCAAAGGGTACTTGAGCTCCACGACGACGCCCCAAGAGGGTGTCAGCGTTCTGGGAATGGGGGTACCCAGGCTTGTCTGCCCGCGTCCCACTGCGTGGCTTCATCAACGGCCTTGTACGACCCAGCTTAAACGTCAACAACTCAAGACCTCCGCGTGGGGCGGCCTCCCCAGGCTGGCTCACGAGGAGCGGAGATATCTATGCAAGCCACACCTCGCGAGGTTCAGATGACGTGAGCCATGACGACCAAGGCCAGGCGGGCGCCAGCGGGCGTAGCGTATCAGTTTCCTCTTTGGTGCTAAGGAGGCAAGCATGGGCACGGAGCCCCGAGGAATCAAGCAAAGGTTTTCATTCCGGTGCAACAAGACCAAGCCGCCAGGACGGCAGGACGGAGGTCATCACCGAGCCCACCGTGGCGTCATCACTAGTGACTTTTGTAGGCGAAGACCACTTTTGTCAAGATAGCATGTACTAGTTGTCTCCCTTTAAATTTGGCCGTTTTGGGATCCCTTCCCGCCTTCATTTGGGAAGAGGACAAATGCCACTATTGTAAGTGCATCTAGTTCCACCCCTAATTGGTTTTGGAGTATTGACGACAAATCTGGTTGAGGGACTAATGTGTTTGTGAGAATTGCAGGATAACACAGGTAGCAGTCCCTCATTGATTCGGTTTACCTACCGGAGATGACCCCTAAAAATGTGTGAAGACATTGAAGATAATGGTGGTATGTGAAGATATTCACATTGAAGACTATGACATGAGAAGACATTACATGAAGTCTTTGGAGCGCGAAGACATAGTTGTTTCATAGTTTCATTTTCTTCCTTGTTGAGTCATAGGAACCACCGTACTGTTAAGTGGGCTCCAAGTGAACAAAGTCAGAATGACTAAAGTGATGCTCAACCAAATCCTAAGTCTTCGAGTGAAGACAATGAGAGCAAATCTTATCCAGAGCTGGATGAGTCTGCTTTACTTGTAGCCCAAGTCAAGCTGTCGCGTGTGTTTGAAATCTGACTGTTGGAACACGTGTCAGTTCCTTAGTGACCCAGGATCATTTCGGACAAATCAGGTCGGATTGCCTAGTGGCTATAAATAGCCCACCCCTACACCATAAATTGGTGACTGCTCAGAGTTAGTGCACGGCTTTTGTCGTTTGAGAGCAACCCACCTCGAAGCCTTTGAGAGAGAAATCCTTGAGAGGACAAAGCCCTAAACACATAGAGCCAAAGAGTGTTAGGCATCATCGAAGTCTTTTCTGTTTGTGTGATCTGAAGACTTGTTACACTTGAGGACTGTGAATCCTCCAGCCGGTTAGGCGTCGCGTTCTGAGCATCCAAGAGTCATTGTGGATCGCTGGTGAACGAAGTCTGTGAAGGTTTGGAAGTCTACCTTGAAGACTTACCTGAGTGATTGGGCGAGGACTGGGTGTCCTTAGCTCAAAGGGAATAAGGTGAAGACACGGTCTTTTGAGTTGAATCTCAGCCTCCCTAACCAGACGTACAGTTGTCACAACAACTGGAACTGGTCCAACAAATCCTTTGTCTTCACCAAGCAACTGGTTATATCTCTTCCTTCTCTTTGCTTACAGTTTGTCTTCGTGAAGTCATTGGCTGCTTGCATCATCTGTTTGATTTCACCGTGTAACTACTTGTTCTGATTGGCTTTATACTATCTTCCATCCTGATCCATACTGCCTAGCTGCTAATAGTCTTTGTGCTTTCACTTCATTGAATACTTGACTATGTCTGACCTAGTGTAGTCTACCTTCTGCTGCATGTTAATAGGTTCATTTCTATCGTTTGTCTTCGAACTTTCATGTTTTGAAGACTTTCATAAAAATCGCCTATTCATCCTTCTCTAGTTGATAACTAGCACTTTCAATTGGTATCAGAGCAGGGTACTCCCTTGTTCTGTGTGATTCAGTTTAACCACCTGAAGTTTTGGCTATGTCGACTGCAGGGATAATCAAAGTCTCCGCTGCGTGCCCTGTCTTCGATGACACTGATTACCCCTACTGGAAGAATAAGATGCGCATGCATCTTGAAGCCATTGATGTTGATCTATGGTATGTCGTCAAGAATGGCGTTCCCAAGGCTGGTAAAGGCGTCACCACAGCTGATGTCAAGAAGTTCATTCAACTGGATTCTACTTCCAAGAACATCATCTGTGGTCATCTGACCAAAAGACAGTATGGCTGTGTGAGTGCTCTGGAAACGTCGAAGCTAGTCTGGGACTGGCTCTCCAAGGTCAACGAAGGTGTCTCAACCCAGAGAGATCAAAGGATCAATGTCCTTCGCAACCTCGTCAACTGCTTCAAGAGAAACGACAATGAGAATGTCCACCTCACGTTTGATCGTCTCACTGACATCACAAATGAGCTTCATGCTCTCGGCGCCACTGAGATCACCAAGCATGAAATCATCAAGACACTCCTGAGATCACTTGACAGCTCGTTTGACACCCTAGCCCCGATGATTCAAGAATGCCCCGACTTCAAGACACTCGATCCGTCTGACATAGTTGAGAGGCTCAACACACATGAGTTTCAGCTATCTGAGAAAAGAGATATCTATTGTCCCAACTATGGCCGAACTCACGCTTTGAAGGCAAAAGCTGCTTCCTCATCTGAAGAAGAATCTGACTGCAGTTCTGATGATCCTGAAGACATTGGAAAGGAGCTTGCTATGCTTGTGAAGAAGTTTCAGAAATTCACCAAGAAGAAAGGCTTCAGAAAGTCTTCACGATCCAGCTCAAGAAATGATGAAGCTTCTACTCATGACCACAAGAAGAGAACATGCCACAAGTGCAAGAAACCTGGTCACTTCATCTCTGAGTGTCCGCAGTGGGACAATGAAAACAAGAAGAAGAAGAAGAAGAGCAAGGAATATGATTATGATGACAAGAAGACGAAGAAATCCTCAAAGTCTTCTTCCAAGTCTTCATCAAAGTCTTCATCACACAAGAGGAGCTCATCTGGCAAGGCTCATGGTTTTGTTGGAAAGGAGATGGATTCAGAGGAGGAGTCTGCTTCTGAGGAGGCGGAGGTGGAGTCTGAGGAGGAGTCCGACTCTGGCGTTGCAAGTCTAGCTTTAGCTACAGCCTATGTTGCCAAGTCCATCTTCAACACTGAAGACAATGGCTCCGTCACCTACGCTGATGCTAAGGACAAGGACGACTCCGCTCCCACCTACTGCTTCATGGCACGTGATGCCAAGGTAAACTCACGCGATGCTTACTTTCAAACATCAAGTGAAGATGACTGATTGTGAATCCAAACCCAGCTACAAAACACTTGCTAAAATTGCAACTGAACAACAGAAAGCTATGAAACATATTCAAAAACTGTTAGACAAAAGCGATGACCTATTGGACGTGGAAATGACCCGATCTAAGTCCTTAATTGAAGACATAAAAAATCTTCATGTTAAGTATGAGGAACTTGAAAGTCGTCATGAAACACTCTCAATAACTCATGAAAAGCTTTCATATGATTATCTTCAAAGGAAGAAGACAAACCCCAGACCAAAGGCTTCATATGGTCCAAAGGCTTCATACAGACACATGACTCACCTAAGTCACCCTAACACCAATGTTTTGCAGGGAAACCATACTCAGGCCTATGAATATGAGCATGTTTTATCAAACCGCCATGCTCATAAGACCAAGAACTACTCTGCCTATTCATATGAGTACTATTCGCCTTCTGCAAGGCTATTTGCTAGGGCTCCAAAGCCGAAGTTCTCAGATGCTGCACTTAGACTCATTGCTTCGAAGCCACCCCTGAAGATGTGGGTGGTTTAGAAGACTTAACTCTCTTTTGCAGGGAAAGGTCTCCAGCCTGAAATCAAATGCGTCAGATGCTATTGCCGGGGACCTAGAACATCTTGTGGGGCACAAGATAAAATGCCCAAATGATCTTATTATGTATTTTGTTCCTGAGTCGCTTGACATGCATCCTACCAGTTCTAACCTGGGTCTGAGCTTTCATAATCCACTTGCTCGTCAAATGTTTATGCTTCAGAATACTCTTCGTGAAGCCTATCCCCCTAACTGCTCTGTAGGGTATGACACCAGCTGCTTCAGAATGGTTTATTGATAGTGGATGCACTAATCATATGACTGGTGATCGAAGTCTTCTCATGGACTCCACCTTATGTCCATCTGACAAGACTCACATCACATTTGCTGACACTGGTAAAAGCAAGGTATTGGGTCTAGGTAGAGTTGCAATCTCAAAGGATCAGCACATGGATAAAGTGATGCTTGTTGAATCCCTTGGTTTCAACTTAATGTTTGTCTCAATGCTTTGCGATTTGAACATGATTGTGATATTTGGAAAATATCGTTGCCTTGTTCTAATGGAATCTGACAAGTCTCTAGTCTTTGAAGGGTATTGGAAAGATGATTTGTACATGGTAGATTTCTCAGCAGGACCACAACTTGCTGTATGTCTTCTGGCAAAAGCTTCAGAGTGCTGGCTCTGGCATCGGAGGCTAGGGCATGCTGGCATGAGGAACTTGCATACTCTCGCAAAGAAGAAGCACGTCATAGGCATCGAGGGCGTCAAGTTCAAGAAGGATCACTTATGCGGTGCCTGTGAAGCTGGAAAGATGACGAGGGCCAAGCATCCCTCGAAGACAATTATGACTACAACTCAACCCTTCGAACTGCTACACATGGACCTATTCGGTCCTACTCACTACTCTACTCTCACTACTACTGCTTGTCTCTATGGCTTCGTCGTTGTTGATGATTATTCAAGATATACATGGGTGCATATAATTCTCTACAAGACTGAAGTGCAGGATGTCTTTAGACGCTTCACCAACCATGCCATGAACAACTATGGCGTCAAGATCAAGCATATCAGAAGTGATAATGGCACATAATTCAAGAACACCAGCCTCGACACTTATCTTGATACATTGGGCATCACTCATGAGTTCTCAGCTCCAGACATGCCGCAGCAGAATGGCATTGTGGAGCGCAAGAACAGAACACTCATTGAGATGGCTAGGACGATGCTTGATGAGTACAAGACTCCAAGAAAGTTCTGGCCTGAAGCTATTGATACTACATGCCATGTCATCAACCGTGTTTATCTTCACAAGCTTCTAGAGAAGACATCATATGAGCTACTGACTGGTAAGAAGCCAAATGTAAGTTACTTCAGAGTATTTGGTGCCAGATGCTGGATCAAGGATCCACATCACACTTCAAATTTTTCACCGAAAGCACATGAAGGTTTTATGCTTGGTTACGGAAAGGATTCACACTCCTACAGAGTCTTCAACCTCTTTCACTATAAAGTGGTTGAAACGATGTGCGGTTCGATGAGACTAACGGCTCGCAAAGAGAGCACCTGCCAAATGTGCTAGATGAAGTTCCACCTAGGGAATCCATCAAGCTTATGGGTACTAGAGAAATCATACCTTCAGAGGCACAGGCTGAAGAGGAACTTATCATTTCTGCACCAAATCAACCTGAAGACTCTGCTCAGCCTGAAGCCAATGCTGAAGATGAAGACAATGATCAGCAAGAGAAAAGTCTTCGTCCAGTTCATCCTCGTGTTGCAAATGAAGTACAGATTGAGAAGATAATTGATGACATCAATGCACCTGGTCCACTCACTCGTTCAAGAGCAACACATCTAGCAATTTTCCGTGGGCACTTTGCATTTGTCTCAATATCTGAACCCAAGAAAGTTGCTGAAGCCTTCATGGAACCTGAGTGGATTCAAGCTATGCAAGAAGAGCTTCAACAGTTCGAGTTGAACAATGTGTGGGAATTGGTCAAGTGTCCTGATCCTCGTAAACACAATATCATAGGCACTAAATGGATATATCGCAACAAGCAAGATGAGCATGGTCAAGTTGTCAGAAACAAGGCTCGTCTTGTTGCTCAAGGATACACTCAAGTTGAAGGGATCAACTTCGATGAAACATTTGCTCCCGTGGCTAGGCTTGAAGCCATTCGCATACTGCTAGCCTACGCAAATCATCATAACATCCTTCTGTATCAAATGGATTTGAAGAGTGCCTTTCTCAATGGCAAGATTTAAGAAGAAGTGTATGTTGCACAACCACCTGGCTTTGAAGATCCAAAACATCCCGACATGGTTTACAAGCTCAACAAGGCACTGTATGGCCTCAAACAAGCCCCTCGTGCTTGGTATGACACACTCAAAGACTTCCTGAAGAGCAAAGGCTTCAAACCTGGTTCCCTGGATCCCACACTCTTCATGAAGACATATGATGGTGAACTGTTTGTGTGCCATATATATGTGGATGACATTATCTTCGGCTGCACTAATCAAAAATACAGTGATGAGTTTGGACACATGATGCAAGAGCAATATCAAATGTCCATGATGGGTGAGCTGAAGTTCTTCCTTGGTCTTCAAATACGTCAGCAAAGCATCGACATCTTCATATCTCAAGAGAAATACCTCAAAGACTGCCTGAAGAAGTTTGGAATGCAAGACTGCAAAGGTTACACGACGCCAATGTCAACCAAGAATCATCTGGGTCCTGATGCCAATGGTAAAGAGTTCGATCAAAAGGTATACCGCTCCATGATTGGTTCTTTACTTTACTTATGTGCATCTAGGCCAGATATAATGCTTAGTGTTTGCATGTGTACCTGATTCCAAGTGGAACCAAAGGAATCGCATCACTTAGTTGTGAAGCGAATTCTTCGATATTTGGCTTACACCCCAACACTAGGATTATGGTATCCAAAGGGCTTAGAGTTTGATCTAGTTGGATTCTCGGATGCTGATTATGACGGTGACAAGGTGGATCGCAAGTCTACATCAGGCACATGTCACTTTCTGGGACAATCACTTGTTTGTTGGTCTTCAAAGAAGCAGAACTGTGTATCTCTCTTCACTGCTAAATCTGAATACATTGCTGCTGGATCTTGCTGCGCTCAGCTTCTATGGATGAAGCAAACACTCGAAGACTTTGGCATCCATCTGAAGCAAGTACCACTCTACTGCGACAATCAAAGCGCCATCAAGATTGCCAACAACCCAGTTCAGCACTCAAAGACAAAGCCCATTGAAATTCATCATCACTTTCTCAGAGATCATGTCATGAAGGAAGATATTGATATCATTCACGTCAACACTGAAGAGCAACTGGCAGATATCTTCACAAAGCCCTTGGATGAGAAAAGGTTTTGCAAGTTGCGGTGTGAGCTAAATATCTTGGAATCCTCAAATGTCCTGTGATTAGGCACACATCCTAACACTTATGCATGTTGATGACTTAGATGTGCAACACACGAAGTAACATATATCTTCAATTAATGAAGACTTACACTCTAAGTGGGAATACATTAATGCGGAATTTGACTTCGGAGCGCCACGATAATTGTGCGCCGTGTCTGGGTCTAATACTTCCTATACGATGGGTAATGCCACCACCAAACTTTTGTTTGGAGTGTTTTCTGTTGGTGTTACATTTGCAAAGTCTTCGCATTTGGTTTGTCTTCAATATTGACATGACTCCATGTTTATCTTCACAATGTTGATTTGGACATATTCTGATACTTACATATGTTAGTGTTCTGTCCTCTACAGCATTCACTTATAGCTATGTCTTCTCGTTTGAATCTTTTTAACTAAGTGAATGTGATCGGACCCTAACCTCTCTATGCTCCCTTCTCAAATCTATCTATCCAAATCATATGCATTCTATTGAAACTGTCGAATGTCTTCTCTGCGTCCTTGTCAGCAGAAGATACAGAAACAAACATTAAATCTGTTTTAAATGCTCAATCCTTATTTCCCGAAACCCAGAGAAGCGGGAACGACCACCCGACAATCCAGGCGTGCGTGGGAACATGGAACAGCTTCCAATGTGTTGCATGTTCGCCATGTGTCCCTCAGATGTGAACCGCCAGGGGCACCTGCGTAATAACGCTGTGACGTCCCTGTCCTTATAAATACACACCACACCCCAGTCATTATCTCTTCTTCCACCTCTCCTTCTCACACAAACCCTAGCACCACCGCTAGCTCTCGACGATGCCGGCAACGAAGCGATTAGCTGCCGCGACCTCACCGATGCCGTCCTCACGCCGACCGCGGACATCGTCTTCTCCGCCGTCACCATAGGTGTCCTCCGTCGCCAAGTTAGGGCACGGAAGATCAAACTGCTCGGCCTCATCTTCTACTCCGTCTAGCAGTTCTTCGTGTGGTAAATAAAACATCCTTTTTACTGTCCTTTTGATCTGGTAGATTCATCCCTTTCAACCACAAGTGGTTTCTGTCCCTACAAATTTGGATCTATCCTGTTCTGCATGTTATCATCCCTTTCAACCACAAGTGGTTTCTGTCCCTACAAATTTGGATCTATCATGTTCTGCATGTTATCATCCCTTTCAACCACAAGTGGTTTCTGTCCCTACAAATTTGGATCTATCCTGTTCTGCATCTCATAACATGCCTACTATATTCACTTATGCTTCACACACAGTTAGATTCCTCACTTGTACTTATTCTTGGATTCGTACAAATCTAGAACCAACTCTCATCATATAAGTGAATGTCTTCGCGCTATGAGGTCAATGTCTTCTAAACTGATTTATCTTCAAAATCTTCTGAGAATGCATATGACCTCTTCCCCTTCCCTCACATCTCTAATGCTGTCACATGTACATGTCCGTGGAAGAATCCCTTGGTTCTCATAGTATGCATTCATTTGCAGAATTCTTACAGCATCACATCAATTCTCCCGAAGCCAGTTCCTGTCTGACCAGCAGACGGAAGCCTTTGCAAGTTCTGAAGCCATTCAGTCTGAACTTCATGGCAACAGAGAAGTCAGTCAGGAAGGGCGGCAGGCAGCTCCGTGGGAACACAACTAAGGACCTGCCACCAGATCTCTATGAGCTATACAAGTCAGATCCTGAAGAGACCTATGGTGAACACAAGAACCGAATCCAATGGATTCAAAGACATTGGGCAGAGGAATGGTTCAAGTACAAATTTGTCACTGACGAATATGCTGAAAAGAATGCCATCAAGAGCCCCTGGGGAGATATTATATACAAAGGTCTTCAGCCCAAGTCCAAGTTCGAAGCCATTTCTCAAGGCTTCTACCCTTGCATGGTCCGTGGACCTCAGCCTGCTAATGCCGACCCATCCTCTCTGTTATGGTGTCGTGAAGACAATCTCTTTAAGCAAAACTTCTAGTTTGCCAAGGAGTCTGCAAAGAAGAACAAGAAGGACCTTGGTCTAGACTTCAACCCGGGTCCATCTGCTCCTCGTGCCGATGGCACTCGTGATGCCGAACCCAATATCATCGGGCCTTTCTACAACCTCGACGGTCTCCTCACTCACATTGCTGTTCAGGGGGCCTCCGTGGAGCACTCTGCAGATGACGCTGATTCTGATGAAGCGTCTGCTCCTCCCAAGCCTCAGAAGCAGAAGAAACCAAAGGCTTCAAAGCCCTCCACTGCACCAAAAGCTTCGCGTGCGAAGCCTCTGGCCACTGCACCTCCTGAAGTCAGTGTGCAGTCGGAAGATCTCTCTCGCATCTCCAAGACTGAGAAGAAGAAGAAGCCCATCCAGATTTCCGGTCAAGCACTGACCCCAGTTGCCGTTCTGAGGAACGAGAATGAAGCCATTGATCTGTCAAGTGACGACGATCTTGGCGATGACGCTCTTGAGCTACTGATAAAGAGCAAGGAAGAGGCAGAGATCTTCAATGATCTACCCCTGTTTGATGTGGATATCTTAAATAACTTCATTGATGAATGGTTTGAAAACCCCAACATCAACCTCGATGACCTTGAGCTTCCAATTGGCATCAGTGTCTCTTTCCACAGTGCCATTGCTACTGAGCTGGCTCTGGCTTAGAAGATTGTTGAACTGAAGAACAAGATTGATTATGAGAAGGCTCAGTTCAAGAAGAATATGGCTAACCTCAGTGTGGCTGATGTTCAAAGCTTCAAGCAGACGCTGCATGAGCTCAAGGAGCAGTTTCACCAGAAACGCCAGGAAGCAAAAGTTTCAAGAGAGAGAATGAAGTATTTTGCGGAGAAAAGTGTTCAAGCTCACGATGAAGCTGAAAAGCGCAAGGCTTTGGGGCGCCCTGGCATCGACCCCAGAATGGCTGCAAAGAAGAAGAAGGAGCCTGCTATGGCCCAAGCTGAAGCATCAAGGCAGGAAGAACCTCGCATTGTCTTCCCCGCCAGCATGACAGGCTCGAAGCCTAAGGTCCCCACAACTGCTTCAGAACTGAAGAAGACAAGGGCAGCTGAAGCCGAAGCCCGAAAGCGCAAGACCAAGAACACCACTGACGATGCTCCACCGACCAAGAAAAGGAAGACAAAGAAGAAAGATCAGGCTGCTCCCACAGAGCCCATGGTCGTCGAGCCAATCTCAGTTGCTCGCCCTGCATCATAACACCATGAGCATCAGTTGATAGTTCATGAGCCTGCTTCCACAGAGGCTCCTGAAGCTGAAGACATTCCAACTGTCGACCCCACTGCAGCTGAAGACATTGGTCCCCAAGACAATGTAGAAGATGATGAAGTCCTTCCTCAGATCGAGCACAACATGGCATCATCGCCTGTTCTCACGAACAACGAGCAGCATTGGTCGTCCTTTGACTCCAATTGCTCAGGATGATTCATGGGTTGATCGCCCTCAAGACTCCCCCCGTCAGGAATCCCCAAGTACTCCCCCACCTCAAGTCACCACTCTGGTGCTTGAAGATGATGACTTTGCGGTCCAGCCGACTCCCTCTCCAAAGGCGCCGCCCGCACTCCGTAGGCTTCACAAAGGACCAAGGCCACAAGTCACTCTGTCGAGCGTTCCAAAAGGAGAAGAGCAACATAACTCAGTGGCACGACAAGTGTTCCCTGAAGCCACTCCAACTGTGAACGTCTCTGAGTCCGAAGCAAAAGCTGCCGAAGACATTCCGGCTGTATCAGCCGATGAACAAGAAAAACCAAGAGAAAAAGAAGAACGTGTTGCTACACCCCCGTCCAACCCTGAAGTTGTTCTCGAGGAGAACGAGTCTGTGCCCGACTCTCCAGCTACTCAAGTGGAGGTTGAAAACACTGAGGCGGCCACCCACAACACTACTGAAGCCAATGACATTGTCATGGCCGAAGCTAATGTGGCGCCTAAAGCTAATGTGGTGCCAGAAGTGAATGCACCTGAAGCCAATGTTGCACCTGAAGCAAATCCGCAGCTTGAAGACAATGCATTTGCTCATGTACCACCTCCCAGGCCACACACCATTGAGCAAGCATTCTATTAAGGTCAACTTACCACCATCCTCTGGCCCATTCTGGTTCCTCCACCTGCTGTCGGTCCATAATTTGACTATCATGTAGAGCACATGTCTCAGGTCTAGAAGTCGAAGCCAAGGCTGCCAAGGTTTCCAGGTACTGCAACTTCACCAGGATCATTCAATGTGAATGGCTTCATATCACACAACACCTTCTTTGATAGCGCCAAGAACCCATATTCCAAGCCAAGAATATCATCTGATAGGTTCTGGAGTTATCAGCAGCGCAGTTACTATTCCTGCATACTATACAATCAGGGGCGCATTTTTCCTCATATGCATCTAGACTGCAAAGCCATGGCTGGCCTGCCCTGCCTAGAAGAAGCCCTTGACTGCTTCAGAGATGCTGGCCTTCTACAGTTTGTGACCGATAAAGAGCATTGGAATGAAGAGCTTCTGCTGCAATTCTATGCAACTCTCCACATTCGCGGCTACAACAATGATCCGAAGACTTGGATCCTTGAGTGGATGACAGGCGATGTACACCATGAAGCCAAAGCCTAAGACATCATTGAGCTTACTGTGCTGCCCACTCCTGGTGAACACTATGAACCAGGTTGTCAGCTTCACCTCAATGCCTTGGAGAGCATCTTCCAGAAGCCAGAGCCAAACATGAGCCAAATGCTGAGCATGATGAAGCCACTGCCACAAGACGCTGAATATCCTAAGGAGTTCTTTGTTGAAGACCTAGAGTATCTGCTCCACACTATTTATCATATTATCAGGCGAACTCTCTGGCCTGTAAAAGGACATTCTTCTGCAGCAAAGCTTGAAGGAGCAATGAAAACATTGGTTTTCTATATCTTCAATGGCATCAGCTTCAATGCTCAAGACTTCTTCATCAGTCAATTGGCTGCATCTGGCTCTGATCTCTTTGGTCTGAAGTTTTATGCTCCATGGGTAATGCTCCTCATCAAGCTTCACTCCGCTATCAACTATCAGCCTTCTGCGCGCAATCATCTTATATTCTTGCCAGAGGTTGATCTGTCTGTCGAAGCCATATACCCAGAGCCTGCCAAGGAGCCAATTTATCTTCACAACGTCAATCTCAAAGTTTCACCCAACCCATTGAAGGAGTTCAGACCATCACTCGTGTTTATCCTTTGGCTGGCAATCCTTGTGCACCTCACCATGCCCATACTGAAGCCACTGAAAGAACTATTGCTCAAAGGCCTCGGAAGCGATCTCGTGTTCTCAATGACCGAGAGCTTCTCATCGCCTTGCATCAAAAATAGGATAAGCATCATGACTAGCTCAAGCGTCAAATGCAAAGCCTCTTAGTGGATGTCATTCGCATTCGCAACCTTGCCACCAAGAATGCCTTTGTCACTCATGAAACCTATCGGAGGTCGTGGAAGAGCTTGACATTGCTCACTGCCGAAGCTGATCTTCAAGACGATGGATTCACGGAGAGATTCAAGTTTGACTCAACTCCTCCAAGGAATGCTCACTTGCATCGGACTCCCTCACTCGAAGACTCTGACTACTCATCCTCAGCGGCAACTGTCAATGCCAGAGTCATTGATGACCAAGATGATGCTACTTCACCACCTCCAACTTCAGCGCGTATCGACACTGCACCAAGTTCTTCTGCACCACCAAACCTCAACGACGACCCTGCTGCTTCGCCTACTCCTCATGGGAACGAGTAGAAAGCTCTATGTCTTCAAACCTTTTTGGTCATTACTGACAAAAGGGGGAGAAGCATATGAGTTGATAGTCTTCAAGCGGGTCCATATGGGTGGTTGCTATACTTTTGCTACATTTGCCAAGTGCTTACAACTCTTGCTTTTGATACATTTGGTTCTTTGAGTTGTAACACTTAAACTTGATGGTCGTCTGCTACCTTTTCTGTTAACTATTTTATGCGATAATAAATTCCACATGTGCGGCGATAAATTCCGCACGAAGTCATTTTGCAGACATCCATTTTTCATTATGCATGTCATTATCTTTGTTATATCTCTACATGCATGATGAATTGTCTTCATAAGTTGAAGAGGATCTCCACAAGTACAACCTGCCATGTGCATTTGCATTCGAAAGCAAAATACTTATATGCACATCTTCAGGGGGAGCCTTTTGCTACTTATGAAGACAATCCCTTAATCCTTTACAATTTCACATACTTTTATCCCCGCTGAAAACTTCAACCAGTTTGTCATCAATCACCAAAAAGGAGGAGATTGTAAGTGCATCTAGTGCCACCCCTAGTTGGTTTTGGAGTATTGATGACAAATCTGGTTGAGGGACTAATGTGTTTGTGAGAATTGCAGGATAACATAGGTAGTAGTCCCTCATTGATTCGGTTTACGTACCAGAGATGACCCCTAAAAATGTGTGAAGACATTGAAGATAATGGTGGTATGTGAAGATATTCACATTGAAGACTATGACATGAGAAGACATCGCATGAAGTCTTTGGAGCGCGAAGACATAGTTGTTTCGTAGTTTCATTTTCTTCTTTGTTGAGTCATAGGAACCACCATACTGTTAAGTGGGGTCCAAGTGAACAAAGTCAGAATGACTAAAGCGATGCTCAACCAAATCCTAAGTCTTCGAGCAAAGACAATGAGAGCAAATCTTATCCAGAGCTGGATGAGTCTGCTTTACTTGTAACCCAAGTCAAGTTGCCGCGTGTGTTTGAAATCTGACCGTTGGAACACGTGTCAGTTCCTTAGTGACCCAGGGTCATTTTGGACAAATCAGGTCGGGTTGCCCAGTGTCTATAAATAGCCCACCCCTACACCATAAATTGGTGGCTTCTCAGAGTTAGTGCACGGCTTTTGTCGTTTCAGAGCAACCCACCTCGAAGCCTTTGAGAGAGAAATCCTTGCGAGGACAAAGCCCTAAACACCCAGAGCCAAAGAGTGTTAGGCATCACTGAAGTCTTTCTTTTTGTGCGATCTGAAGACTTGTTACACTTGAGGACTGTGAATCCTCTAGCCGGTTAGGCATCGTGTTCTGAGCATCAAGAGTCATTGTGGATCGCCGGTGAACGAAGTCTGTGAAGGTTTGAAAGTCTACCTTGAAGACTTACCTGAGTGATTGGGCAAGGACTGGGTGTCCTTAGCTCAAAGGGAATAAGGTGAAGACATGGTCTTCTGAGTTGAATCTCAGCCTCCCTAACCAGACGTACAGTTGTCACAGGAACTGGAACTGGTCCAACAAATCCTTTGTCTTCACCAAGCAACTGGTTCTATCTCTTCCTTCTCTTTGCTTACAGTTTGTCTTCGTGAAGTCATTGCCTGCTTGCATCATCTGTTAGACTTCACTGTGTGACTACTTGTTCTGATTGGCTTTATACTATCTTCCATCCTGATCCATACTGCCTAGCTGCTAATAGTTTTCGTGCTTTCACTTCATCGAATACTTGACTATGTCTGACCTAGTGTAGTCTACCTTCCGCTGCATGTTAATAGGTTCATTTCTATCGTTTGTCTTCGAAACTTTCATGTTTTGAAGACTTTCATAAAAATTGCCTATTCACCCCCCTCTAGTCGATAACTAGCACTTTCAACTATAAATAGGACCTAGCCACCACCATAGAGGGGACGAAGGATTCAGATCATACTCACACCCACCAGCTCATTGTGCACAAGAACACCTCTCCTCCTAAGGTCATTCTCCACTGTACTAGTTCATCCTCAGCCCCTCAAGGCCAATCCACCACAAAGCAGGAGTAGGGTTTTACACCGCAAGGTGGCCTGAACCTGGGCAAACTACTGTGTCTCTTGTCCATTCGGTTCGTCGAGCTAGGCCGTGATTAGCAAGCAGGCAGACTGGGGAGGACGAGTTCTTCGCACGCACCCCAGAGTTCGAACCTCTCAAGGGTCTGCGGAACCCAAAACCCGACATTTGGTGCGCCAGGTAGGGGTGCGTCAGAGATCCGCCACCTTGTCTACTGCACTCTGTTGTTCGGTTCTCATGGCGGACGCTTCTCCATTGACTGGATCAACACACGCTCTCGGAGGAGCCGAGGGCCTCCGAGCCTTCACCCTCGGCCTGCGGTGGGTGTAGTGGCCACCCAAGTTCAGGCCATACATGCCGCACTGATACGATGGCGCGGCGGACCCGACAGGCTTTCTCCAAGCATACGAGGAGGCTGTTTGGGCGGCCGGCGGCGACGACAAGGTCATGGCGAACTGGCTCCCCATGGCCCCGGCAGGCGCACCGCATGCCTGGCTTCTCAACTTGCCAGGGTCTTCTACGGAATCCTGGGAGGAGCCGCGCAGCCTCTTCATCATGCACTTCGCGGCACCAGCACCGCACGCCGTCGCAGCCCTCCTCGGTGGCTCGCAGGCGCCGCCCGCGTACCGCCATGTCAAGAAGTTGTTCCGCCAGGTGGGTGCCGCCCACGTGCAGCAGGAAGCTCCTCCGGGATGGGCGGCGCCCAAGGACGACCTCACCTTCGACTTGAGAAATCACCCCGTGACCATCGCGGGTGACGGCGCGCTCCCGATGCTTTGCACCCCCATCATCTACAACGTGGCGGTTACCAAGACCCTCATCGATGGCGGAGCTGGCCTCAATGTGCTCTCTGTGGAAGCTTTCGGCTTGCTTCATGTGCCACATGGCCGGCTCTGCCCCACCAAGCCTTTATCCAGGGTCGTGGACGGCTCCACCTGTCGCTTTGGGAAAATCTGCCTCCCCGTCACCTTCGGCACCCGCGAAAACTACCGCAGCGAGCTCATCGACTTCGACATCGCCCGCATTGGCCTCCCTTACAACACCATCCTCGGGTACCCGGCCTTGGCTCAGTTCATGGTAGCGACCCACCCCGCCTACAATCTCATAAAGATGACGGGGAGCAACGGCTGAGGGAGTCCTGGATTATGGGGTGCTCGGGGATCCGGCCTATCTACCATGGGCCAGACTGATGGGCCGTGAAGATACAAGATAGAAGGCCTTCCCCCGTGTCCGGATGGGACTCGCCTTTGCGTGGATGGCAAGCTTGTCATCCGAATGTGAAGTTTCCTTTCTCTGTAAACCGACTCTGTACAACCCTAGGTCCCTCCGGTGTCTATATAAACTGGAGGGTTTGGTCCGTAGAGGCTAAGACAAATCATATAGGCTAGACATCTAGGGTTTAGCAATTACGATCTCAAGGTAGATCAACTCTTGTAACCCCTATACTCATCAAAGTCAATCAAGCAGGAAGTAGGGTATTACCTCCATTAAGAGGGCCCTAACCTGGGTAAACATCGTGTCCCCTGCCTCTTGTTACCTTCGATCCTCAGACGCACAGTTCGGGACCCCCCTACCCAAGATCTGCCGGTTTTGACACCGACATTGGTGCTTTCATTGAGAGTTCCACTGTGTCGTCAACATAAGGCTCGATGGCTCGTTCGATCATATACAACGATGCCGTCTCCGGGGAAGCTTACCTCCCCGGAAAGATTTTTGTATTCGGTGGCTCCGTTCTACGTGCCAACTCGATTGGCCACCTCGAATAAATCGACAGCTGCGCCCCTGGTCATCAGATCAGTTTTGGGAACCTAAATTATGTCGCTGATATCCGAGGAGACCTGATCTTCGAAGGGTTTGCGGCCCCAACCACTGCACTGGCCTCAGATCCGGAGCAAACCATCAGGTCTAAAGATGGGAGTTTGGAGCCCACCGGACTCTCTGCCACGAACCACACTATTGAGGATCCGGAGGCGATTGTGTCCATGGTGAATTCGGGATTAGACCGGGTTCCCCCTATCATTGAAAGGCCGGACTCGCCCCCGGATTATGAATCCGAACTCTCGAAGTCCGTGCCATGCAAGCATGGCCAGGAGGCCTTCGCACCAGCCAGCCCCGTGGACCCTCGTTTCCCTGTACAAACCTCTCTATTAAACGAGGCTCTAGACTTAATGCAATCCCTCGCCATCACAGAGGAATCACTTCCGAACTACACCCAACCTGGACTGGGGTCTGAGAGCGAGGAATTTTACGTCCCACCCACTACCCACTTCATAGCCACTGTCGAAGATTTAAACGACATGCTGGACTACGCCTCCGAAGATATCGACGGCATGGACGACGATGCCGGAGACGAACAAGGTCAAGACCCGCCAATTGCTGGACGTTGGATGGCCACCTCCACATAGGACGTGTACATGGTGGACACACCCAAAGAGGATGACGATGCAGACAGGAAAGATCCGGTAGAGGGCAAACCTGATGAGGCACCACCGAAGCGTTGACGCCAGCGACGCCGCTCAAAATCGCGTCATAGCAAAGACAGTAATACCGGCACTGGGGACTATAACACTCCGGAGGGTGCCGAAGAGCCTGAAGCCCCCGTCGAGCCCACATCCGAACAAGACGATGTGGAGGAGGGGCAAGCCAACCCCGACGATCCAGTCGGGAACGGGGACTCGGAAGACAGTAATTATTTACCGCTCTCTAAGGACGATGTGAGCCTCAACGACGAAGACTTCATCATGCCAGAGGAACCACTCAAGTAGGAGCGCTTTAAGCGCCAACTAATCGCTACTATGAGAAGCCTAAAAAAGCAGCGGCAGCGACTCCAAGCCGAACAGGATACACTCAACAACAGGATGACCCAAGTCCTAGCCGCCGAAGAGTATGGCCTTCAACGCCCAGCAAAGAGTTATGCGAAGCGTCGGCTACTACCACAATTTGGCGATGAGGCCCTCAAGCCCATACCGTCAAGACATGATCGTGCTGATGAACCAGACCGGCCACCACGTAGGCGAGATAAAGCGGCCACCTATGCCGAACAACAACCCGCACCACCTCACCGTAGAGGACAAACAAGATCAATCTATGGATCAAGGGGGCGTGCCCCAACGTGAGAAGACGACCGTCAGGCTTGGCCCGACAGGCATAACCTCACCAGGGCCAAAAACTGCATACGGGCTACATCCAAACTGCTTCGTGACATTGCCCGATACAGAGGCGCCGCACACCCCTTATGCTTCACCGATGAGGTAATGGAGCACCAGTTCCCAGAAGGGTTTGAACCTGTGAACATTGAATCATACGATGGCACGACGGATCCCGCAGTATGGATCGAAGATTTTCTTCTCCACATTCACATGGCTCGCGGTAACGATCTTCATGCCATCAAGTACCTCCCCTTAAAACTCAAGGGACCAGTACAACACTGGTTAAAGAACCTCCTAGAAAACTCTATTGGTAGCCGGGAAGATTTGGAAGTTGCCTTTAGAGACAACTTCCAAGGTACCTATGTTCGGCCTCCAGACACCGATGACCTTAGTCACATAGTCCAGCAACCCGGGGAGTCAGCCCGGAAGCTCTGGACCAGGTTCTTAATTAAAAGAACCAAATTGTAGACTGTCCGGACGCTAAAGCCCCCGCGTCCTTTAAACACAGCGTCTGGGACGAGTGGCTCGCCCAACACCTCGGCCAAGAAAAACCGAAGTCCATGGCAGCTCTCACCGCACTTATGACCCGCTTTTGCGCGGGAGAAGATAGCTGGCTAGCTCGTAGAAGCAATAGCACTAGCGACTCCGGCACCTTCGAAGCCAGAGATGGCAATGGTAGGCCACAGCGCAATAAACACAAGTGTCAAAACAACAATGGAGATACCGAAGACACGTCGGTCAAAGCCGGATTCAGTGGCTCTAAACTCGCTCAACGGAAGAAGCTTAAAGGAAACAAAGATGGTCCATCTAGTCTGGACCGAATACTAGATCGGCCTTGCCACATCCATGGCACTCCTGACAAGCCTGCCAATCATACCAACATAAATTGTTGGGTCTTTAAACAGGCCGGTAAGCTAAACACCGAACATAAAGGGAAGGGGCCGCCCAGTGAGGACGACGATGAAGAGCCTCGCCCAATGAACACGGGGGGGGGGGGGGGGGGAATTTCCCCCCGAGGTGAAAATAGTGAACATGATCTACGTCACTCATATCCCCAAACGGGAGCGCAAGCGCGCACTAAGGGACGTTTATGCCATAGAGCTAGTCGCCCCAAAATTTAACCCATGGTCAGCCTGTCCGATCACTTTTGATCGCAGAGACCATCCGACCAGTATCCGTCACGGAGGTTCGGCAGCATTGGTCCTCGACCCAATCATCGATGGATTACATCTTACGCGAGTCCTTATGGACAGCGGTAGCAGCATTAACCTGCTTTATCAGGACACTGTCCGCAAAATGGGTATTGATCCATCAAGAATCAAACCCACTAAAACCACCTTTAAAGGAGTGATACCCGGTGTCGAGGCCTGTTGCGCAGGGTCCATGACACTAGAAGTAGTCTTCGGTTCACCGGATAATTTTCGTAGTGAAGATTTGATCTTCAACATCGTCCCCTTCTGCAATGGCTATCATGCACTGCTCGGACGAACCGCTTTCGCCCGTTTCAATGCATTCTTGCACTATGCTTATCTAAAGCTCAAGATGCCTGGACCACGTGGCGTTATAACAGTCAATGGAAACATGGAGCGCTCTCTCCGTACCGAGGAGCATAAAGTGTAGGGTGGCCTTATCAAGCTGAATACTACATCGGCAGTCATGCCACCGGACACTGTTAAACGAGTCCGGCCTAACCTGCATAATGGCAGTCCAGCTCGTCCAGAGCTAGATTAAAAATTCGGCCTCTGTCCAAGCCCCAAATTGATAGCGGCATACATACCACACGTACATAACTATGCACTAAAGATACCATGGGCAAGGATGGAGGCACACCACAACTAAAGTACACACGACCTTATCTGGACCCTCACATTCTCCCCCTTTTCTTCTTATTTTTATTTTTCAGGTTCCTCACAACCCACATCACTTTTCGATGGTACCAAGGCCCCTCTTCTAGGCCCCTCATGTGCACTCGATCATTGATCCTCTCAAAGGATCATACACCAAGGCGAAAAGCAGCGTAGACATGCGGCAGAGTATCCAAAGGATCTTCAAGATCATTTTTTTCCTTTTTAGGACTTGTATACAACTTTCCCTTGTGTTCGCCATGTAAAATAGCCTCGATGCTTACCTCATCCTCTGTAAAAATGTGTTTTGACGTATCAATCAAACTATAATGGAAACAGTTTCGCCCAACCCTGTTCGGTATTGGCTTACTTCCTTAATCTGTATTCCCTCTTTGTGTCAGATTGTCATATACACCTTGGCACGATTTACATCGCCATGGGATCTAGTCAGTCGCATATATTATTTTCTCAAAAAAAGAAGACAAGTGTGAACACTTATATAGTATACTTCGGCATCCCGAATATGGCATTATATGCATTGGCTCAGAATCATGTCTTTGGTCAATAGTTGGGTTGCCCGGCTCCTGTGGTTACCACCTTACGTTCCGCTTGTTCGGCTAAGGTAGTAAAGGGAGAACTATTGCGATTGTGTTTCTGGTTCGTTCGGTCAAAGACCTCAGTAGAGAAAGCCGAAAACTGACTGTCATGGTATGGCGAGAGCTGGTCGGCTATTCGGCGACTTAATACAAATCTTTTGCGATTTTTTCCGTATTATACGAAGGACTGACTTCGGTTCGGTCACGCGCCTAAGGCATCCCAGTTCGGACAGCCTCATGCGCACCAGGGGCTAGTTTTTAGCCCCATAGTCAAACTCCTATGGCTAAGTGAAAGTGCTAAAGCCGCATAGTCTGATTGCCTAGTTCATTACGTAAGTCACCTACTTTATGGACCAAGACGTTGGGTCAAGAGTGATTACACGTTATTATGAACACCCCCGTAGCATCTACGTGGGGGCTGAAGCCGACGACTGGCAAACTTTCAAGAATAATTAAATATGACCGCATAAGAGGTATCTAGTTCGGATAACAGCATAATTACATTACAAAGCCTTAGTTTATAACACAAGGCCGGGGCAGTTCGGATACATTCACTCGAACATAATATCCTTCGAGCATTGACCCTCTATCAAACGGGCACCCTCGAGGACATCTTCAAAATAGTGCTTCGGCTTGCGGTGGTCCTTGCCTTCGAGTGGACCTCCGACTGCCACGACGGCGGACTTCATCTTTGCCCAGTGCATCTTGACACGGGCAAAGGCCATCTGCGCACCTTCTATGCACATTGAGCGCTTCAGAGCCGCTTGACCAGGCCGAAGTAGGTGCTCGGAATGGGTCCGGCTGGCCATAACCGGACTATGAGGTCCTTCATGGCCAAACCAGACATCCGATGCAGCTCCGCCAGCTGCATCATCTGGTTGTTTAGCAGCGCTGGCCGCTCCGGCGCCAAATACTGCGACTAGAAGAGATTCTCCGTCGTGTTCCCTTCTTGGGCCTGGAAATGCTGTGTGGTGGCGGCAGCACTCCGTGGGAGATCCGCAAAGGCGTCTAGAGTACTCCATGGTTGATTTAGCAAAACATACCTCTGACCGCCAAATATACTCTGTAAAAGAAAAGGATTACCAGCCGCTATTTGTTCGGCTTGCTTGATCTCCTTACGAGCTTCCCGGGACTCGGTCCGTGCCTCCTTGGCCTCTTGTAGAGCCTTGGCGAGTCCGGTTGACTGGGCCTTATTCTGCTCCTCCAAGGACTCGCACTTGTCAGCGGCGTCCTTGAGCTCTCACTCCACCTCGGTCACCCTCTCCTCATACTGGCGGCGGGTGACCTCTTTGGCCTTTAAATCCACGGTCGCTTTGTCTGCGGCCGCTTTGCTTGCCTTCACCTCCTCCTAGGCTTCGGCAAGGGCGCTTTTGCGGGTCTCGACCTCGGCCGCGCTGCCTGCAATCATACACATAGGAGCACATGAGCCTAAACTCTGAGTTTGCATTACAATTTAGGCTTGTAAGGGGTCTTTTAAAAGCATACCTTGGGCCTCATCGAACCACTTGTTAATTCGGTCGATCTCATCATCAACCAGCTTCAGTTTGCGCTAGAGTTCGGCAACTTCAGCGTCCTTGGCTGAAGCCGCTAACAGTGAAGCTTGTTTACTAAAATAGATAAGTATGTTAACTCCGGCGAATATTTGATCCTCTATCCGGCCTCTTTTTCAAAAAGCCGAACAGAGTCTCAGGGGCTACTATCTATACACAAGCATATTTTTTGCACATGCAAAAGTTGCTAAGAATATTACATCACATACCTCAAAGCCTATTAACACGCTCGTGAAAGCTTCATTCAGCCCGCTCTTGGCAGACTGAACTTTTTCAACCACCATACCCATTAGGGAACGATGCTCCTCCATGACGGAAGCATGTTGAAGTGCCTCCCTCAATGTGTCCGGCACCTCCGGATTGATGGAGGTCGCTGGTGGAGTCGGCACTCCCCTCCCTTAAAAGGGGCTGCTCGCTCAATTCTGGAGCCGTGTGGGTCTCCGGAGTTGTAT